>NC_133769.1:344224719-344296562 GCF_003597395.2 Chelonoidis abingdonii
CCCTTAGTTTCCTCTTTTCCAAGCTGAAAAGGCCTAGCCTCTTTAATCTTTCCTCATATGGGACCCTTTCCAAACCCCTAATCATTTTAGTTGCTCTTTTCTGAACCTTTTCTAGTGCTAGAATATCTTTTTTGAGGTGAGGAGACCACATCTGTCCTGAGATTAAGGGTGGTCATTTGGACTCAGTCACAGGGCTATAATGCACTTCTCCCCTTTGCAAAGGGTGATATGGTATACCAGTCCCGCAGCATATTTAGATTTATTCACAGAGCTTTAGAAAAGGAACATGTTTTCTTTGTTCTAGGTTCATAGGTTTCAAGGGCAAAGGGACTATTAGATCATCAACTTTCATCCTGTTATACCTGTATTGGGCCCAGCAACTTATTTGACTAAAGCATATCTTCCAGAGTGTCATCCAGTCTTAATATGAGGACATCAGGAGGGGCAGAATTCACAATTTTCCTTGATAGCTTGTTCCAATGGTTAATAACCCTCACTATTAGAATTTTGAGCCTAATTTCTAATTTGAATTTGTCTGGCTTTAGCTTCCAGTCATTGGTTCTTATGCCTGCTAGAGTAAAGTGTCTCCCCTTGAATGTATTTGTACACACCATTATCAAGTTATCTCGTGATCTTTTAGATAAGAGAAACTAAACTGATTGAGCATTTCTAGGTGCTGTTGGACAATCATTAAAAAAACAG
Organism: Chelonoidis abingdonii; assembly: GCF_003597395.2. Classification (NCBI taxonomy): domain Eukaryota; kingdom Metazoa; phylum Chordata; order Testudines; family Testudinidae; genus Chelonoidis; species Chelonoidis abingdonii. The sequence continues at coordinate 344,225,422 of NC_133769.1, forward strand.
CCATAAAACAAACTTTATTAAAATTTTGTAAACTTGTAAATAGTTGATCTTTACAAATTAAGCCTAAAGACTGAGGAATGTCAGCTGAGTTGGTTTAGAGTTATGCATGTTTGGAGTTGGTACAATACCCTGGATGAATACTATGTTGACAACTGTACTGAACATTTCAGGACAGCTTCTCAGAGTAAGACAGCCCCGAGTCAATGAACAACATATTTTGGAGGCCCAAGGATAGCTGGGTTCAAGATTGCTTAATATTTTACAAACAAAGACTTAATCAAGGCAAGTCTTAAGACTGCATGTGTTGTAATTTGAAGTATATGATTATATAAGAAATTCCACTTTTACAGCATATATGTGTTTAACAAATATATTCAAGTTGAAAATGACATTAGAATAACCATAATAAGGCTGCAAAGTGAAGTGCTCAAAAGTTCACAAATACCAGAATTAAAGATCCATGCAGCCTTAATTCTGTCCTCCTTTGCATATTTGTTTAATTACATCAACTTCTTTCCCACAGGACCCTTACCTCAATCAGGACAGAAGATGCTATTGTTATGGTTTTCTAATTTTCACAGCTTGTAATACACATACTCCTAATGCAAGGCATGTTGTATATGACGTAGGATTTTTTTTTAAATGTACTGCGCAGTTAAAGCCCTAACATATCATTAAGAAAGATACACTGTGCCCAAACAAGGAAAAAACTGTATTCATTTGTTCATCTTTTAATCATTAGCTGTATATTGCACTGCAGAAATTTCTCAAAATAAATAAAAACAAAAGATGGTAACATAACATCCCATACCATATGTTTATTTTTTTAATTTAAAAAGCCAGAGAATATTGTCAATTTATACAATGAGCCTCATTAGCCCTAGGGAACTGTTTATCTGACCAAGATGATAAGACCAAAGTGATTTATCATTTAATTGGCAAGATGGGGCATCAAATTATGAGGTTTTTGCTTATTGAACTCTGAACACTACTTTTTACTACTATGGCACAGGGAATCAGATCTGTCATTCAATCTAAGGACCCCAGTCTAGCTCCTAGTCTGCCACATAGCACTCTTGATAATACAAGACAAATGCTGTTCTTCACTGGTGGGGGAGGATAGTGCAGTTGGCACTTTCTGCAAGAAATTCACTCATATGTGGAGAGACCGTGTCAAGCTGGTACACCACTCAAATTCACAGCTGTACACCCAAGATTCCACCCTTTGAGAAGGAAAATGTGGAGAGAGGCAGAAAGTGGGAGCAGTCTTGTTTCTTCATCACATCTGAAATTTGGTGGCTGGATATGCAGGCTGTAGTAAGATGCTGCTCCATGAAAAGAGATTGAGTTATTCCTCCCCTTCCCTGAGCAAAGTGGATAGGGGGGAATTATGACTGAGTCACAGCTCTTTGTGGCAGGCACTGAAGATACAACTAAGAAGACCTTCCTCAGGGTTCTTGTTGTCTGTCAGACAAGTATCTTTGGGGCTAGATTCACACAGAAATTTAGGCATTGTGAATAGGGAGAGAGATGCCTCAGAACAGAATTCCTAAAAGCCAGAATGCTATGTGACTCCTTGCCTAAGCTAGGTAATAGGAGATGCCAAATCAAGGGGTATATGCTAAGTCCTATCCCTCTCTTGGAGATAGGTGCCTAAATCCTGACTCTAAGGATGTGCTTCCCTCTAGTGGGATTCTCAGCTGCAAAACTCTTTTGGCATTGGATGAGGGACCTCCTTCCTAACTTTCAGCCCAGTGGTTTAGGATATTCACCTGAGACATGGGAGAGGCCTAGTTCAAGTCTTCCCTTCATCTGAGGGGGAGAAGGGATTTGAATAGGAATCTGTATACAGATGTCCTGAAAAGGAACATAGTGAGGTTGCCAGTCTCCTATTTCTCAGTTACCACCATTCCATCTCAGATGTATAAAAAGCCTGAACTCTTTCTCATTCCATAAAGATGCCTTTAAGCTTTCTAACTGCCATTGCATTATTAAGTAAACAAGTATTTAGCTCCCAATAACCCTTGGCAAAGGTCACTAGTCCCAGATTTCAACTCGGACTAAGCAGTGGTCAGAAAGCTCTACAGGCTCATAGACTGTAAGGTCAGAAGGGACTGTCACGATCTAGTTTGACCTCCTGCCCATTTCAGGCCACAGAAACTCGCCCACCCACTCCTGTAATAGACCCATAAATTCTGGCTGAGTTACTGAAATCCTCAACATTTGATTTAAAGATGTCAAGTTAAGAGAATCCACCATTTACTCTAGTTTAAACTAGTAAGTGATCCATGCCCCATGCTGCAGAGGAAAGAAAATGCCTCTCCCCCACAGAGTCTCTGTGGCAAATTCCTTCCTGACCCTAAATATGAGTATGTGAAGAGTAGCATTCAGCAAGTTTCAGAAGATTATTTGAAAAGATGGGGATACTTTCTAGTGACAGTCCCAATTCAAAGAGCTACAAGATTCAAATGAAAATTGTTTGTAATACTGAACTTGACTACACTGGCTCACCACTCATTACTGGAGTCAGCACCATTGCCAAGCTTCCCAGCGGATGACTTGCATCAAGATGTTACACTGTCATGATAAAGCAAAGCCAAGCAATAGCTCAGCAGCCAGTCCATAATCCACTTAAATCAGTTTAATCAGGCAAATCCCGTTTTGACTATTTTCATGGATATGTTTACTCACATTGGCTTTTTCCTATGGGAAGGTCTTGATTCTTACCTTCCAAGCAAATCTGAAAGTATGTACCCACTGCAAGTGAAGGAGGAAATTGTAGCAGATGTAGCATGGCAGCACAAGCTAGCAGCCCAAGTACATACCCATGGTCCTTGGCAAGTACAAACTTGTGCCACCATGTCTTCATTACAGCTGTTACTCAGGCTAGCTAGATTAAAGTAGACATACCCATGCTACAAGTATGCCTTCACTTTGCAGTGAGGACGTACCCTGAGAGGTAGCAGAACCACTTGGGAGAGAAGGATAGGATTGACGTCAGGATTAGGAATGAAGTCAAGTAGCTGATCTGTTGGCAAGCAGGCTATGAAGGGATTTGGTAGGGCAGGAGAGAGTAAAGGATTACAGCCATTAGGGAAAGACACAGCAGAAATGAGAGGAGGCTCTTTGGCAAGCTAACCCTCTCCATTGCATAGCACAGCTATGAAGGATGAGTATGGATGAAGAATAAGTGGGAACTAGCTCTACCACCATTATTCTATACTGTACAGGTCAGTAACACCACCTTTGCCCAGTAAGCTCAAAGCAGGACCTCCGGGGATTTGGTGAAGCCATAAAACAGGGAAAATAAAACTGCAAGGTGGGAGGCAGAGAGCTGGTGGAGGTAAAATAGGGCAGAGTACTAAGGAGATGGGGGTAGACACAAATACTGAGAAGTCCTAGAGAGAGAACTGGGGGAGAGCAGCAGCACCCAACCTCAGTCTCATGGGCATGAAATACAGATAGAAGCTTGAAGCGGGGGTGGGACTTGAAGGCCCCAGAGAAGACTGAAGAAAAAATATGGGTGAGGATTGGAAAGAGATGGGGGGATAGAGATTGGATACTTACATAAGAACATAAGAATAGTCATAATGGGCCAGACGAAAGGTCCATCTAGCCCAGTATCCTGTCTTCTGACAGTGGCGAAGACCAGGTGCCCCAGAGGGAATGAACAGAACAGGTAAACATCAGGTGATCCATTCTCTGTTGCTCATTCACAGCTTCTGGCAAACAGAGGGTAGGAACATCATCCCTGCCCATCCTGGCTAATAGCCATGGCTGGACCTATCCTCCATGAATATATCTAGCTCTTTTTTTGAACCCTGTTATAGTCTTGGCCTTCAAAGAGTTCCACAGGTTGTGCATTGTGTGAAGAAATACTTCCTTTTGTTTGTTTTAAACCTGCTGCCTATTAATTTCATTTGGTGATGCCTAGTTTTTATGTTATGAGGAGTAAATAACACTTCCTTTCTCCACACCAGTTACAATTTTATAGACCTCTTTCATATCCTCTGTTACTCGTCTCTTTTCCAAGTTGAAAAGTCCCAGTCTTATTAATCTCTCCACATACGGCAGCCATTCCATATCCCTAATAATTTTTATAGCCCTTTTCTGATTCTTTTCCAATTTCAATATATCTTTTTTGAGATGTGGCAACCACATCTGCATGCAATATTCAAGATGTGGGCATACCATGGATTTATATAGAGGTAATATGATATTTTCTGTCTTATTATCTATCCCTTTCTTAAAAATGCCCAATATTCTGTTTGCTTTTTTGACGGCCTCTGCACATTGAGTGGATATTTTCAGAGAACTATCCACAATGACTGCAAGATCTCTTTCTTGAGAGTAACAGCTAATTTACACCCCATCATTTTATATGTATAGTTGGGATTATGTTTTCCCATGTGTATTACTTTACATTTATCAACACTGAATTTCATCTGCCATTTTGTTGCCCAGTCACCTAGTTTTGAGAGATCCTTTTGTAGCTCTTTGTAGTCCACCTGAGACTTAACTATCTTGAGTAGTTTTGTATTATCTGCAGATTTTGCCACCTCACTGTTTACCCATTTTTTCCAGATCATTTATGAATATGTTGAATAGGACTGGTCCCAGTACAGACCCCTGGGGGACACCACTATGTACCTCTCTTCATTCTGAAAACTAACTATTTATCATTCCCTTTGTTTCCTATCTTTTAACCAGTTACAAATCCATGAGAGGATCTTCGCTCTTATCACATGACAGCTTACTTTGCTTAAGAGCCCTTGGTGAGGGACCTTGTCAAAGGCTTTCTAAAAATCTAAGTACACTATATCCACTGGATCCCCCTTGTCCACATCCTTGTTAACCCCCTGAAAGAATTCTAGTAGATTGGTAAGGCATGGTTTCCCTTTACAAAAAACATGTTGACTTTTCCCAAAAAATTATGTTCATCCATGTGTCTGACAATTTTGTTCTCTTCTATAGTTTTAGCTGGTTTCCCCGGTACTGAAGTCAGGCTTAGTGGCCTGTAATTGCTGGGATCACCTCTGGAGTCCTTTTAAAAATTGGCATCACATTACCTGTCATCCAGTCATTTCATACAGAAGCTGATTTAAATGATAGGTTAGAGACTACAATTAGTAGTACTTGGTGTTGGGTTAAAAAGGAGATGATAGGGGATAGAGAGAGAGATCATGTGGCTGGGGAAGAGAGGAGAATATGAGGAGAAAGGAAGGAGACTATAAAGAAGAATTGGAAACTAAAAATAACAGGATGCAAAGGAAAGGGAATAAAATAACTAGAGCAGTATCAGGATGTGGGAGAGAGACGTGAGTGAACTCGCTATGAGAAAGGAGAGACAGAAAGGGGTAGGATGAAAGAAAACATTCAACCCAGTAGCCAAGCCATGAAACCCAACTGCAGAGCTCTTTAATTTTATTTATTCAGGCTCCTTCTGAACTTTATATAGAGTCCTTGTTGAGCTTGGGGCTTTACAGACAAGTAGGAAGAAAGTTTCCCAATATAAGGATATATCTATATAAGCACTTACTGCACGTACTACACCTGCTGCAAATGTACAGAGCTCCAGCATACCATGCATTAGCTGTACCTGTGGACCCTGCTGCTGTTCACTAAAATTTCCCTAGTGCACAGTGAGGTGCTGCAGTCTGAAATAGCAGTAGGTCAAAGCTCAATACAGAACCTCACCACACAGCCAGTTAGTGAGCATCTCCTCGGAGATTCACATTATCCTGCTGTGCAGTAAGTGCTTGTGTAGATAAGCCCTAAATAGCTAAAACACTGACAACAGTGGGATGGGAGGGTGGGGACAGGAGAAAGCCACATAAGAGGCACCTGAGTGGATGGCTGAGCTGAATTTATGCCTTAAGCCCAAGAGGACTAACATGAGTTAAATTCCAGGCTGAGGAGACAAAGTAAGAACAGGGTTGTGCAGATATTAATGGCCATTTGCCAAACAGAGAAGGAGGAAGGTGAAGTTGTGGGTGTAGCAAAGGAGAGAGGTCCTTCCAAGTGTAGTGCCGGGGGAAGGAAAGGGGAAGAGGCTGAGATTCCTTAGAAGTGAGCAGAGTGTAATGCATCCCAAGCTCTGAATACTTATATTTTAATTACATAAGAAGTAGTTACACAGAGGTGGCTTGAGAACCGAGATGCAGGCAGGAGTGGACCTACACAAGCTTTGAAGCAAGGTCAAGGAGTTTGAAATTGCTGGAGATTGAGAAAGAAAGCAAATGCAAGGGTTTGTGAACTGGGGCAAGGGCGGCATGCTCAGAGAGACAGGAATGGGAGATAACTTTAGCTGCAAAGTGGTGAATCAGTTAAAGGGGGGAGAAAAGATAGGGGTGGATGCTGAAGAGAAGGCAGTGTTATTTCTCCAGTAAGTGATTTATAACCCACAGCAGTTCCTACCATGTCATTTGCCCACAGAATATTATTGGACTAGAACAGACTCTCCCCACTTCCAAGTCTGATCTACCGACATGGACTGTATGTCAAGAACAAGAAACTAGGAAAAATATTTTTAGTAAAGTACATTCACTTTCACTACAGTAACTGCCTGGATAAGCCACTCTCTCCCTGCCATACTTCCATACATATCTGTGCTGTGTGATTATTATAAGCCAGTAGGTAAACTCATCGGCCAACATAGCTAGAACGTCTCTCAATAGCTGCAGAACTACAGTCCTTATCTTCAGGGATGGTTTTATATCTCAGACAAAATCTTAAATCAAACAGGTAAACCAGAGCCTTATCCCTGACCCCAAGTCTCCTGCATGTCTCTCTTCTTTCAGCTGCTTGATGACTTTTTATCTAAGGACCAGAAACTAGATGCACAAAGGGGCCAAGGCATTGGGTGGGTAATCTAGGGCAATATTTCCTCTTGCAGCTGTTCCACTTTGCATAAATAATTAAGCCTTCATTGGAGCAGGAACGTGAACACAAATGGGACAACTTCAGTAACATTGCAGCTGAGTGTCCTAATTGCTGGACTGCACAATGAATCTTTCTTGTGCTCATTTTCCCTCTCTGCCCCAGGGAATGTTTGCAGCACCTAAGTCCCTTTATAGCCTAGGTGCCGAAACAGGGAAATAGACATCTAAGTAACGCAGTGAATCTAGAGCCAGGTGACTTGCAAACTGTCACCTGATCCTGACATCAGACCCATCATCTGAGAGGAAGATAAGTAGACTACAGTGAGGCTAAATCCAACTCCCTTAGAGAGTCAACTTTCTCTGTGACTCCACAATGCAGATATAGCAGTGGCAGCAGCTGTGCATATTCTATGTTATTTGTTGTTATCTTTGCCTTTCAGAACATTTTGTTTTCTGCCTTTCTATTTTGCATATAGTCTGTCAACATCTGGGTGAGGGTTCTTGTGTCTCTTGTCTAATTGTAGTGAAACTGGTGTCTTTTGAAAGTGCCATTGTTATGTAGTGGTTGTACAAAAGTCAATTAAAAAAATCAGACCCATCACATCATCTTGGAGGCAGCTACTCACAGGTTGGGCTAAGCCCATCTTAAAGGGTCATTCCACCTTTTGACAATTCTACTCCTCTGGACATTGGACTAAAACATTATTGTGTCACTGGCTTTGTGATGCAATTTCCAGGGGAATGTTAATATGTCAAAAGTAAATTGGTATCTCTGTATTAACGTTTCAGGCTCAGTTTTCCCCTAGTAGTAGAGTTCAGTGTCATAATGGGGTCAGAACTCTTTGCAATGAAGACAGGAGGGACAGGTGAAGAAGAATAAAGTAAATCAATTAATGCAGCAGCAACATGCTTTAGAGCTTGTCTTCACTTGAGATGCTACAGCAGAACCTTCACAGAAGGTGGTGGCTAAGTCGATGCACTCTTCCATTGACCTGGCACTGTCTACATGGGGACTTAGGTAAACTTAACTGCATCACTTAGGGGTGTGGATTTTTCACACTCCAGATCAACATAGCTGGGTGATCTGATTTTCTAGTGAAGACGAGTCCTTCGGGTCAGCAAAATAATTTAGGCTTAAGAATAGTTGGATTCCAAAGTCCAGGGACAATGATGTCTGAACATGCTGTAAGTACAACACACTTAGTCTTTGGGAGATTGGAAAATAATTTCCTATTGACTGAGACATTACATGTTATTAGCCAGACACACAGGTTGCCGGTAAACTGTCTTTGCCTGACACTATAAACTAAAAACAACCGAGGATCCATACAGCGTGGGAAAACAACAAAGCAAACATTTCCCCCTGGAATACTTATTGTGCAGCTCCATCAAGGTAGCCAACAACAAAAGCACTGATGTCATATAGCCAACCTAGTGTTTCAGACAAAAATTTCAAGTTAGTATGAAACAAGATCAAAATAGTTCGTGTTGTTGGAGTCTGCCTGGTTCTCAGACAGCTCAGCGTAAAGCAGTTCATTTTCCAAATGCTGTAAAATCTTGGGCTACGTAGTCAACTAGTGTAAATGTCTGCAGCAACACTGACTTCAGCAGAGCTGTACTGATTTACTCTAGACGATGATCTACCACCTAGACTGAAATGGATATTTTAATTCAGCAAAATGTGTTGTGCTAACTTCACCGGTTTACCATCAGGCTGAAAACATCACCATGAGTCGCTGGCTCAGTTGATAAGCAATCCTGTCGCTGCGTGTATAATATGATTTTAGCAGGAAATGAAAAAGTATTACCATGTTCTCTTTAAAAAAAAGGCAGGATTTAGTGCTCTTGACAATAAAGGACTTGGAGCTCTGGCTTTATTTCTAGGAGCTGTGAGGATAGGCACTGGGAAAGCATTTATCTGTAATTCACCATGCAGATCAGTCCTGATCTATTGTTCCAGTCTCTCCTTTGGCAGAGTCTGTTGAGTGGTAGTTTTGTGATATGAACAAACAGAAGCTACCACTAGGTTTAATTCTTTTTAATTTTAAGCTATCATTTGACTCCAGGTCTTCAGAGATGGAAGAGTAATGCTACAGTCCTGTAAGTGACTGTGTATGTGCACGCTGTTATGCCCACAGAGAACACCACTGATGTCACTAGGGCTCTGTCATGTTGCAGCACTTTCAGGTTTGGGGCCTATGAGTGTTCATGCCACTTAGTCCCAAAGAAACATAGTGAAGAGTGTGACAGGTTAGATGACAGAACCCCACCTTGGGAGTTGCCACCTGATGTGCCAAGACTACCTCTGCCCCTGCTTTCCTGCCCCATCAGCTTAGGACTTCACTGCCCTGCCTGGTTTGAGCCAGACCCGCTAGCCTGCTGCAAACCCAGACTCAGGTCTGAACCACGTCCCTTAAGAGCTGAGGCTTAACTGAAAGTGTACCTGTCTTTAACACTCAGACGCCCAACTCCCAGTGGGATCTAAACCGAAATAAATCTGTTTTACCCTGTATAAAGCTTATACAGGGTAAAATCATAAATTGTTCACCCTTTGTAACACTGATAGAGAGGTATGCACAGCTGTTCGCCCCACCCCCAGATAGTAATACATTCTCTGGGTTAATTAATAAGTAGAAAGTGATTTTATTAAACACAGAAAGTAGGATTTAAGTGGTTCCAAGTAGTAACAGACAGAACAAAATGAATTACCAAGCAAATTAAAATAAATCACACAGATCTATGTCTAATCAAACTGAATACAGATAATCTCACCCTTAGAGATGCTTCAGTAAGTTTTTTCCTCAGACTGGATACCTTCCTGGCCTGGGCACAATTCTTTCCCCTGGTACAGTTCTTGTTCCAGCTCAGTGATACCTAGGGGATTCCTCATGATGGCTCTCCCCTTTGTTCTGTTCCACCCATTTATATATCTTTTGCATGAGGGAATCCTTTGTCCTTCTGGGTTTGCATCCCCCATGTCTCAATGGAAAAGCACTAGGTTAAAGATGGATTCAAGTTCAGGTGATATTCACAGTCTTTGTTTAATGCTGAGCTGATGGTGTCAAATTTGCAGATGAACTGAAGCTCAGCAGTTTCTTTTTGAAGAGGTTCATTTGCAAATTTGACACCATCAGCTCAGGATTAAACAAAGACTGTGAATAGCTAGCCAACTACAAAAGCAGTTTCTCCTTCCTTGGTGTTCACACCTCAACTGCTAGAAGAGGGCCTCACCCTCCCTGATTGAACTAACCTCATTATCTCCAGACTGATTCTTGCCTGCATATTTATACCTGCCTCTGGAAATTTCCATTACATGCATCTGACGAAGTGGGTATCCACCCACAAAAGCTTATGCTCCAATACATCTGTTAGTCTATAAGGTGCCACAGGACTCTTTGTAACTTATAGTGGATAGTCCACATGAAAATAAAGGGATAATTATTAAAAGTTTAGTTACTGTTTCATGAAGTATGTTCTTATATTAAATATGAGAATGACAAGGGTGATGAATATTTTTTATACTGGTATCTCACAGTTATTGGTCTACTTAACAACAAAAAATTTGGAATCAGGAAACCTGGGTTCTATCTATGCTTCTGCCACAGGCTTAGTGTGTCACACTAGACACATCTCTTGGAGATTTTCAAAAGCACAAATGGAAGCTAGGCACCCAACTCCTTATGAGTGGGATTCAAGCATTTCATTGAAATTTGTGATTTGATAATCTCCCCCCATAATATCATTCTGCTCATTCTTCATGGACCATCTTTCTTCTTTAGACCACAAGTCCTTTGCCTGCTGTTTACTAGGACTGGCTGAAGTATTTCCAACAGAATCTTTTTCTGTCAAAAAATGCCATTTTGTCAAAATCAGAATGTTTCATAAAAACATATTACTTTTGATGAAAATGTTGTCAGGACAGTTTCTCAGGTCCAGGATGGCATTCCAGAGAGAAAGATAGTGACTCTATAGTCAGGATAGTGAGGTCACTCAATGGGGATGTGGGAGACCAAGTTCAAATCATAACTCTGTCTGATTCAGAACAGGGACACATCTCAGATGAATGAAATGGGCTATTGGCTATTGTAATGTCTCTCTGAGTGCCTGCCTATAGATAACAGATTTCTCTGTGAGTTTGAGATGTTTACTGGACCTATGAAGGTTGGGGAGGAGATTCATAGGTTTCTTGGATATAGCTGTCTATAGGGTTCCATTGCTGAAGCTGATTGTGGTGTCCCGGAAGTTGATGGTAGTGTGGAAAAGTGCCAGGGAGAGTTTAATGGATGGATGGCGGTTGTTGAAGTTGTGGTGGAAATCTATGAGGTACTTTAAGTCATCTTTCCAGAGGATGAAAATATCATCAATATATCTCTGGTATATCATGGTTTCGTGGTGAATTTGTCCAGAAATTAGTCTTCAAGGTGACCCATGAAGAGGTTGTCATATTGGGGAGCCATCCTTGACCAAACTATGGGAACAGCCATGGGTACAAAGTGTTTGTTGAATGTAACATTCTTATGGGTGAGGATGGAATGGATGAGTTTGGCTATGTGTTTGGGGTGGATATCTGAGGGTTCTTTCTATGGTTTTGCAAGCATTGGTGTATCACCAATATCAGTGTGGGCTGGTCAGAGAAGGTGCATAGGCTTTCATATGTAAGAAAGCTTAACTGATCAGAAAGCTACAAGCATGGACTTTCCTGACCAGAGGATTACCACTGGAAATATCAAAATGTCAGTAGTGATTGTGGGGAACTTGGCTCATGAAGTCATGCACTGGCCACCTCAACAGCAACAGGGAAAGATTCAACTACCAGCTCAACATATGCAGAATGACTGTTGATAGATTGAAGGGAGGCTGGCAGTGTATACTTACAAGACTTGATCTCAGTGAGAAAAATATCCCAATGGTTGTAACTGCTTGTTGTGTCCTGCACAATATCTGTTAGGCAAAAAAAAAAAAAAAAAAAATGCCACCAAGATGATGGTAGAGCAGCTGTTTGCTGAGTTTGAACAGCCAGACACAAGGACCATTATAAGAGCTCAATGGGGAGCTATGTGTTTGAGGGAGGCTTTGAAAGATCACTTTAAAAGTCAGTCACAGTAGGTTTCTGTGGGGTTGTAGCTTTGGGTTCTGCTAGGACAGGGACCAGCAACGTAGCCCATCAGGGAAATCTGCTGGTGGTCTGGGACGGTTTGTTTACCTGCACTGTCTGCAGGTTCGTCCGATCGCAGCTCCCACGGGCCATGGTTCGCTGTTCCAGGCCAATGGGGGCTATGGGAAGTGGTGCAGGCCGAGGGATGTGCTGGCTGCCACTTCCTGCAACCCTCATTGGCGTGGAATGGTGAACCACAGCTTGTGGGAGCTGCAATCATCCAAACCTGTGCAAACCGGTTCTGGCCTGACAGAGGATTTTCCTATAAGTTCTGTGGTGGTCTACATTTACAAGTAGTGTGTTCTTTGAGTACCTCTGTGCATGCCACAATATGTGTTCTTGAAGAAATAAAGATCATTTCATTTTCAAAATATAGAAACTTGTTAAGTGACAAAAACAGTGAGGAAAACCAATGTAAAACAAAAACAACAACAACAACAACAACAACCCCAGGCAATGCAATGCAAACTTTGAGCATAAATTAACATAAGGCACTTTGCATTTGGAAAGGCAGCAAACATTTCTGTTTATTTCAGTCGACAGACATAGTCCATCATGGCTACACAGACCAGCCATGGTTCTCACAGATTAATGTATGTGAAGCTGTGGTTTTGTTTGCTCTCCCCCGGCATTAAGTGGTAGTGATAATGTGGCCTATGATGCCATGTGGAGTATTGTGTAAGGCACTGTTAATAAAGCATGAAGAATCTGAGATTTTTGGACCTGAAGGTCAATCAGAGTCTGCAGCATTTGTGTTTGCTGCATGAGAAGACCCATTATTTTCTGGTGTATCTCCCTTTCCTTTTCCTGGGCCTTTCTCCTGACCACTCTTTCTTTCTCCATGCTCTCTGCCATGTTGACCCTCCAGACCCTTTGTTTGTGGTCCTGTGTAGAACTGGCTTGCAGCATCATGCAGAACATATCCTCCCTAGCTCCCTTCTTTTTTCTCCTCATCAGGATGAGGCATTCTGTGGGCCAGGAAAAGGCACCCCCCTCAAGGCCACAATGGCAGCAACTGCAGATAAAAACAGTTAGATATATCATTGGATTAACAGAAACAACTGAAAGGGAAAGATAAGTTTCAAACTCCATTCCTTTATTCCCATATAAACTGTTATTAGGACATGCTTATTGATACGACAGATTCGGAGCGCTTCCGCACAGCACCACTTTCCAGCCCCATGCAGGATTGAGCCCTTAATCCTGTACATGTAATCCAAAAATGCTCAAATCTTTATGGGACATTCATGGCACCTCTGAACCTCAGGCTATGAGTAGGTACAGTACATGGTAAATAAGATCATGTTATTCAGTAGAGACATGAGAAATCCCCTAGGTACTTTTTCTGCTTTGCTCACATACTGGGAAATATATATGTACCTGTAACAGTCTCACCGATGTGTCACTAGAAAGGCTGTGGTATTTTATATTGCAGAATATCAATTTGGTTATCTAACTGAAATGATTCCAAACCTACTCCAACAAAGTCTAAAGATACATTTTTTGAAGAATCATTTAAATATTCTGCACTGCTGACAATGATCTGGTAGAATTTATTTCACTTTAAAAGCAACATTTACCAATGACTGTTGTGAGACTTCACATTCATTTTTGTTTTATTATGATAAATTTTGGTGGTTCTCAGAATTCTTAATTAGATAGCATGGTGTGGAATGGTTCAGATCAGCACAACAAATTTAGATGCTAATAGAAAACTTAACTAAACTCTTGGAGCCGCACAGCTCTAGCCACACTTCAAACATGGATTGAAGATGTCATGAGATTAGGCTTTCTTGTGAGATTTCCAGTATTTCATACATGTCTATTGATGTCAGAAATAAAGCCTGAAGAGTCTTTCGTAGAGGAGTAGTGCTAAGAATTTTTTAACAAATTTGTTTTCTCTCTAGTTGTGCCTCCTTTCTGTTTAGCCCTCAGTGCACATTTGTATGATGCGATGGGACATGCTGGATCAGATTCTGAATGTGCCACACCTTGCAAGAGCAAGTCCATTCCATCATATGTTCCTTAGTATACCAGCTAACATTGCAACTGACAACATGCATATGCTCTGTAATGCTGACAGACCCCAGTCGTTGGTGGGCAGAATTGAACTGGGGACCTCTGGAGCTTAGTGCATGAGCCTCTACGGCATGAGCTAAAAGCCAACTTGCTGTTAGCTAAGGCTGTAGAGCAGACTCATTTTCTCTCTCTCTCTAAGCGGTCTCGGTGCCACTAGATGGGACAGAACATCACACCCAGAAGGTGTGTGGGTTACATTCCCAAACAATCATATTACAATGCTGCAATTTAGCCTTAATGTATATGAACAAAAGCGTATAACAAGGTGGAATGGGGAATGTCCATACATGTTGGGTTGAGGTATTACTTTCTTAGATGTAAACATGGAAAGCCAAGTTTGTCACTAGTGTAATTCTAATAGTCCTCAGTGGAGTTTTACCACGGATGAATTTTGTCCATCTCCATCTAACTTGATACATATATTGAGACACTCTGAGTCCATTCAATCCTTGGTACCTCAGTTCAAATGGCCAATGCAGTTTTGTGAAGTGGACATCTTCCATAAGAAGTCAAACCAAGGCCAACTCATCCCCCACATAGAATCAATTGCAATGGGATTGAATTCAAATTAGTAATATAGGGGTCTCTCCCATTGTTACAGATCCCCAACTCATCTGGTTCCAAGCCTGAAATCTGACACTGGTTAATAATTAAGCATTCAAAAAGTGACATTTTGTTATCATTGTTACTGTCATTCAGAACATCTTCCAAAAAGAATACATAAATTTAATTGAGAATATTCGTTTCTTTTTCTTTTTACACCTTTTGATTCCATCACCTAACTAATGTGAATATAAAACATGCTCCATTTCAAGATGACAAAGTAGAAAGTAAATGTAACGAATCTTTCAAGTGAATCTGAGGTTGTCACTTGAAAGGAACTTTCTTTACCTTCAGCACTGCAATAAAGAGAATCTCATTGTTATACAAAAATAACAAACCGTACGATATAGCAAATGATCAAAGCAAGGAGAAAATAGGGGGTTCATTATATTTCCAACTACATCAGCGGGGGGTGTCCATCATTCTGCAGAAGGAGAGTTCAAATTTCATAGCAGCCTTTTTATCAGTGATTCAGGCTGTTTGCTCATCCATTTTGTTCTGTTTCAAAGGTTCCGTGTGAATGTCTGTTTGTTTAGTTGCTGGAATGTAGATGAAGCAAGCTATTTTAAAGCATTTTTCTACTATATTTCTTCTTTTCTTCAAGGATTTGGTTGGCTTATTATCCTTTTGTGTCCTGCCATGACACGTTCATCTCACAGAGAAGTTCATCAGGGCCATGGATTTGTTCTCTTTCAGTAACACTCCGTTTGTTTCACGGAATAAAGTAAGCACAATTGGCAACATGCGTTTTGAGAGAATTTGCTTTGGGGATTGATGCTTCCTTCTTATATTGCAATTTTATTGTACTTTTCACTCTTATTTATACTTTTTTTTCTTATTTCCTTTTAAAAATATGTCTGTGCATGGTTGTATGTGGTTTGCCAGCTTCTCCGCTGAGCCAGAATAGACAATCACTTCTGCTAGCAAAATATTAGGACCAAGAGAGTGTTTACTGACTAAACAACTCTCATATGGAGGTTGAAAGGGACACGTTGCCTGATTTATATGACAGCAACAACCCAGGCGCTATGCTATATTCTGTTTTTCACTATAAACATTCTTCTAGTTATTTTTGCATGTCTGTCTGTCTTTTGGAATAGATTACCCATTTGCGTACAAATGAATTCTCTAACGCAACTAAATCTTAGGGCCGAAGCTCTGTACAACTCTACTGTGGCTACATCTATGTTCTTGTTTACTCCTACTTCCTGTTCCTTTCCCCCACCTCTGCCACATCCTCTTTTTTAGTGCTCCTTCTGTCTCATTCTCAGTTACATGCTGTTTTTCATTCTCTGTATCTGTGTAAATTTAATTATAAGCTCTTTCTGGAAGAGAGCTTGTCTTCCTATATGTTTGTAAAGCACCTTGTAGTAGAGCGTGACCGGGGCTCAACCCTCCTTCAGGGAGGGGAGGGGAGCCACGCCGGCTTACCATGCTCCGGCCTTCAGCAGGGGCTGAGCAAACAAGGCAACACACAGTCTGAGCTCAGGCCCTTCAGCAGGGGCTGAGCAGGTAAGGCAACAGTATATAGTTGAGTCCAGGCCCTTGGGCAGGGTGGGGCAACACATAGTCTGAGCTCAGGCCCTTCAGCAGGGGCTGAGCAGGTAAGGCAACCACTGTAGATGGTCTCCTTAGGCAAAGGGAGGGGGGAGTCTGCCACCCTTAAAGGGGTGGCAGGGGGAACGCAGGCCCTCCCACTCCACTGCGTTCCAGCCCGGGGCCCTAGCAGCGGTCAACGCCGCTGATGGTCAGTGGGGGGGGATCCTGACCGAAACACACTGACATGGGCTCAGGCGAGTCTGCCCCCGGGCCACTTCCAACCTCCCCTCACTGGGTACCTGCCCTTCGCCAGCATTGTCCGGGGGGTCCCAAACCATGGGTTCTTCACCAGGCTCGGCGGCGGGAGGTCCAGTCCACTCCTTCAGGTACCGGGGTTCGGGCGGTCCGGTCCAGTCCTCAGGGTACCGGGATTCGGGCGGTCCGGTCCAGTCCTCAGGGTACCAGGGTTCGGGCGGTCCGGTCCAGTCCTCCACAGGCCGAGCATCAGAGGGCTCCGCCGGCTGCTCTGGGTACTGGCCCCAGGGGAGGTCAGGCCAGTACCCCTCCGGGCCCACCGGGAGCTCGGGCCTCAGAGTCTGCCTTCTCTGGCAGCCTCCTGCGAACTGAGGGCTGGGGCCAGGCTTTTGTACTTCCTGTCCCGCCCCTTGACTTCCTGGGGGCGGGGACAGGCGGAGGGGATCTTAGACTTCCGGTCCCGCCCCTTGACTTCTGGGGGGCGGGGATAGGCGGCAGGGCCTCCGCCCGGGGCCACAGTTTTCCTGGCCTATTCCCTTCAGGAGCGTGGGGGAGGGAGGCCCCCTCGCTACACACCTTGTATCCCTATGGTGACAAATATATGCCAGCTAGAGTGATTAGTAAAAGCTACTTTTAAGGTTTGACTAACAGTTTCGATTCAAAGTGCCCTTTTTCG
Source organism: Chelonoidis abingdonii (assembly GCF_003597395.2). Taxonomy (NCBI): domain Eukaryota; kingdom Metazoa; phylum Chordata; order Testudines; family Testudinidae; genus Chelonoidis; species Chelonoidis abingdonii. The sequence goes on from NC_133769.1 coordinate 344,242,610, forward strand.
TTCATGGCTTTCTCCGGCTATAATTTGTTGGGGAGATATATTCCATGTTTGGTCTCTACCTCAGGGTAACATTTTTGAAAACCTTGAGTAAAATACAGTTCATCCAGTTTTGAGAATGAGGAGGGTGCAACAATACAATAATTGTAGCTAGTTCTAAATAGTTTTAGCATCAAAATGTCAAGCTGGTGAAAAATTATTTTCCCATCACAGGAAAATATTTGACCTTTTGAAGAAAAAAAATCCTGTCCTGAATCAAGACAAAAAGCTGAAATCTTAATTTTTTTGTTACTGAACAATGTGAAATACATTGGTTCAGGTTAATCAAAACATTTCATTTTGATTTTTTTTAAGCAATAGTTAGCTTAGATCTTTAAATAAAAAGTCATTTCAAAATGAGAAGGGAATATTTTTTTTTTCATTTTTAAGGTATTGAAATGGGATGTTTTGACAATTTTGAAACTTTTTCCCCCAAAAATGTGTTTGAAACAAGAAATTCATTGAAACTCACCCTTTCCTGTGTCAGAGTGGCATTTTCCAACAAAAAAAGCTTCATAGGAAAGTTCCTGACCAGCTCTATAAAAAGGATCAGGACAGAAATTGAAAATTTGTCAGGGAGAGATGTAGAGGTGTCTGCCAGTTTCCCATTCAAACCTGGCTTTTATTTTGCTGAGTGTGAAAATAGCGTACACTTGGGCATATTTGTTTTTAAAAGTATAATTCTTTTAAATAATGATCTCTCAACTTTCTAAATGAAATTGGGCTGCAGCGAGCACTAAGATTTTAATATATAGTAAAAAATTGCATAAAAATGTGCAATCAATCAAATATTTATTGAATAAGGCAGTGTAGTGACAGAAGGTATATAGCAGTAGTTAGGAATTGTAATTAAAGTGTGTAAGGTCAGAAGAGACCTTCTTTCTATGTGATGTTTTAAAGTACATGCTAAAACAGATTTGGATCATTATTCAAATAACCTCAGATTTTTAAAAAGGAAAAGCAGTACAAAATATAAATTCTATATTGAATAAATGAATAAAATAAATAATCATAATTAAATCAATATTCATACTGTAGACTATTTAATAATAGCAGGCATACCTGAAAATAAGTCTTTGCCTAATATCCATTGTGCAATATCATTCCTGGAGTGCTTTCTCACAGAAATCATACTTCCATAAATGACATTTCAGGGAATACATTTCTGCTTTATCGACATGCCAATTTCAGTCATTTTCCCTTTCATGAAGGCAAAACTAGAGGGTTGAAAGTTGAATTAAGTGACATAAGAGTAATAGAAGATGAATGTCCAAAACAAGGCAGCACTGTATTTCAATCCAATTGTACCTGTCTTCCCCTCTCACCATTCATACCATAACACTATCTATTTGAATCCTATTTTGTCATGGTCTTCTGCTTATTTTTCATAGCAAGTTTGAGCTGCGGTATTCATTCTCATCTTTCAGGATCTGCATAACTTTGCTGTTTACATCTCCATTCTACTTGTGACTCTTTATCTTTCTTCCCTCTGCAAAAGCCCCTCATCTAGTTCCCTACTTTATATATTACTCCCATTCTTATCTTCATAGTGTCTGCCATCCCAATATTTAATTTGTATATAGTGCCTTATATATTCAAAGCACACACATTCACTCACTAATCCTCATGACATCCCACTGATACAGGTGGATATATATTATCCCCATTTTATAGATAGAAAAGCCAAGGTGACAAATAAAATGTAACCTTAGCTACAGTATAAATTAGTGAAAGAGCAAAGATTAGAATGCATGGCCAATTGCCTCAAACCCCTATGTCTATACTTCCAAACCACGCTGTACCTTACAGTGCCACTTTTATTGGAGATAGCTCTCTCCTGACCGTTTGTGCTACTCACACATGCTCTTGTCTTTCAAATCTTTCCTTTAAATACATTTATTCCAGGACACCTTCCAATGATAACTTGTTAAATGCTCTCATTTATGTAGTGTTCCTGTTCTAATTTTGAACCTGTGCCTAAGAACTGTAGGACCATTGTGCCCCCTTAAATCTCCAATCTGAGATATCTCTCACAATGTTATGCTAGTGACAAGCAGCAAATTCTTCCAGGTGCCGTGATTATTCAGCCATCAACAGGTAGAGACACACCCTACTAAATTGCATGCAGGCTCTCACAGCCTCTCATGAAGTATGCACAGGGAGATACCAGCAAACCCCACCAGCCCTAGCCTTGTACTCCAGAAATGTGCTATCTTCAGGAGCAGCTCTAGGCATTTTGCCACCCCAAGCACGGCGGGCAGCCTGCCTGCCGCCCTCTCAGCGACCTGCAGAGCACCCCCAGTGGCTTGCTGCCCAAAGCACACACTTGGCGTGCTGGGGATTGGAGCCACCCCTGGCTATCTTACGCTGCTCAAGACTTTCTTCAACAATGCAAGCTCATTAACTAGTTCAGCACTTCATCAAAGGATGGTGGACATGTACCGGCATTTGCAGCCTGAGTCGATTCCCCAAGCACTTAAACAAACTCTCTAGTAAATATAAAACATTAACATAAGTTAATTAACTTCAGAAAGATAGATTTTAAAAATTATAAGTGATAGGCATAGAAGTCAGAGTTGGTTACATAAGAAATAAAAGGTAAAATCACAGTTTAAATCTTAAATTTTATCAGATTAAGCAAGATTTGAATCAAGCAGTTTTTTTCACCTCACTAGGCACTGTTAGCAGTTCACAGTTCTTAACATACAGCCTGACTTCCCTACTCTCTCCCCAGTTCCAAATCTTTTCTTCCAAATGTTGCCTTCACAGTAGGTGGTGGGAGAGAGAGATGGACTCATGTCTCTTATTTATACTCTCATTTCATGTTCCTGGAAAAATACTGGCTCAAACATGGAGTCAAGCATCACATATCCTGATCTCTGACTGACTCACGGAGTTAAGCAACCCCATTCTGTAGAACTTGAGCAACTGTCTCTTATTGAATTGTAAATCTTTTGTTTACAATTCCTCTGCTGGTCAATGGCTAGTGATGGTTGCTTAATGCCCATCTAGGTGTGGGTCACCTACTTTGTTGCCACTGTAGACCTAGCTGTAGGTGTCTCCCAGGGTCACAATATATTTCAATAACAATCATATAGGAAAATCTCATGTCGAATTGCAGTGAGGATATACATATTTTGACAGAACAATGAGTTTCAGCAAATCATGACTTTTCATAGGATACCTTACAAAGCATTCTTTGCACAAACTATCACAACCATATGCAAGTGGTGAGTGTGGGGGTCACAGGGTGCTATTTTGTGTTATAGTACGTCACCGTGTGTCATGTTAACTTTTTATTGATCTAATTTTTTAATCAAAATGCTGTGTGATACCAAGTCAAATGCCTTACAGAAGTCTAAATCAATGAAATTATCTTTACCAACCAAACCTGTAATTTCATTTAAAAAAATCACATTAGTTTGAAAGGATCTCTTTTCCATAAATCCATGTTAATTGGCGTTAACTATATTAGCCTCCTTTAGTTCATAAGTAATCAAACCCCTTTTCAATAGCTTCAAATTGACAGGCCTATAATTATCTGGGTCATTCCATTTACCTTTTTTAAATATTGGCACAATGTCAGTTTTCTTCCAGTATTCTGGAACTTAGCCAGCATTTCAAGACTTATTGAAAATCAACATTAATGGGACATTAAGCTTCTTTGCCTGCTCTTTTAAAATTCTTGGATGGAAGCTATCCAGACCTGCTGATTTTAAAATGTCTAACTTTACTAATGGCTGTTTAACATCCTTCCGAGATTCTAGTTGAATGGAAAGAGTGTTACCATCATTATATAATATGACTACATCTGCTTTTTCCCAAATATTGATTGAATACGTCTGTCTTTTCTGCATTAGTATTGATAATTCTACCAATTTCATCTAATAACGGACCAATACCAGTGTTAGGATTCTTTGTATTCCGAATATCCTTAAAAATTTCTTCTTATTTTTCTCAACTCTGCTAGCCATAGATTTCTTCCTGTGTCCCTTTGCTTCCCTGCTTCCTGTTATCAATTTTCTACGGTTCTGAGCTTTTGATTTATATTCATTATATATATATACACACACACACACAGGTTGGTTTTTCAACCAATACAACCTTCTTCCTTGATTGTGGGATTTTGGCTGTTTGATTTCTAGTTAAGTGTTCTTAGACAATTTCCAGTTCTCATTCACATTTTTTTTTGTTTAAATTCTTCCTGCCAGCTGATTTGGCTTTTAAATTTTTTCTGCTTTGGTAAATGTGTGTGTGTGGGGGGGGGGGTTCTTTTGAAGAACCAAGTATATATATTACTGCTCCAGACTTTATTCTATTTGTACATTATAAATGTGATCATCATATTGACTTGTACCTAAACGACCATCAATCTTTAGTTTTGTGATCCATTCAACTTTTTCTGTCCATATGAGGTCTAATATAGAAACCCCTCCTCCACTCTGGATGCAACAATTTTTTTGTTAGGAAATTGTGGTTTATGATATTTAGTAATTCCAAGGATGTTTTAGTACTGGCAGCATGAGACCTGCAGCATATGTCAGTTTGACATTTTTGTCCCCTTGTCATTTTTAATTTGCTTTTTAGGGCCATACACACCTCCAGTATGTCCCTATATAAATAACAATGAAAAATACACCTTCTGTGTCTTGACCTAGTCACTCTGTCAAGTGGCTGTTTACAGTTTAAGTCATATCAAATGAGCATGTAGGTCTCATGGGACATAAATGAGACTTTTTTTTCCTAACACTTAGTTTCATAGAAATGGATGGATCCTCATAGGTGATCTATTCCCGGCCCCTGCTCTGAGGTACGGTTAAGTATTATCTAGACTGTCACTAATGGGTGTTTGCCTAACCTCTTCTTAAATACCTCCCATGTCTAACCTAAATCTCCCCTGCTGCAATTTAAGCACATTACTTCTTAAGTTGTTCTCTATAACTACTGAGGACAATACATCACCATCCTCTTTATAACAACCTTTTATATATTTGAAGACAATAATTATGTCCCCCCTCAGTCTTCTCTTCCCCAGACTAAACAAATCCAGTTTTTTAAAAATCTTTCCTCAAAGGTCCTAGTTTTTGAACCTTTAATCATTTTTATTGCTCTTCTCTGGACTTGCTCCAAATTGTCCATATTTTTTCCCAAAGTCTTATGCCTGGAACTGGACACGGTACTCCAACTAAGGCCTTATCAATTGAGACTGAGTAGAGTGGAAGAATTACTTCTTGTTTCTTGCATACAATGCTCCTGATAATAGTCTCAGAATAATGCTTGCTTTATATGCAACAATATAACATTGCTGACTCATATTTAGATTGGGATCCATTATAACCCCAGATCCCTTTCTGCACTGCTCTTTCCTAGGCAGTCATTTCCCATTTTGTATTTGTGTAACTGACTAATCCTTCTGAAGTGTAGTACTTTGCATTTGCCCTTCTTGAATTTCATCTTATTTATTTCAGACCATTTCTCCAGTTTGTCAAGAGCATTTTTAATTCTAATCCTGTCCTACAAAGCACTCGCAACCTTCCCCAACTGGGTACAGGCTGTACATTTTATAAGTTTACTCTCTATGCCATTATCCAAATTATTTAGGAAGATATTGAATATTATTTATGAAGATAGAATTTATTAGATACTAAAGCTCAGATCCACAAACAGAATTTAGGCATTGTGATGGTTACCACACCTAACTTTTAGGTGCTTAGAAAATCACAGGAATGACACTGTGACCTACAAAACTTGAGTTAGGCAAGTGTCTAGAGTCCTATACAATGAATGGGGAGAGAGAGGCAATCTACAATACAATCCAAAAATCCAGCACACTAGGTGGAGAAATGCCTAAATTATACAATGGGAGATGTCAACGAAAGGGGATATGTGCTAAGCCTTACCCCTTTCAGAGTTCACTGCTTAAGTCCGGACTGGAGGGAAGATTCTATCTTTGCTTGTGATTCATGAACCAGGGAAAGATAGGCACTCACCTGCCTAAGTTCTGAGCCAGTAGATATGCTCAGAGGCCTAACACCACAAAACTGCCATGGGGGAGGAAAGGAGGAGATGCTCCCTCATAACCTTTAACCTAGTAGTTAGGGTACACACCCAGGATGTGGGAGACTCCTGGTTTAAGTCCCCTCTCTTTTCCTGTGGCAGAGAAAATGTTTAAATAGGGATTTTCCAGCTCACAGGTGTGTGTCCCAACCACTGGGCTATGGAAAATTCTGTTGTGGCTCTCCCTTAATCTCTGCTATTGAAGTTGTTCCATTTTAATTCAATAAATGAGTACTTAAATATTAGCTGGGCCAGAAGAAGTATTTGAATTTCTCTGTAGCCTAGTGGTTAGGACACTCACCTGAAAGGTGGGTAAATCCCTTCACCTCATCAGGTGGAGGGGGGGACTTGAACTACAGGTGTCCCACATCTTGGGTCAGTCCCCTAACCTTTAGTGTAAAAGCTATGAAAAAGGTCTTCCTCCTCTACTTTGTGCAGTTAGGTTGCCTCTCAGCACACCTATATTATTGAGCCATACACACAACTTAGGTAGGTGAACTCTGATTTTTCAACTCATTCATGAATCACACTGGGGGCTGGGTGGGAGAGGGGCATCCTAGAGCCTAGAGTGAGGCAGCAGTGCACATGCTCAGAGGCAGAAACATAGTTTCCTGGGAACTTTTACTGCAAAACTTAGGTGCTGAGCAACTTTACGTGCCTACAGGGTTAGGCAGCAGCTGAGTGAGTTTTGTGGATCACAGTGGTGCCTAAAAATGGGACTTTGGCACCTAAAAATGGGATTTTGTGGATCCCACCTGAATACACAAAGTCTTATTCTGCTTTTCCTAATCCCCACTATCTTGACTTTCTGAGATTTTCCCTAATGGATGGGATGATAAAGTTGTAAAGCTAATTCAGTGAATACTCCTAGGTCATTAACTTATGACCTAATCAGGATTAGTTAACCTTTTTTGCTTAACACTTTTTCATTAGATGATTCAGTGTTAGCCTGTATTCGGTGGATGTGATTTTGCACTTATTACCAGGCATGAAACACTTCATTCAAATAGCAATTGAGAAATTCTTTTCTCAGTAATTCAGGCTTGCACACACATAATCCAGTTGCATGCTGTAATGGATTAAGGGCAATGTCTGCCAAGGAATCCACATAAATTTTGCAAGAATTTGCTAAAGTTCAGTAACCCCCTTATTTACCGATGGCCACAATACTCTCATTAATTTGGTAGCATCAATCACTTAAATACCAGTATTCCCCAGGGATGCATCTCTGAGTCAGACCTTGCTGGTCTTGGTCAGTGGCTGACTCCCTCCTCCTCTCCATATGTAACTTTTGATTACCTGTGTTTTTTTACTCAAAATTGACAACAAGCACACTGTTCTTTATCATTAGAGCTGGTTGGAAATTTTTCATCAAAACAGTTTTTCATTAGAAAATGCTGTTTTGCTTAAACCAATTTTTTCAATGAAATTGAATTGCTTTCAGTGAAATTTGCATCAAAACAAATACAAAATTTTGAAAATGTCAAAATGACCAGTGTTGACATTTTTTGAACTACGGTTCTGATTTTTCATTTTGAAATGATTTTTGGGTTAGAAATTTACAGGTCAACATCAAAAGAAAACATTTCAGATTTTCTGAAATAAAACATTTTGATTGAACTGAAACTAAATTTGGGGGAAATCCAGTTTCATGAAAAGAAATGAAATTTTGGCTTTTTGTTCCCATTCAGGATGATTCTCTTTTTAGCTCAAAAATTTTCACGAGGTGGAAAATCCATTTTGAATAAGCTCTATTTATCACATATAACAAGTCTGAAAATGCTTTTTTCTTATAGAACACCAAAAAATCCCAAAATTGTTCATAAACTCAATCCTTAGAGGTTTTTAAGTCCCGGTTTGACAAATTTCTGGCTGGTATGATTTAGTTGGTGTCGATCTTGATTCTATGAAACTGAAAATCCGGGGGAAAAACTTGGTTTGGTGAATCAAAACATTTTGTTTCAATAATTTTTAAACATTATGTTTTGTTTTTTATCTTTTTAAAAATAATTTGTGTATAATTACTTTAAATGTGGAAAAGCATCATTTTGAACCACAAATTTTTAACTGAAATTTTTCATTTTGAAAATGTGAAAATAAGACATTTCAAAAAATGTTATCAATATTCTTTCAGGTTGAGAATTTGACCCCTTCCAGGAAATCATTTGGATTTTGACAAATTGGTATTTTTTTGTTAAAAATATTTTGCCAAATATTCCTGACAAGCTCTACTTTAAAGGAAAACCCTTCTTTCCAGGATTTTGACCTCACATTTTTTAGGTAATTATTTCCTCCCTCCTCCTTCATTAGTTCCCTCTCAATAAGAGAAGCTACTTCTCCAACTCTACGCAGGTGATTTCTGGGCTCCATTATTTCTGGCTTCCTTTCCTAGCTTTGCTTTAGACTGTCTCTCTAGAATGGATTCCCCTGTCAGCACTCCAGGCATAAAGGAATTGGCATGTTGCCTGCACTACAGATGGTTAAGTAGTTGCACACATAAAGCTGTGCATATTTGGCAAAATAATTTGTATTTAATAGCTACTGTACCAGCCAGCAATCAGATTTTTTTTTCTGAAGTGTCAAAGAATCACACGGAGTGTAACAGAAAGCAAGAAAAAGATGTTCATTTGAACTAATACTACTACTCTTGTTAAAAAGTTTCACTCCTTAAGCCACAGACATGATTTTAATTCCTATCCATTCTGTCCCTCTTGTGCCCATTTTCTGCATCTAGCTCCATAGCAGACTGTTAGATTATTTAGAAAAGATGGAAAAGTTTAGCAGTGATCGGGCAACTAACATAGTGAACACCAGTGTAAATGGGGAAGACTCTGAAGGTAGGATAAGAACAAGTAAAGAATTATTTAACAGGTTAGAGGTCTTCAAGTTGGCAGGGCCAGAAAAATATACCCTAGAATATTTAAGGAAGTGGCAGAAGAGATCTCTCAGCCTTTAGCAATTTTCTTTGAGAACTTGTGGAGGAGAACAAAGTCGCCAGAGGATTAGAAAAGAGCAAATATAGCACCTATCTATAAAAAGGGGAATAAGAACAACCTAGGGAATTATAGACCAGTCATCTTAACTTTGGCACCTAGAAAAATAATGGAATAAATAATCCCACAATATATTTGTAAGATTTAGAAGATAAGGTGATAAGTGACAGTCATCATGGATTTGTCAAGAACACATCATGTCAAATCAACCTAATATCTTTCTTTGTGGATGGGGGGAAACAGTAAATGTGATATATCTCAATTTCAGTAAGGCTTTTGATACAGTCTCATAAAAAAAACCTAGAGAAATGGAGCCTAGACAAAATTACTATAAGGTGGATGCACAAGAGGTTGGAAAATGATAGTCAGAGAGTCATTATGAATTGTTCACAGTTAAGCTGGAAGGGCATATTGATTGGGATCCCACAGGGATTTGTCCTGGGTCCAGTTGCATTCCATATCTTCATAAATGATTTGGATAACGGCATAGAAAGTCCACTTATAAAGTTAGTAGATGATACCAAGCTGAGGCAAGTGCTTTGGAGGACAGGATTAGAATTCAAAATGATCTTGGTAAACTGGAGAAATGGTCTGTAATAAATAGGATGAAATTCAAGAAGAACAAATGCAAAGTAGTACACTTCAGAAGGAATAATCAGTTGCACAAATACAAAATGTGCAATGACTGCCTTGGAATGAGTTATGCAGAATAAGATCTGGGTGTAATAGTGGATCACAAACTAAATATGAATCAACAACATAATACTGTTGCAAAAAAAGTGAAAAATCATTCTGGGATGTATTATTAGGAGTGTTGTAATCAACACATGAGACCACTCTACTCAGCACTAGTAAGGCCTTAGCTGGAGTCCTGTGCCCAGGAGGGCCATCCAGAGAGGGGGGCAAATGGGGCAATTTGCCCCACGCTCCGGACTCCGCAGGGGCCCCCATGAGAATGGCTAAGGCTCCCTCCCTGGCCCCTTACCCCCGTCTCCATCCCTCACCCAGAGCCTCAGCCCCTCCAGCAGTGTCCCTGGACAGCGGCGCAGCTTGGCTCTGGCAGGGCCCCTGAGCTCCGCCCCGCTCAGAGCTGCATGGTAAGGGGACGGGGCTCCGAGCTCCAGGCCGAGCAGAAGGAGCTCAGGCCCCGCTGGAGCTCTCAGCCCCGCCCTCTTACCACGTGGCTCTGAGCGGGGTGGAGCTCAGGGGCCCCTCCGGAGCCACGCTGCCTCTGTCAAGGGACAGTCCTGGATGGGCTTAGGCTCCAGGTGAGGGGGGAGCTGGAGGTAAGGGGCCGGGGCCGGGGGGGTTAAATAAGGGGCAGGGAGTCCCAGAGACAATCAGGGGACAAGGAGAGGGCAGAGGTTGGAGGGGCGGTCAGGGGACAGGGAACGGTAGCAGGGTTGGATGGTGGGTGTTCCAGGAGTCTGTCAGTACTCAGCAGGGGGGGGGGCGGTGGATAGGGGTCAGGGCAGTCAGGGGACAGGGAACAGGGATGGGCTATCGGGGTGGTGGTTGGGGTGGGGTCTCTGGGGGATGGTGAGGGGACAAGGAGCAGGATGGGTCAAGGATTCTGAGGGGGGCAGTCGGATGGCAGGAAGTGGGTGTAGATCGGATAGGGGGCAGGGCCAGGCTGTTTGGGAGGCACAGCCTTCCCTACCCTAAAGCTCATTCAGCAGTTTGAGGCTTGCAGAAGAGCCAAGCTGTTAGCTTTTCCATTAGGGATACCATCCCTTTCACTTCTCAAATGTCTAATTATAGTATATATTTAATTTCAGTGCCATAGGGAGATTCATGTCAAGGGAGTGTAGCTTCATTTAAAATTAGACACTGGGGGAGGGGTCACATGAGAAGAGAAATATCCTACACCACCTACCTCCTTTCCTACCCTATCAAGGGAGACCTCCCTCCCCTGCATTCCCTGAGGCTTCAGAGGGGTTAATTCAGTGGTTCTCAAACTTTTATACTGGTGACCCCTTTCACATAGCAAACCTCTGAGTGCGACTCCCCCCCCATAAATTCAAAATACCTTTTTATATATTTAACACTATATTATAAATGCTGGACCAAAGTGGGGTTTGAGGTGGAGGCTAACAGCTCGCAACCCCCAGTAATAACCTCATGACCCCCTGAGGGGTCCTGACCCCCAGTCTGAGAACCCCTGGGTTAATTTAATTTTAGTGTCCTGTGTCCATTCGCATGCATGTGCTATTTTGAGCATTTCAGTTCTCACAACATAGGCGCATCCCAGATTCTGGAACAAGCTCAGATGATCAGTTCTTGGAGTATGTATATAAGCTATACTAAAGACAAACCCACAGTAACCATCTCCACTTTGTGAGGGACCCCATCGAGTCAGTCTCTAAGAAACAGATAAATCCATGGTGGTTAAGTCCATTAATGGCTATTAGCCAGGATGGGTAAGGAATGGTTTCCCTAGCCTCTGTTTGTCAGAGGGTGGAGATGGATGGAAGGAGAGAGGTCACTTGATCATTACTTGTTAGGTTCACTCCCTCTGGGGCACTTGGCATTGGCGATTGTCGATAGACAGGATACTGGGCTGGATGGACCTTTGGTTTGACCCAGTATGGCTGTTCTTATGTTCTAATCTAAATGAACCCAAAGTTATGGAGACAGATGTGAGTCAAGAAAGCCAGCAGAGTATCAGAATCCTGGAAAAATCTGACTGGATGGACTCAGGCGTTTGGTCACGAGCTGAGGTGGTTCAAAAGTTTTGGATTTTTTTAAGCAGATTTTTTTTTATTGTTTCTTTGAACAAACAAACACAGCAAGCAGTAAATATTTAGCCACACACTTCTAAAACCCCAAACCATATTCAGGTTTTGGCAGACTAATTTCAGATTTTCAATTAAAGAAAACCACAACAAATTTTGAAGGAAAGCAGACATTGTCCATAATTTTTTTCTGCTTTTTAAAAACCCCTAGTTTTCGATCCAGAAAAAGTTTTGACGGAAAATATTTGTTCAACCCTTTTAATGAGCTTTAGTGCCTTTTAGCACTAACTGATGCTGAGAACCAGTGATACCTTGTAAAGAAGTTTTCTCAAAACTGGGTTTGTGCTGAGATGCGGAGGGTTTATTTTTCCCAGGGCTGCTCGTGAGTGCAGAGCAAGTGGGGCAATTTGCGCCGGGCCCTGCAGGGACCCCCACGAGAATATAGTATTGTATAGTATTGAAATTTTTTTTATGGAAGGGGCCCCTGAAATTGCTTTGCCTCAGCCCCCCTGAATCTTCTAGGTGGCCCTGGTGCCCAGTTCCGGGAACAACACTTTGGGAAAGATGTGGACAAATTGGAGAGTCCAGAGGAGAGCAACAAAAATGATTAAAGGTCTAGAACGGTGATATTCAGTAGGTGACCCACCAGCCAGTGCTTAATTTGTAATGAAAGAGGTGCTGGAGCTAAGCCCCACACAAATTAAGCAGAAGTAAGGATGGGCCATACCATGCCATCCTTACTTCTGCACTACTGCAGGCAGTGGCACTGCCTTCAGTGCTGAGCACCTAGCCAGCAGCTGCTGCCCTCTGGCAGCCCAGCCAGTGCTTAATTTGTGCCTTGTAATTCTTTGCCCATTCCAGTCCAATTCAGCCTTACCAAGATTTTGCCTTAGAACAGTGTCAGAGTAATAACTATAGAGTAATAAGTCTATAGTTTCCCAACTCATCCTGTTCATTCTTTTTATGTATTGGCACAGCAGTAGATTTTTTTTTCCAGTCCTCTTAAACTTTCAAATATTTGTTAAAAATCAACATTAGTGCTTCAGAGACCTCCTAGGCCAGTTATTTTAATATTATTGTGTGTAAGTCATGTGGTCCTGATTTTTTTAATAAATCATTACTTCTCTCTTTTCTGCATCATGACTGAAAATTTTACCATCCTAATATCATTTTGAACCTATGAGATTGTTAGGATTTTGTTTGTTCCTAATATATTTAAAATATTCCTTCTTTATTATCTTTCACCCTACCAGCCAGATAATTTTCACTGACAGCAGGCTTTCATCTGGCATCCCTGCCAAGAGCTGCTCCGACCCTGGGGTGACCAGCTCCTTCTCATGTCTCAGTCCTCTGATCATGTCACGTATAATCCCCTGTTCCAGGGTAACAAAAGTCCCATCAACAAATACTTCAGTGTCCCTGTGTCCGCTCTTTGGCCCTTGACTCTGGGTCCAATGATCCTTATACTTCTTTTCTCTATAGTTGCCAAGCATCCAGGATTGTCCTGGAGCCTCTCTGTTTTGTAATTCAAGGAGTTTAAGTACAGTAATCTTCCAGGATAACCCACGGGAAGCCTGGGGAGGAAGTAAAGAGAAGACAAGGGGAGGGGGGTTATTTCCCTTTGTGGTAAGACTCAGGGCATCTGAGTCTTGGGGTCCCCCCAGGGAAGGTTTTGGGGAGACCAGAGTGAGCCAAACACTGGAAATTTTTGGCTGGTGTCAGCGCTATCAGATCCAAGCTGGTAATTAAGCTTGGAGGTTTCATGCAGGCACCCACATTTTGGACTCCAAGGTTCAGAATTTGGATTTATGCTTATGATACAAGTAATTACAAATTAATCTTTAATTAAAGATTATGTCATGTGATCTTTTCCTTGGCAGATGGGGTGGGAGGTTTTCTCCATGGGATCCTCTTCAGATGGATTTAGTGGTCTGACCCACAAGCACAGGGTCTGATATGTACTGGCTGTCTCCGGCACCATGGAGGAAGCGTTGCTGAATGTAGGTAAGGTTACTGGCTATGCTAATATAAAATCAGCCCCTCAACTGAGTAAATCTATAGTGATTTTTCTGTCCCAGGAGTAGTTTGTGTTTTGGTACAAGGGGGACTCTGGATCAAGGAGTCTTTTGTTCAAGTCTTTTCTGCCTTTACTCCCGGTACTACTATCATATTTTTTTCCAATATCCCCCAATTCCTTCCTTCACAATGAGATGATAATGTCTGATTTTTCATTTTATGGCAAGGTAGTTTCAGCTATTAGGATGATTCAATTAGGCTGCAAGAACCTTGATGTGAGACATGTTGTTTTTGTTTGTTTGTTTGTTTTCTGGTACCAGGTTTATGTGGTTCTAAATAACAGCAAACAGCCCTTGAACCTGGTTTTAAAGCACCACATAGATGGGGTGGATTATACAGTGTTTGCTACTTCTGAAAATATGAAATGTTCCCTGTGTGGTGACCCTAGTTATTTGCAGGGTTCTTGCCCAGGAACTCCTGGCTTGAGGGGTTCCTGGTACATATATGGGAGGAGGCTGGGACATCAAGAGATCAGCAATAAACAGTGACTACATCTGCACTGCCAGATTCTATTTCCAGCTCACACAGTGTATGTGGACTGCCACTGTCCAAGGAGCAGCTCCGCTGAGGAACCCTCTGTTGTGACCCTGTCACCTGTGTACAGAAGTAGGTCCTGGAGGTTGAGAAGCACTTCCCTGCAGAGGAAGCAGAGACAGATTCTAGAGATAGGGATGAAGAAGAGACTGATGAGAAAGATTCACGTGGGATTGCTTCTAGAAGAGCTAAGACTTTGGAGGCCCCTGATTTGCTAGCAGTGTCTGAAGATGGAGCTGTGAGCCATGAGAAGGAGGATAGCATTGCATTGGGTGGTAGCTCCCAACCTGGATCTTTCAGTAAGGTACCGTCTTCCCCTGGCATGGTAAGTCTGCAAGCCCTTGATCCTTTATGGGTAGTGATGCTGCTGGATACCATCCTGGGGCTGCACTCCCCTCTTGGATATGCCAGCTGCTTCTCCTTTGTGAATAATGTGAATGTTACAGCGATGGCTCAATGTTCTTCTGAGCTGGTGGAGGGAGATAAAAACTCTCTGACTCCTCACTGATCCTTGACGTCCCAGCCAGTCAGCTCAATAGGAAGGGTGGGTAGAGTGTGCAGGTAATTAATGATGTTTTAGATAGCGCTAAAGGGAAGCGGGGAAGAGTTGAGGTCAGGGCTTGTTTCCCTGATTTACAGTGCTTTGTTCACTCAGCTGCCCTGTTTCAAGAAATGACTTGGTTGAATCACAGGAAACATTTCCATCTCATAAAGTTGTTGAGGAAGGTGAGGAATTATGTGGAGATTGTTCAAGATATATAGGCCTCCTCATGGCTCACTTTGTTCAAAGTACTTCCACTTTCCACTTTTCCTCTATGCTGCTTGGCTCTTTCCTTCTAGAGTCTATGTGCTGCTTAATTTTGACTCTCTAAATATTACTGCTGCCAGGATGGTACAACTATTTGAATGTCCCAAACAAAAATGGGCTGATATTGTCCTTTTGCAAGAAACTTGATAATTAGGAGAACTGGTTGAAGGAAAGGGAAGAGGAATCTTTCTTGAGCCATGGCTCCAATATCATTGCTGGGGTAGCGGTTCTCTTTTCTCGGGTCAGAAGCACAGATCATCTCAGTGAAGGAGATTGTACAAGGCCAATTCCTCTAGGTGGAGGCACACATTGGCAGTATTGTTTTTAATCGTTTAGTGTGTATCCCTTACTCTGGGGTGAAATCATATCTCTCTTCTGCAGACACTTGCCTGTGCTATAATTGACTGTGGCCCTGATACATGGGAGGGAATTTCAACTGCACTGTAGATTGTTTTAAACAGGAAGAAGAGGAGCAGAGGGTGTGGCCTCGTGGAGAAGAGGAGGATCAGGGGGCGGGTCCCTTGGGGTTTGGGCTCTATAGTCTCGTGCATTAATTCGCCACCACTCTCACCCCACTGCTAAGCAGCACTCTTGCCTGAAGGGTACTCCCAACCAGATCTCAGGGGCTAGACTGGATCAATTTTATACCACGAAGGCCAGTGTCCATATATTTGTTGGGTCTTCCATGTCTCCCACTCACTTGTCTGATCATTATTATGTCTCTGTCAGTGTGTCTCTTCCTCTTCATGCCTGAGCTTCCCCCCCGGCACTTTAATGCCAAATTATTACTGTACTGGGATTTCATTCAGATGTTTGCTGTGTTTTGGGAGCATGGGTGGCAGTCCCTATATGAGTCCCTGAGAAATGGTGGGATGTTAGAAAGGTCCAGATCCAACTCTTCTGCCAACAATATACTCAGGCTGCCATGAATAAGGCCAGGTTTACCCTGGAACAAGATATCCGGGCCTTCATGACAACCTTGAGTAATAAACGCAGTGCAGATTCACCAAACCTCACTTGAGAAGTACTGACTCCTGAGGTGCTCATTGGAAAAGAAGGTACAAGGAGGCCTGGTTGGGTCCCATTTTGCTCAGCTCTGTGAAATTGACCCTCCTATAAAGCTGCTCTTTCAGGTTAGAGAAAAAGTCTATGGACCACTGGTAGAATTTTTGCATATGGCTGCTGGATTGTCTGATGTCTAACCCAGGTGAGATCTGGAAAGCAGCTGTTTCTTTTTATAGTACTCTGTACTCGCCTGAGGCCTGTGATGTGCTGACAGTGGAGGAGCTGCACCTGGGATTACCGCATCTGACTGGTGAGAAACAGCAGTGCCTAGATGCCCCACTGTCACTGCAGGAGCTCTCTGTTGCAGTCCAGCAGCTCTCTACAGGCAAGGCCCTTGGTATTGATGAACTGCCATCTGAATTTTACAAGCATTTCTGACATCTTATTGGTTCTGACCTTTTTCCAGTGATGCTGGAGTATATCCAGGAGACAAAGCTGCCCCTCATTTGCTGCAGGGCAGTGATCATCCTGCTATACAGAAGAGAGGACCTCTGTGATGTACGGAAATGGAGACCTATTTCTTATCTCTGTTCTGATTTATAAGATTTTATCCAAGTCCTTAGCTAACTGGCTGAAGGACTGTTTGGATTCTTTGATTCACCTGGATCAAACATTAGATTCCTAACCACTGTATGTTTTGATCATCATCATCTGTGATGATTTTACTACTAGCAAACTTTGTAATCTGGATGTGGGGCTTGTTTGAATGGACCGGGAGAAGGCCTTTGATAGAGTTGATCACAGTGATTTAAAACAAAACAAAACATTAGAAGCATTTGTGATTGGGCCAGTGTTCTGTTAATATATTTCTTTATTGCATGATAATGTTTTTAGTGTCTTAAAAGTTAATGGGGGTCTTTGAACTGAGAAGCAGCAGTTGAGGCATTCGTTGGGGTTGTCCTCTGTCTGGGATGCATTAGGCTCTTAGTTTGGAACCATTCCTGCACATCCTTAAAACCCATCTGCCTGACCTTTCTGTGCCAGGGTACCGCGTGCTTTCCCAGTTCATCTGTCAGTCTATGCTGATGATACCTCAGTTTTTATCATGTCTGACAGTTATGTGGAGCACTTTACACTTGTTTACAAGTGTATGAACCAGCATCTTCTGCTTGCATTAACTGGGCTAAAAGCAATTCAATCTTACTGGGCTCATGGCAGTCTAGCACTCCCACTTTGTCACCCCAACGATTGTAATGAGGCACCTCTGGGATTAAGGTGGAGGGGATCTTTTCTGGATCTGAACAATATATGATAAGGAACTGGGAGGGAGCTGAGGATAAGATGCAAGGCCATATGCAGGAATGGGGCTGGCTTCTTTCTGGACTTTCTCTTTGGGGACGGGTTTTGATTGCCAACAATGTTGTGGCATTGGCGAGTGAGTATGGACTCTCTCTTGGATCTTTTGGACCGGATTCAGAGGCGTATTGGCCATTTTAAAAATAGTTACCCATGGCTGTGCCCTGGTTTACTGTTCTTGCCATTAGATGAAGGGGGCCAGGCGCTCATTGATTTAGTCAGCAGGGTGGCAGCTTTTCACCTCCAGTCTGTTTAGTGTTTTCTATACTTTGACTCCCTGCAGGCCTGGAAGTTCCTTGCTTTCTCTCTCCTCCATTGTGCTGGGGAAGGGGCTTTTACTCTCATCTATTTTGGTTGGCACCTTGTCACTTACATGATCTAGATTTGCCTCTATTCTATAGTGGACTTTTTAATGCCCGGTGACTTCTGTGAAGTGCACAGCCAGACCAGGCATTTTCCCATTTATGGCTTTTGGAAAAGGTTCTGCTTTTTAACCCACTTATTTCCTGCTGAATCTCTCTCTTCCAGGAGCCTGTTTTCTACCTTACGAAGGCTGGGTTGTCCCACCTGCTTCTTCCTAGTTGGTCAGGCTGGAAGTCAGTGACAGCTCTTGTTGTTCAGACCAGAATCTGTTCTGCATTTTTTAGATAAGGTCCTTGCCGAATCCCAGGTGGTGCTTCCTCAGCAGACTGCTCCATATTTGCAGAAAGTTTTTGCAGGGATTGTTCTTCCAGAGTAGAATCCTGTTTTCCTGTCACTAATTGTCTCTACTTCTGTGGCTGAGATCCTTGTGTAACCAGGCAGATTGTTGTCCTGGAAGGGTTTAGTGAATGTTCTTTTGCAACCATGACCAAGAAGCAGCTCTATGACATCTGTGTCAAGGAACAGCATTATGTCACCCTCTGTGATCTCCCTGATGCAGCCTGCAGTATGGCCCTGTCCCTGGTTGACTTCATGTCCCTGGCTTGGAGGACATTGTACAAATCTCCTCTTCCTAAGCACTCTGGTGACTTGCACTGGAGGATCAGCATAGCACCATGGCAACCAATCATTTCATGCCCCATATTACCCCTGAGGCTTCTCGCCTGCGCCCCTTCTGTTCGGCTTCAGACAGGGTGTTTCATTTTTTCCTACACTGCTCTGATTTGATTCCTTTTTTATTGTTGTGTGTTTTTTAGCAGCTTTTCAGCAGTTTGCAGCTGGTTTTCTCCAAGCCCCTGTTTGTTCTCAGAGTGAGAGACAATTCTCACAACTGGCTAGTTTTCTGCCTGGCTAACTTTTTGCTGGATCAGGCAAAACTAACTGTTTTGAAATCTCACCAGAAAAGAATGGCCAGGCTAGAGCAGTGTGACATACTAGGGCTGTTCTGCACACCGATTGTGGCCCAGCTGCAGATTCAGTACATTGTTTATAAATTGAGTTGTAACCTGAATACTTTTCAGTTGACTTGGTGTATTAACAATATATTGAGCGAACTTGGTGATGATGCTTTAGTGACCCATTAATGTTCTCTTAAGATGAGTTTCATTGATATCTCTTTGTGAATATATTGTAATTTTATAACATTTTAAATAATTTAAATTTAAATAATTTAAATATAATGTTATCTGTATACAAGTTTTTCCTGTCATCTCACTTTCTCTCTCCATTGTTTTCCATGGCTGCTTTCACTTCACCTTATAATCAGGACTGATTGATTATTTATTGGTTGGTTTGTTTGTTTGTTAATCAAAGAAGTCTTTTTAGAAGACTGAGGAATTGGGATTTATTTTAATCTATTAAATCAGCTTTAAATAATTCCTAATTATCATTCACATTGTTGTTTAAATTTCTCCTCTCACTCAGTTTCGCTCATGACTCTTTTCAGCACAGGAAATCAGTCCTTTTAAAAAACATTGCATATATCTATGACTGTTTGGGACCATATTCTGTTAGCTCATAGCAAATGAAAGTAGGTTGTGACCACTTGCACCTAGGCATCCAGCAAACTGGATCAGTCATCAATCTATGTTTATCCATCTGAACGAGGTCTAATGTAGAATTACCCTGAGTTGTTGGCAATAATTTTGTGTGTGATTCCATCTACTGTAAATGTCTTTCTTATTTCTTATGTTCATTTTGGAAGTGATTGAACAGAGTGGAAGATTGTTTTTTCTTAACATCTGCAAGTTCCAGAAGACTTGGTGTGCAGGGATACATTGTTTGTACATAGGAATCTGTCTAGACATGTAAACATTGTTTTAAAGTATGACGGTTTATTATGGTGTAATTTACACTATGCATGCATTATTAGTATTGGGAACAGCGCAAAAGTATTCCACCCTAAGATAGATCCAGGAAGAAATCTGCCTGAGCATTCCTTCCTAAGCTTCCTGGACTCACAGGTGGACATATCTGATCCTACAGTCTATCAGGAGGTGTAGCATATTCCCTTTTGTGCACTCAGTCTGCTTTGTTGGCTCACATTTTTGCATCCCAATAGAGTGAAGTAATTCTGATGCATTCATAAACTCTAAATTTTACCAGACAAATCCAATTGCTCTTTAATAGACATACAAAATGAGTGAACGAAGGGAGAGTGGTCAAGATATATATTTGCATGTTAGTAAAGTATTTACTAGAGTGTCTTATAAAATCTTATCCTTAACATTAATGAAATCTGCTTCTAAAATTAATCTTTTGCAGTTATAGAACACTAGCTGAAGGACTGTATTAAAAAGAGGGGATTATGATAAACAGCAATGTATCAAGTTGTGGGGAGGTATCTATTAAGATACTGCAGGAACTCATCTTGGATCTGGTTTTATTTTAATACTTTAATTAATGGGTAAAATCTTGGGCCCATTGAATCAATAACAAACTTTTCATTCATTTAAATGGGGTCAGGCGTGAGATTAAACAGAATGTTAATGAAATTCATATCTGACTAATTTGTATTTAGCTGCTCATACTACTGAGGATAGAGAAATAAGGCAAAACAAAGTTGCTAGAGATACACAAGAAACACAAGACTGCCAACCAACCCCAAAGGTAAAAAAATAATGAGCTACACCCCCCTCCCAAAAATCATTGTTCTCAAAATCAGTGTTTTGTTTTTTGTTTAAATATTGTGATGGAGTGTATACCGTATCTGACGCTGAAGGGTTTGCTTACCCGTATGGTAAGGTGACCAGATGTCCCGATTGTATAGTGACAGTCCTGATTTTGGGGTCTTTTTCTTATATAGGATCCTATTACCTCCCACTCCCCTCCCAATTTTTCACACTTGCTGTCTGATCACCCTTCCATATGGCTGCATCTGGAAGGTAGATAAGGTCTTAAAAAAAAGAGCTCATCTGGAGAAGGACCTGGATGGTGACTATAAAGAAAGGAAGCACAGATTAGAAGGAGGCTGCAGGTAGTGAGAGAAAGAACACAGGACTCCTTCTCTTGCCATTCAAGCATGGAGAGATTGGCAGAGTTAAGTATGAAATCTAGGGGGATAGCTGGCCTGGGGGATCCTCTTCTGAGCAGTAAAATCTAGACAGAGGCCAGGAGAGATACAGTGCGATCACTGGGATAGAACAAGATCTCATGGTGAGCCCTGATAAGAGGGCAGGATCTAGGCTTTCAGACTAAAAGCCCTGGGAGGCATTCAGTTGAAGAACAAGAGCACTTGTGGCACCTTAGAGACTAACAAATTTATTCGAGCATAAGCTTTCGTGGGCTACAGCCCACTTCATCAGATGCATGTAGTGGAAAATACAGTAGGAAGATATCTATATATATCTATATCTATATCTATTATATATATATATACACACACAGAGAATGAATGATCAAGACCAAGGAAGGCAGAAATGGGACTATGTGTGTACTTTTAGTTCAGGATTTTGTTGAGTGATTCCTCATGGGGAGAAGGCTTGAATAAGGGGCTATAGGAGGAAGAAGTCCAGGAAGGCAGCAGTGAATAGACTTTAGCTGCTGGTTACAAGATCCTTGAACTAGAATCCAATGTAATGAGGGCCTGGGTTTCATTAACAGCCATTGCAGAAGTTGGTGAGAGGCCCCTGAGAAGGGTCCATGGACAATTGAAAACCCTAAGAGAAGGATATGGAGACCATGATGACCAGAGTTAGAACCAAAGACTTCTTGTAAGGACACTGGATCTTTTCTGTCACCCTAGAAGGACCAAAACTAAAATGTGCCCAGGCTGGAGGGCCAAGTCAAACTACTGTAGAAACAAAGCAACCATCGGGCACTACAGAGGAAAGAGCTATTATACTCAATCATGAGGGGGCATGCTAATGGTGAGTCAACCCTTCTACAATTATATTGTGTTTTGTGGTCCATATTCGGATGTGTGAACTCCCCACTCTTCTTCCTCTGTGTGTGCATGTGTGAGTGTGTGTGTGTGTAAAAGTAGCAAAGAATCCTGTGGCACCTTATAGACTAACAGACGTTTTGGAGCATGAGCTTTCATGAGTGAATACCCACTTTGTCGGATGCATGTAGTGGAAATTTCCAGGGGCAGGTATATATATGCAAGCAAGAAGCAAGCTAGAGATAACGAAGTTAGTTCAATCACGGAGGATGAGGCCCTGTTCTAGCAGCTGAGGTGTGAAAACCACGGGAGAAGAAACTGGTTCTGTAGTTGGCAAGCCATTCTCAGTCTTTGTTTAATACTGAGCTGATGGTGTCAAATTTGCAGATGAACTGAAGCTCAGCAGTTTCTCTTTGAAGTCTGTTTCTGAAGTTTTTCGCTGCAGTATGGCCACCTTAAGATCTGCTATTGTGTGTCCAGGGAGGTTGAAGTGTTATCCTACAGGTTTTTGTATAGTGTGCGTGTGTGTGTGTGAGAGAGAGAAAGAAAGAGAGAGAGAGAGAATTAGTATCACCAACTCTCTTAAATGTATAAAGTAATGTGATTTTGGCCCTCACTGCAGGAGGTCTCAGCCCCACATCACTTCTGTCCCCTGCCCCAGACTGACCTTTGCTCCTCCTACAGCTGCTGGGGCTTTTCACTCCTCTCTCAGGCCTGCGGGGGCTGCACCAGTGTCCTCTATCCAGTGTTGCCAGCTCTTGTGTTTTTTTTCGTGAGTGTTGGGATCTCAGCCTCTGGACATGATGCGAGAAGCTCTAGCCCTCTGGCGATTTTGAGCCCTGCCTGCCCCACTTGCCCAGTTCCTGGGGCGGAGCAACCAATCAGGGCTGCTGCAGGAAGAGATCTCCTTCTCCCTTTCCCTGCAACAATGGGAACTCATTGTCACAAGAGGTGCTGGGGGAAAGAAATAACAGAAAGAGCCCATCCCCTGAGGGCAGCTCCTCTTCTCCTCCGCTCCTGTGACCAACAGGCACTGCATGATAACTCTGCTCCTCCCCAGCAGAGTGGGATGGGTCCCTACAACTAACCCTCCCCACCTGAAAGGGGGAGAGGGAACTTTGCTGCAGCCCCCACAGGGCTGGGAGAGAGGGTAAAGAAACCCAGGAGGAACAGAGGTGATTTGGGGTGTGGGGCGCAGGACTGAACTGATGGGAAACCTGAACAGATGGGGTTGGGGAATAAAGTTATGGAGGAACTGGGGAACAGGACAATTGCTGAGCAAAGGATCAGCAGATGTTGGCTGAGAGCTCCTGCAGGAGGGGGCAAAGTCACCTCACACAATAGGTGTGGAGACTGGGCAACACTAAGTGTCTCACACGCACACACTGGGGAGCTGGGAGGAGTTCAAAAATGAAAGGACAGACCAAAACCCCCCACAAGGTAATATTTCTGTAAAAAATCTCAAGGTGTTTTGTTTTGTTTTGTTTTTTAGCCAATCTCATGATTTTGGGGGTCTGACTCATGCTTTTTGGTCTTTTGAGGTTGGTTATACTGCCTCTCCTGGCTGTCCCCTTTCCAGGCCAGGTGTTGTTGGGGGATGAGCAGAGAATCCACTCTGTTCTGCACAGAAGGGAACAGGGATAAAGAGGAGGAAGGAGCAGAGCTCTGGGCTTTTTCTGGTACCTCCTTCTCCCTCCCCTTCTGTTAGAATGGTACCAGGTGGGAGAAGAACTCAGTCTGCTTCCTACAACAGCCCTGGTAGGCTGCTCTTCCCTATTGGAAATGGGGCAAGCAGCCAATTAGAGAGCAGGTTTCCCCCAGGCAGGATCATCATGAGGCTGGGTCCAGTACCAGCTGAAATTCTGTGCAAAAATAGCGAGAGTTGGCAATCCTAGAAACATAAGGCAAGAAATAGTAAAATGCTGTTCAGTTTGGAAATATGTGAGCTTAGTATTGTGCATGTGTGTGTGTGTGCGTGTGTGTGTGTATGTGTGGTGGGGGAGAGAGGTGCAGGGAATCCAAAGTACAAATATTCAATACAAATAAAAAACCTGGGAGGCAGTAATGCTGAGAGAAAGATCTAGAGGTGATACTGAGAAGCATGTTTGTATTTTGTACACTAATCATTTGGAATCTTCTTGTATAGCACCAAGTTTGACGCTGAAATAATTTAACCAATAGCTATCTTAATAATTCACATGCTCATACAAAGATGAACCTGCTGCTGTTACTGGGGGAAATAGGCTATTGTTTTTGCTTGCTGTTTGTCCCTGAACTGACAAGATAAAAATAAAAGGCATGATTTGGAAGTATCAAAGACTAATTCTGAAGTCCATGAGCTTAGAGAAAACAACTTAGAGAAGCTACAATGAAAAATAATATCACAGTGTCAAGAAAGGGCAGAAAGAAGTTAAATGAAAGATTGAGGAATGGGTATATTGTCTGAGTTTGAATGAGTGACAAACACATATAGTATCTATTTACTTATCTCACTCAAAAATATTATGTTAAAACAACTTGCCTTCCTTTTTGTTTAGAATATGTGTATTCTTCTGGGAAAGTGAGTACCAGCAGGATGTCTTTATCAGGCCATGACTAGATAGTGAATCTGAATTGTTAAACAAGAATTGTATTGATTTACCTAATCAATATTCTCTACTAATTGATAACATTGTTAGGTAGATTAAAGATTTGGTGGAAGATACTTGTCTGATAAATGCATTAACATTGGGTTGCCCTCACCTCCTTCCACTACTTTTACCCTGTGTCACATCATTATTAGAATGTGAAGGCTGTGGTTTCATTTACACAACTTAAAGTCAAAGAAAGAGCACAAACTTTCCTCAGAGGGACAATCCTGCAAGCCTTTTTCACATGAGTAGTCCCCACTCACATAAGTGGTCCTACTAACACTCTCATTATAATAACACCTAATTTTATGTAGTGCTTTTATCCATAAATATCAAAATGCTTTACAAAAGAGTAAATATCATTATTCCCATTTTAGAGTGGGGAAAGCTGAGACACAGAAAGATGAAGGAAGAGGTGATGTGCACATTGGTTGTAGAATCAATACAACGAAGCAATACAACAAAAGGTATATTACAGTAAATGCTCTATTGCTGCTCTCTCTCCCACAAGGCCCTTTCATTCTTCATAACAGGAAAAGCCTCATAGTTTATGGACACTAAGAATTGTACATAAACTGAGATATAACACAATCTTATTTACATAGGTGTTCTCACCCTCAGAGCTACCTAAGTTGTCTGGGATGAATAAATACCACCTTCTCACAGTAGGAGGGAGCCCTGTCTGTGCCCACCAGGGAAATACTCCCCAGACACCAGCAGGTGCTCTGCTTTGGGTTCTGTGAGCCCCCCTACCAACTCCTGTCCCTTTTTCATTGCAGACTAGCAATTTATGTACCCCATTTTGTTACACTGGAATGCCCCACACTCCACCTTTTGGACCCACGCAATGTACACTGATCCACTCCCTCCATGGAAAAAGTGCACCCCAGTTCACTTCAGCTCAACAGTCTCCTTAGCACAAGGCACTTAGACATATGTAGTAAAACCAAACTAATGTGTATTTAACAGAGCTTAAGATAAAGATTCAAATAAAAAAAAGTTAAAGGATTTGGAAATTAGTTATGAGCCCAAGAAAAACATGAGGCAAACTATAACCTATACTAGTTAATAAGTTACGTTCCTGTCTAATAAGATATTTCTTTATACCCAAATCTGTGCTAAACAGCACTTGTCCAGTCTAGAAAGCTGAGACCCACTACAAACTCTGATTCCGCTCCTCGGGACTATAAAGATTATTTTGAGAAATGGAAACAGCACGTGAAAGAAATTTGTGAACTGGTATCAGAATGTTCTCAAATATCTGCTACTCATTGTAAAAAACACTAAGATCAGAAAGTGAATGATGCAGCCTTCTTACACTGTAACAGAGTACTTGGCAGGAACCTTTCAGAGAAAGGGGCCAGCCCCTATCTCTTTAAGGATTGGAGCTTTGCTGAAGAGGTCAAAGGAGGGCTTGAGGCAGAGGTATCATTTCAGAAAAACTTGGAGAGGGGGCAAAATTGTGTCCTCATATAATATACATGTGATTATATTATCCCGCAAAGTCTGGGCAATGGGAGGGAAGTGGAAGATATAATGGAACATATAACACAATGGAACACATGATAAACCTCTGCCCCACAGCAAATGATAGACTGATTCTAAGAGAGTTTGGGGCTGAGGGGGATGAGACATAGCAGCAGTGGAATTTGTGTGAACTGTGTTTATTTGTCATATGGCATTTAATAAAATTCCAGTTTTAAAACAATCCCTGCTCCGGGAATGCAATACAACCATGTTCTCCAGAATCTTAGGGCTTGTGTGCACAGCTAGTTGTTACACAGCAAGCCAGGGTGTTAATGTACAGTGCACTAGCCTGCATGCACTAACTGGAAGTGTAGACTCTGTTATCATGCATGAAAAGTTCCATCTTGCACTTCGACACACCTCTGAGTCGGGACCAGTAGTTCCGAGAGATGTGAACGGCCCCATCCACTTCTTGGAGATGTTAACTCAGATCATTTAAGTGTCAATGTTGTTAATTAGTTCTAGAGTTGGCTGGGAATTTTTTTATGAAACATTTATTATCGAAAAATACTGATTCATTGAAACTAAAACAGTTGGTGAGGATAGGTGAATTTCAATGAAATTCCTGTTTAAAAAAAAAAAAAATCTGAAGGGTAGGTTTTCAAAAGTGCTAATAGATTCACAGATTCTGTAAGGCCAAAAGAGGCATCAGACACAATGTGCTGGGCGCAGTGGTAACCTAACTCCAGTCTCGTTGAAGTAAATGATAGAACTCTCACTGGGAGAAAAGTTCATTCGGTGCCAACTACTTTTGAAAATCTCATCCTGACTGTGCATTTTAATAGAATCTCAACTGGTGTAAACAAACATAGCTCTTTTCAAGTCAGTGGAGCTATGGTAATTTACACCAGCTGAGGATCTGGTCCCTCAAGTAATGTAAATGTTTTACTTTTAAGCCAACATCTAATTTTGGGGTTCTGGTGTAAGTCTTGCTTCTCGTAAGTGTGTACTGCATGATGTAAATTCAGAGGTAGCCTCTGGTGAAAGTAAATTCAGTTGAGCACTATGACTGTAACACCCTCCCCTTTCTTTTCTCTGTTCCCTCTTCAGAAGGAAAGAAAGCAAATCCCTGCTTTGTGCATGAAAGCCCAGCATTCACAGCTCAGCAGTCAGTCTTTGATTTGGATTTGATTTGCAAAAGGGGTGCCATGACACTGATTTCCCAAGGAAAAAAATGAGGATAAAGAGGTACATAATAAGATTAAGTGATTTAGAGATGCATCCACAAGCTGTAGTTTAAAAACATCAGATTCTTTTTAATCCCATAAATTTAAAGACAGAAACAATTTTCTATATTAGTTTTTTCCCCCTAAAAAAAGCCTAATTGAGATAGATGGGGGACTTTTCATTGAAAACACTGCCAGACCAATACAGACACTTCTCACTGCAAACTCAAGGAATAACAAAAAGCTCCTCATGCTTGGGAGGAGTCCATATAAACATCTGCAAATCCACTTCACTATTCCCCCTTCAAATCCTTCCTTAAAATTTAAATTTGCCATGATGCCTACAAAAAAATGACAATGGTTGTGCTCCTGGTGTGCAGAGAAAACAGCCTTTCATGGTAATATTATCTAATTGTTTTCTTGTACTCCTCCATCTGTCTGTGTTTGGCTTTTGTTGTGTACTTAGATTGTAAGCTCTTTGGACTGGGAAAGTCTTTTTCTTCTGTGTTTGTGCAATGCCTAGCACAATGGGTCCTAGTCCATAAATAGGGCTGCTTCTTCTTCTTTATCACCAATTGTCAGCCAATCGTCATCATGATTAATAATTAATTTATCAAAAGGAACAATGAAATAATGAAGAACTTTATCAATAATTCCCAATACAATTAAAAGCAGCACCTACCTCAAAGAAGAGAATAAAATTCTATGGTTACCTGCTTTTCTTTAATGATGTGCAGAAAATAACTTAGTTTAATCCAGCATCCACAGTACATCACCTTTAACAGAGAATCAACTCCCAATATACCCCTGTGAGTTTCAGTTCAAGTTCTGTGTGGGAACTGAATGAAGAATTTTGTGGTTTCTGTTATAGAGTCATAGACTTTAAGGTTAGAACGAACCATTAAGATCATCTAGTCTGACCTCCTGCACTATGCAGGCCACAGAATCTCACCCACCCACTCCTGTAATAAATAATAATAAACAGCTAACCTATGTCTGAGCTATTGAAGTCCTCAAATCATGGTTTAAAGACTTCAAGGTGCAGAGAACCCTCCAGCAAGTGACCCGTGCCCCATGCTGCAGAGGAAGGTAAAAATAGGAAGTCATGCAAATTATTTATTTTCAATTTTGCTTCAGGAGGGTTCATATCTCCTGAGTTTTACTTTGTGTCTTGGAGTTTGAATAAGCAAAATTCATCAGAAACCACATAACCATGGAAGATCCAGTGTCTACTAGAAACCTGGATAAGGTACCTCACTTGGACAAGGGCAGCAGGATCCAGAAGGATGAGTCAAACTCAAAGTTAGGTTGGGGAGAAACTGGGTGAAAAAAGTTGTATTCATTCTTCTAATTGATGGTGAGTGGCTATTAGGCCCTATGTTTCTGTGGAAGCAGTTGTATTGAAGAGGCTATTCTTCTAGCTAAGCTTGGAAAGCCAAGTATGGGCCTTACTGTTCTTACCTGTGTTGTCTCAACAAGATTAGGCTACTCTCGTTCACACAGTTTGGAACTATAACATGAGACTATTCAGTGGCTGAAGCTAATTCAGAATATGATACTCCACTTAGCGAGAACAGTGCTTTATATTGTGAGTATAAGACTGATGCTCAGTGAGCAGTGCTAGTTGCTAGAGGTCTTCCAGGTAGAGCTAGCAAAAAATTTTGATTAAAAAAAAAATCCTGCTGCAAATTGGGGTTTTGTCAGAAACATTGTTTTCCACGGGAACATGTTCTTTCTAATCATTTATCAGAGGGGTAGCCATGTTGGTCTGGATCTGTAAATACGTCTGTTAGTCTATAAGGTGCCACCGGACTCTTTGTCGCTTTTCTAATCAATGTTTTTCTTGTTTAAATGAGAAATTTCAAAACCAAATAAAGTTGTTGGGTTTTTTTTCACTCCATTTCAAATTGCAATTTTCAGCTATGTCTACATTTGGGTGCATACTCAACTACTGGATCATATACATGCTCATGCATGCTCCCCATACCTGTGCTGAATCAACATATGTTGTGCTGACTACAGGTATAATGCTGTATATGGGCCTATACCTGCCTCCATACTGCCACTGTCATGCCACCACTTCAGGGTTCCAGGGTTCTGTGCATCACAGAAAGCCACTCCAGAAATAGCTTTGTTGTGTTTGTAGGTTCTGTATTCGGCCTTCACACATTTGCCACTCACACTTCCTGGTCACATTGTCCCTCACTGTTATTCTTTGGAAAACCAGGTAGAAGATATGGAACACTGGGATGATGATCTTGTCCTGCATGAATGGTTATGCAGTAGAGTAGGCAATTGGCAAGATCCTGGGTGGAATTTGAGCAGAATATTCTGATGTGTTGAAGATGGCTGACATTGAGGGTCAATCACAATTCATTTAGCTCACATTGTATAGTTATGTGAATGCCAGTATTGCCATGGGCATGGCCTTGGGTGCACTGTTGTTTCTGGTGCCGGAGAACTAGGATGGTCTGGTGGGATTATATCATTTTGGAAACCTGGAATGAAAAACAGTGGTTTCAGAACTTCCAAATGAAGAAACAGAGCTGTGAGAGGAGCTTGCACCAACCTCCAGCGCTAGAACACTCAGTTCAGGAATCCAGACTGGTTTAGAAGTGGGTTGCTATTGACCAATGGAAGGTGGCTACGCCAACAGCTATAGGTCCAGTTGAAAACCACTTTGGGCTTTGAAATATCACTGTCAGGTCTGTGGTTGTGCAGATTTGTAAGGCAAGTAACACTGTGATCTACCATTAAATGGTTGCTATAAGAACATTTTCAGACCTAATAGCTTGGGTTTCTGAACTGTGCAGGGGCCATCAATGGCACTCATGTCCCAATACTTTGCCCATTGCAAGGGGCAAGTTAGTATGTGAACCGAAAAGGCTATTATTCAATTGTTCTTCTGCGCCTAGTGGACAACAGAGTCATAAATATAAATGAATGGAATGCTGCAAAGATTCATGACACCAAAGCACTGAGGAAATCAGGATTGGACTGGAAGGGGAAGAAGGGACTTTATTCCCCAGAAACGATATGGTTCTGTCAAAGATAGGCTCAGGACTCACAGTTTGTCAGACCACTCTGATTTATTAGCACAGCGCTTCGCTAATAAGACCCAGATAATGTGAGCACCATGCAAGACACAAACTATCTTATTTATATAGATAAAAGGACGACCCTTAATAAGATAACAAAGGAAGCAGAATCTGATAAGTTTACTTGGGCTAGGCATGCATATCTTATTTTCTTACTAACTATTAACGATCTTCTGTTAATGTTTCACCATTAGCACCCTTGTTTATGCCTAATGTTTCTTTTCCTGGCACCTGTATGTCAACATTTCTTATTTCTGCCTAAAGGTACATAAACATTTCTTTAATCCATTCTTATTTTTACAATATAATTCATTCTACTTTCACAATCCCTCCTTTTGGTCAAGCTCACGCCATGACCAACATTTAACTGGGTTTTACCTATTAACCATTCTTTATCTTTTTGTTCATCAGCGATATTCAAAATCATCATATTAGCACTCTGTTTTAGGGCAGTTACCTGGGTGGCATGCCTTACATGATTTTGGATACAACAGGAGACTAACAGAAAACATACAAAAATTATTAGGATTCCAAACAGGATAGTCTGGGCTCCCTGAAACAATCAGATTTCTATGCCAGAGAAATTGAACAGGTTACCTGGCCACTTTTATAAAGAACTCGGCTTTTTATGGGGAAGATATGTGATTTGTTTTAAGTGGCTAGCATGATCTATTACCTTTCTGGTGTTTTGTTTTTTTTTCAATGAGAGCACAGTACCTTCCTTTGGCTGCCAGCACTATGTTCAATGCCTGACGGTTTTGGAGGGCCATCTGTTGGATCAGCCCTGTTTCTTTGGCCAGGACTTTTAAACTTTCTCCAGTTTTATTTGCCATTATTTTAACTACTGCTTGTAACCTCAGGAGCCTTTTTTTGCATGGTGCATTACTCCCCCAAGTGGGATAAAGGAACTGCCAATAGCCTCTTCCCAGGTGTCATTACGGTTCCATATTGTGTTAAAAGGACGAGGTCCTCCAGTGAGGTCTGGGGAATTGAGTGGGATAGCCAGGACAAGAACACCAGTTTGAGAGTGGGCTGGGATGTGGCTGCAGACCCAGCATTTAGAAATATTAAGGGTCTGAGCTATTCACACTTGCTGCTGGATAAAAGAATTGTTATTGTGGATTTCCCAGACCTTAGGACACCAGCAGCTGAGGAACAGGAGCCAGCAGAGGAGCATGTTGGAGGCAGGGCCCTTCTGGTTCTGACAATCTCAACTGAGGAAACCGCAGTCACAGTTTTACATCCACCAGGCAGCAGGCGCTAAGCTCACTACTGCTTTTTTTGGGGCCTTACTTTAGGTCGTCATCTGCTTCTGGCAACCCTTACGAGAGCGTAGATTGTAAGGTATTGCAGGCTGTTCCTCTATGTCTTCTTCTTCTGGAGTTAAAATTGACTCTGTGTGGTCCTCAGGTGATGATTGGTTCGCTGGGGATGGTGCATTCTTACACTGCAAACATGTATTCACTTTGTGATGCCAGACAGTTTAACAGCTGTCTGACTAGTAAGCAGTACCTGATGATTTTTTGATGTTTTTTTTTTGTTTCTTTGCTTTTTTCCTTGACGCTGGCTATAACAATGGCCTTTACACCTTATTTTTTCCTGATGCATACATTTCTCATTTACACAAACAGATTGAGAATACAAACAGTAGTATTTTATATCGAGCAAAAAGGGATTGCAAATTAAACCTTGCTATTTTACAATTAATAACCAAGACAATTTACATTGAGACCCAGGCCTTCAATGTTTTTTTAATTTACTTAACATAGACACAATAGAGAACCCTGTCTCTTATTAACTAAATCTTAAAATAAAGACATGTATATTTAACTAGAGTGCCTAATTTGTAATACGTATAGGAAACCATAGTAGACATTATAACACATCCTAAAACAAAAGGATGGCTATAATCACTTATAAGGATTGTTCTGGTCTGTTATTCCTTTCTGCTATTCAAAAAGGGTGGCTGACAGGATGAAATCAAATTGTACATTAATTCTCATAGTACATTATAAAATCCAGCTCCGACATATCCCCCTTTTGACCCTAAGATTATTAATCACCAGTGTCACTTCTTATTTAGTCTGCATAATAGAAAATACTGGGAGGTGATTTGGGCCTGTGGCTCTAGCTTTGCATACATTTGTTTTATCCAACAGCACATTTTAAACATTGCAATTAAACACATACAATTTAAAACCAAAAACAATTAGGGGTAGTAACATTAGTATGCTAGTAGTTGTGGGAGACCATTCAGAAAATATATTATACCAATGGTAAGCTGTTATGTCTTTTTGCAGTGGCAATTTTTAACATGTCTTCATTTGCGTGTATAATATGAATGGTTCTATTTTCCACATTAGTCGGGGGTTTTTTAGGAACTATGTTACCTTTCTTACCTTTTAACAGACGATTGGTAACTTTTTGCCATTCAATGCCAAGACTGATAGAGAACTCAGCTAAATCAGTGCTTACAGTAAGCTGAAGCTTTTTGTTGTTGTTGTTGTTGTTGTTGTGGCAAATAGTAAATGTGATTATTCGTAAACACAGTACTTACATTACATTTACATTTGTCTTTTGGTGGGTTACTAACACTTTTTAAACACTTTTTCCCAAGAATTAACACTTGCACATAGCCCATTATACAGTACTTTGGTCTTATAATTAATTTTATTTCACATACAGGATTCTAGTGAGATGTTTTTACTACAGGGCTTTGGAGCAACAGGCATGGATAAGCATACCACTTTTGAGGAGTCCACTTGGTACAACCTCTGGTGTTCAATAGCTTTCCTTTCTCCTCAGCCCACTGGCTTGAGGTCCAGGGCAGTCAGAAAGATTCCAGGTGCAATCTGGGGAGTGGGCTAACCTTCCAGAGCCTGTTGGTGAGCGACTTTAACAACAATTTTTTCACTTAACAAATTTTGTCTCACCGTACTGGAGACATACTGCATTTACTTATATTGATAGATATTAAACAATGATTTTTCCTTTGCTTTAACACATGCATCAAAACCGTAATATTTTCTGATATTACCCAAAACATCTTATGTTCTAAATATCTGCAGTTTAGTACATTTCATAGCTATTGCAGTATGTTTTTTTGCTTTTGTTTGTTTTTGTAATAGGCTGTTCTGTAGCTGGTATTAGCTTTTTCTGATTTTCTGAAAGACAAAAATAACATTTTTCTACCCCTTTTGGGGTGGCATTGATTATTGCTTAAAAGATTTTTTTTTTTTTTACAAATACCCTGCTGATTGCAGGCAAAACAGAGGAATTACCCCCATATTTTCCTGTGTTTTTTGTTCTATAGGCAGGCCAGGTTTTAATGAGTTTTACTTTTTAAGGGTTATGGGGAAGTTATTCCACTGTTTAGTTATTTAATTCATGAGGTGGTATACCTCAAGTTTTTCTTTTTATATAGCAGACCAAGTTTGTAATGTTTTTTTCTGCTGTGTTAAGCTTTAAGTTTATTTATAGGTAATAGCTGAGAAGCATCATTACCATATTACCTTCAAGGATTTTTTCAAAAATCATACACACTATACATTGTTACAGGGGTACTTACTAACATTAAATTTATTTCAATGTTTAATATTAACAATAACATTTAGCATCAATTTTTTTAAAGGAATCTTATTATACCATGTCTTTTATTTAGGTAATTTTTTTTGTGCTGGCAGTTCTTACCTTCCTTTATCAGTTAGGTAATTTGCATCAACACAGGCTTGGCTTTTGGATTTAAAGCCGTTAGCAGAGCTCAGAGACTGTTTTAAAAGGGACACAATTAACTTTCACCAGAGTTTTGATTTTTTTTTTACTTTTAACTCCTGCTTACAAAACACACAGAGATCTGAAAAAGGAAACACAGTCTATTGCGGCTCTTTTTGGAGCCCTAATAGGATTTTAATTCAGTAGCAGGTTTTATTTGCATTTTTTTTACCCCTTTCTACAATATACATTGCACATGTCCTAGGGAAAATGCACATTTCTTTTATACTACAACTTTTTTTTAAACATTAGCCATATTATTTTTACATAAGGTGTAACTGTTTTTTTTATTTTTACAGAGTTTTTATCTACCGTTATTAAAGTGACAGTCTGATTACACAAAGCCATTTTAAGGCTCAGTGTTTTTAACATTGCTTCTTTTTGTTTTGTTCACCTTTGCTGTTGCTTCAGAGGGTCAATGTTAATTTCTTATTCTTTCACTACAGCTCTTATCTGCTATTGTTACAAAAAAACCCAAACAAACAAACAAAAAGACTCCAGAATCTTTCCCTAATCTTCTGATTTTGACTGCCCTATTGCAGCCATGACTTGGTCTTTATTTAAAAACATTTTAGATTTTGTAAAGAATCAAGTTACCCCTTAAGGGTTAAATGCTAAATTCCAAAACCAGACAACACTAATTACCTGTGTCTTGCGAAAAGGTCTGTTAGTTTTGCAACTTTGAATTAAAGACTTAAATGAATTTTTAGTGGTATTAAAAACAAAACCAAAATCAATTTATCTTACACCTACAAAAGAGGAGTTTTACAAACCAGATGTGCTCGTTTAGATTCTTAGAACTTTGCATATTTTTACAGACAAATAGATACATACACATTTTTGTTTCCTTAACATTCCTTTACACTGCTTTGTTTTTACATAGCTGTATATATATTTGGATATTTACAGGCATTTTTTTGGAAAAGGGCCCATTTTTTCTTTAGAATGGCTGCAAAGAAACCAAGAATCTTTTTTCTTTAACACGGTTCTTTTTAACATTTTTACAAAGTTTAACTGCTTAATTTTCTCCAGCCTCTGTAGAGTTAACTTTTTACTCTTTTTTCTTAAATTACTTGTTTATTTCCCAAAATAACACTTTCATGAACTTAAATTTAACTATTTTAAGTATTGTTCCAGGGATTTATGACTGAACTTACAGCTTTTTTTACTCGTGACACTATGCCCTTAGGGCTTTCAAATTGCTTTCCGTTTTTTTTTTAATTTTTTTATCTGTTGCTTGCCTGCTTTTCTGGGCCCGATCCTGCTTTTTCCAATGAACCGTTTGTAAGTGATATTGTGGTCATTTCACAATTTTTTTGAAATAAATGTTTAAGGAAAGGGACCAGGAAGGGTGGGGGCTAGTTGAGGAGCCCACCCTCCTTTCTGAATTGGTAGTGGAACACTAAAGGATTAGTTTTTGAGGCAGATAA
This sequence comes from Chelonoidis abingdonii, assembly GCF_003597395.2. Classification (NCBI taxonomy): domain Eukaryota; kingdom Metazoa; phylum Chordata; order Testudines; family Testudinidae; genus Chelonoidis; species Chelonoidis abingdonii. The sequence continues at coordinate 344,278,135 of NC_133769.1, forward strand.
CAAAGGGGAACAGAGCAAGGGGATTTTTGTCCTTTTTACAACGATATGAGAGTATGAAGGGGTTGGGATCAATCTGGGGTTTGGAGAATGGGGTAAAGGGGAACGCTTGGTCTGGTGGTGGGAGAGGAGGCTTTTAATAAAGCTTTTAACTTACTATTTGAATATGTGAGAGACACGAGTTTTGATTTTGTCCACCTACGATTTGCCTCTTCCCACCACTGCATGAAACAATTAACCTCTCCTTTAGCCAATTTAGTTTTAGGTTGGCCAAGTTTGTCCTTTAAGATGTCACTCAGTCTTGTGTTCCAAGATTTTAACAGTGGCCACTGAGTTTTGGATCCCCTGAGTTAGCCCTAGACATATTTTCCAGATTTTACGGGAGTCTGGACCCTTTTACGGATCCGACCCATATCTAGAATGACATAAAAGAGCCGTGTTCGTTTAGGACTTGTCCAGTTAGATGTCTGATACCCATACAGAGGAGTATTCCCCACCAACACTCAGGAGGAAATTCAGGTTTGTCAGAGCAGCCTGGTGAACACACAAAAGGACCCACAGGCTACTGCTTCGATCTCCCTTGCTATCACACCATAGGGTTTAGCAGAAAAGTGCGGTGCGGCTGCGGATGTGCAGATTCCAATCTCACTCAGACCTGCCGGGGACAGGAACCCTTGGTCAGACCGATCACAACAGAGACGCGCAGCGCAGTCACTCAGACACTCCACAGGAGGGATAGACACAGAGGCAGGACAAGTTCTCAGTCCAGAACAAAACAAGAAATAATTACACTGACCAGATTTCTGATGTCAGATCCGGGATCCCTATCAGAACAGCATGGGAACCACAGTTCGATGTTTAGACTTTACTGTGTTTTGTGCCTTCCGTTCTAGTGGAGGACTGCTTAAGCAAATGCCAGGTACCAGCTGCCACGGTCATCCTAGAAAACAGTCAGGATCACTACAGCAGTGAAGAAGGTTTGCTCTCAGTGGGACCATAATGGTCAAAGTTAGACTCAGACTCACAGTTTGTCAGACCATTCTGTTTATTAGCACAGCGCTTTGCTAATGAACCCAGATAATGTGAGCACATGCAAACACAAACTATCTTATTTATACAGATAAAGGACGAGCACTTAAGATAACAAAGGAACAGAATTGATAAGTTTACTGGCTAGGCATGCATATCTTATTCCTCAAACTATGACTACGATCTTACTGTAATGTTTGCCATTACACCTTTTTATGCTCTACAATGTGCTGTTCCTGGCACCTGTATTTCAGCATTTCTTATTTCTGCTTAAAGGTACATACAACATTTCTTTAATCCATTCTTATTTTTACAATATAATTCATTCTACTTTCACAGTTCTCTATGGTATGTCTGTATCAACTGTTATTTTGGGGGACTCCCCATACTTAGTTCTAACTTTGCTCATGAAAATGTACCCTGACATCAACAACCTTGGAAAAAGAGAATTCATTTACAAGCTCAGTAGCTGGAGAATGATCATGGAGTGTGCATTTGGTAGTTTCAAAGGTCGTTGGTGCTACCTACATACCCATCTAGATCCAATGTGACAAATACTCTTCATGTAATCATCTCCTGCTGCTCACTCCATAACGTCTGTGAGGATAAAGGGGAGTGATTTCATCCTGAGTGGGGTCAGGAGGAATCTGGTTTACAAACACTGTACAGGCAGCCAGCTCCTATCTATGTGTACTCTGGTCCTGGTTCCCAGCAGGCAAGGGAAATCAGGGATGCCACATGTGCACATGGCACAGCAGGGTGGCAGACGACAACTGCTTATGCCAAATGAAACTTTCACCAAACCTTCACCATTATGTGCCAGTGTTCCTTAATGTGCTTTTCCAGTTTCTTGAGGGGTCTGTTCCCCTGTGGCTGACAGTCATTAGCCATTCATCAGTGTGACATTAAAGACAATGATAACACAGAACCTCTATTCAGCTACCACCTTACAGTTGGGTTTGTGCTATACAGGCTGGCAGTCAAATTGTAATGAGGTCATTGTGCAATGCTTTTGTCTTTACTACTCACACATTTACAAACCTCTGTTATTGGAAACACTCAATCTCTATTAACGACTCTATCAACGTTTGCTTTGGGTGGGGGAGGTTATGCTCCCTTCTTTTTTTTTAACGGTTAATTGTCAGTGGTGCTAGTTGCATATAACAGCTGTTATGCAGCAGTAATCCTTATTAAAGTTGAAACTAGCCCAGGTTTGAAGGGGAAGTAGGGGTTGTTTAATTATAGGGAAATGACAGGTGCTGTCATTGCCTGTATTGTTACTGGAATTATGTTTTGATTTTCTGCATGTAAACTAAGCTATACAGATGTTCATCTACCCTTTTTTTGTGTTTTAGAGTTATGCTGCTTTGAAAAATAGTGATGCTTTCTGTAGCACTAACTACACTTTTCCCCATCCTTTCCATTTATTGTTGGATATTTCTGACCATGGGTGGGTGGAAATTCAATTTCATATGCTGTGAATTGCAGGGTTCAATCCAAATTTTATAACATCTTCAGTTCACCATAGGTAAGAAAGAGAGACCCCACACAAGTCAAGGGAAGTACAACATTTATTTACAAAAAATAGATGAAATCTTAAACTGAATATTTTTTAAAAGAAAGATCAGCAACAAATGTTTAAAAAAGTAAGGGAAGGCAACTAGGATCACCAGCCAAATGTTACTGTCTCTGCACCTATCTCTTTGCCTTCTTCTTGACAAGGGGAGGAATGATGGGGGGAAATGAGTCTAAGAGGAAACTGGGACATCTCCTGCATGGGATCTATGAGGTGGACATTTGGTGAGGTTCCAGGACTCCTTCAGATGCATCATTCCCTTCCTGGATACTCAGGAGAGTCCTCCTGTGCAGGATTTTGCATGCCAAGGCAGAGTAAAGGCCTGTGGATCCTGCAGGCTCTGCATTCTCCTGGTTCACTCGTGGAGATGGGGTCCTTGAAACAGGATCCTCTGGCTCAGAAGCACAGAGGGTGGCAGCCAGCAGAGGAGTATAGGGACTGGAGTGAGGGCAGTCAGGCTTAATGGTCAGAGCTGGAGTCAAACAGCAGATCTGGAGTTGGAATTGGAATTATGCCAAGAGTTGGAGCTGGAGTCAGGGTCAGGAGTCACACCAAATGCTGAGCCAGAATCAGTGTAAGAAGTCATGCCAAGGGTCAGCATTGGGGTCAGAGTCAGACAGCTACACCAAAGGTCGTGCTGGAGTCAGGGAACAGTGCCAAGAGTCAAGCTGGGGTCAGAGTCAGATAGTGGTACCAAAGATAAAACCAGAGTGAGAGAGTGATATCGGGGTCAAACTGGAGTTAGGGTCTAGGCTAGCAGCAGATTATCAGTTCGCTTGGCTGCTCAAACAACTTCCTGTGCCTCCTTCTGGCTTAAGCAGTGCATCCAAGCCAATCAGTGGTTTGGACATCTGCTCTAATTAGGAGATTTGTGGGCAGAGACACTGATGGGCCAGAATTCCACAAGCTCGCTCCTATGCTGGTTCCAGAGACCTGTTGGTGGCGGTTGCAGTCTGGGGACCCACAGGTTGGGGTTTGAGACCTGTGATTTCTGAGGAGGAGAAGGTGGTTGCTGATGGACTAGTTCTGTGGCCTTGGCAGCAGGTGCGCTCCTTTTTTGGCTGCCAGCTCGATGAGACTCTCAATTACAGAATGCTCTGGTTCCATAAGTCATGCATCCTGGTCCATGAACAGGGTCATCAGTGTCTTCTCCTGCCGAAAAGCCAACTCCTCGCTCGGTCCTGAGGAAACAGCTCCTGGTTTCTCCTGTCTAATCCTATGAACAACTCATCCAGGGTCCTTCTCTGTCTGCCTCTGCTCTCTCTGGGGTGCTGCTTCTGTCCTCCCAGCAGAATGATTTAACTCTTGGGAGACAAAGGTCCTGACAATTCAAATACAACAGTAGCATTATATATTATATATATATATTTTCCTTTGGAAGAAGCTGAAAAATCCCACCGCACAACATAATTTTGCTGTAGAAGGCCATCGTTTTAATACTTTTCAGCATTCTAAGAATGCAGCTGTTAGATTATCCTTGGACCACTTTTGCAACTGGTGAGGAAGGAGCAAAGGCTAGTAAACAAACAAACAAACAAACAAACAAAACAACTGCACTAACATTTTAAAATACTTAAAATGTTCATCCTGTCTCAAGGGGGAGGGGGAGTTGCTATTTCCTTCCAGTGGCCAAGGTCCCAGTTTGCATTTTCTTCTTTAAAGGCTGGCCAACATTTTGTGAACACGACAATTTTCAAGGTACCCAAAAGCAAAAGAGAAGTGGCTTCCCTGTACTGTGCAATCTGTCAGAGAGATGTTTCTGCTAACGGTCACTCCTCTACATAATGCTGATTGGAGAGCTTTGATCAGCTGTGAAGATGGACCAAGCAGATTTGCATTTGCTGTTGAACTTCAAGACCCAGCTGGAGTTTCTGCTACACCAGAAAGTTCCTGAAATATGCTTACAGGATTGGGAGGCAATTAAACTGGAAACTGACTCTTCTCCGCTAGCACTTCCATGCAAAGATAGAAATAAACCACAAACAGTGCCCACCCTCTGAGCATCACCAGAAAATTCTGCTTCTGTGCTTGCCTCACAACAGTGAAATGGACAAGGAAAGAAAGAGTCATACCGCAACTTCATTTGGCTCCCAGAAGTTTCAGATCAGCACCACAAGCCCCTCACCTCTCCACTACAAAGGGACGCCACCCTGTGTTTAATCAACCTCCAGATTGCAGTCTTCTCCCACCGCCATTTTCCCTGACTCAGTGCAAACAAAGGCCAAACACTAGAGAGAGAGTTGGTAAATATTTTGCAATCTTCCAACTAGAACAAAATGCTGTGACCTAACTTTTTCTCATACATCCAAAATATTCCATAATTTTGTTCTGTTCCCTCCCCGTTCCCAGATCTTACCCTCCTCCCCACACCTTTTACCACCCCATATTCTCTGTGGCTTCCTTTCTAAGGGGATGACAAGATCGGAGGGGTGAGAAAAGCACTGGAACCGTGTAATCGTTGCAAGGGACAAAAGACAGCTGTTGCTAACTTCAGATCACCAACTATATATTTTCTACAATTGTCCCATCCCCAACTGGGTCCCTTCCAACCTACCCTCTCCTTGCAGCCAGTTCATGCTGCCGCTGGACTATTGTTGCTTAACTGCTGAGAAATGACCAGAGAGAGCTTTTAGCCAAAGGCATAATAGTGGTTCAGAAATGAATAAAATAATTGATGTATAACTCCATCTTCCTTGTGGACCATTCTGGGGTGGAGCGGGGGCTGGATGGGAGTGGGGGAAAGTTGGAAGAGTTTGATAAGGGGGTAGAGTGTGATAATGCTGTGGCGTCAGCATTGCAGTTCAAACACACAGAGACATAGCAAAGTATGGCATATTATCCAGAGAGGAAAAATCAGTGCAAAGTGCATGAAATACACTGAATCTTAAAATTGGAAATTTAGCACAATAACAAGAGGGGATAGTGACCCACATGCTCCATGCTGGCAACGGATGGGGGAGATCCACCATTATAAGTCTATACTCAGGGGCTTGCCTAGATGTGCCCAGATGAGCATGTTTCCTATGTGAGAACTGTCTTCATGCTATTTTACTGAAGGGGGTCATATGTGCTCCCATCGGAAGTTAAGAACTTCCTGGTTGTCATGATTATTGTAGGATGTAGGTATGGATCATATTTTAAGAGTTATGTCACATGTAGAATATCATGTTCCAAAACTGCTGGAGATGAATCTCGTCACCTGGGGTGGGGTGATTCTCAGAGCTGCTAATTCAATCAAGAGTGAAAGCAAAGGACATCTTTCAACCCAGCCCAGCCAAGGGTTTACAGTCTAGAGAGGGTGTGGGTTTGGACCTTTATCAAGCACAAAAGAGCCCAAGAAAAAGACTGAGGTGGGTACTTATGTTGCCAGCCACAGGGAATTTTGGATGAGTTTCTCCTGGTGGGCACAGTCAAGTCTCCATTGCTCTGTAGGAAGGCAGTAGTGATTTACCCTGTACCTTTTGGTTAACCCAAAAAATGTCACAGGGATACTGGTTGGTAGAGTGGAGGTCCATTGTAACTTATCATTCCCTAGTTCTGGTCTTGGTGCAGCTCAGGGTCTTCTTCAGGTTTTAGGGTGGGCATCTTCAACTGAATCCTACAGGTAGATGTGCAGAATCACATGCTCCTCATCCTCTGGTTCTTCTGGGGCACCCATCATGGTCCCCATAGCCTCCTGGCTATCACCAGATCTCTGTCAGACAATGGGTTTGAAGAGGGAATCATGAGCCGTTTGAGGATCTGAACTGGGAGTCCTTGACAGCACCTGGTTAAGCTCTTTTTAGAAGGGGTATGTACGATGAACCCTCCTGGACTGACAGTTCTTTTGTCCTCCACTACAGGAGTCTCAAATGCTTATGCTTTCCTGGCACTGGAACAGAATCCACTGAATGCTCACTTGCTCCAGCCTCCATGAAATCTCCCAGTACAGTATATGTTCCTTCCACTCCAGGCAAAGTTGTGGAGGATGGTGTACTCTGACCACACATTGATTAGCAGTAGGTGTGGTCAAAGTACATCATCTTCCACAACTTTGAACAGCATCGAGTGTCATAAGAACTTAAGAACAGCCATACTAGCTCAGACCAAAGGTCCATCTAGCCCAGTATTTTTGACAGCGGCCAATGAACAGAACAGGTAATCGTCAAGTTATCCATCCCCTCTCGCCCATTCCCCTCTTCTGCAAAGAGGCTAGGGACACCATATCACCTGGTCTGTAAAAAGTGCAGCAAAAACCTGTTCTAATGTCATCAGCACAGCATGCTACAGCCAGTGAAAAGAGGTCAACAAGCATCTTTATAGTTTAGGTAAGGGTCAGGAAGAAAAGGGTGCAGTGCACTGTGGGAATGGGGGAAAGACTATTGAAACTCAAGACCTGGTACATGCTGTGATGTTGCACCCCATAATGCTTTATGGAAATATGATGTATATATGACATAACTGGAATGTGTTTTGCGCTACATATGCCATGTAACATATCTCTGCAAAGGTTATGATCTACTGAATATATTCATCCTATTTGTATGCATGTATCATTTTTGTATTCAAAGTTATGAATATTGGCTGTATACTTGTTTGATTGTAAGTAGCCCCAGTTAAGGCATTTGGTGGGCATTGTAAGTAGCCCTAGTAAGGCATTTTAAGAAAGGAATTAGTAAGTTAAGTGCCCAATCAAGAAACATTTAACAGACAGTGGAACCTTGGAAGACACCAATCCACATAAGAAGTCTACCTGAGGACCTTCAGGGTAGCGTGTGAACAATGGCTGCCACCTGTAAAATCCTGAGTCATGCATGGACATGTGACTTGCCCATGTGACTCCCAAAACTCCATATATGGTTTGGTTGTGCTTAGAAGAGAGGACGGAGTCTACACCCACAGGAGAAAGTCTATTTACGCCCCTGGGAGATCCTTCCATTTGGTCTTCAGCTGGCTCAAGAGATAGCCTCTCCACCCTAAAAGATAGGAACATAAGAACATAAGAACGGCCGTACCGGGTCAGACCAAAGGTCCATCTAGCCCAATATCTGTCTACCGACAGTGGCCAATGCCAGGTGCCCCAGAGGGAGTGAACCTAACAGGCAATGATCAAGTGATCTCTCTCCTGCCATCCATCTCCATCCTCTGACAAACAGAGGCTAGGAACAAAACTGGACTCATCAAAATAAAAGACTCTTTCCCATTATCACATTTAGAAAGTCTGGGAATCAGATTATGAGACCAGAACTAAAACATTGCTAAAAATAGAACAATATTTAAATATACAATGAAAATAAGAAATTAATTTCTTTCCATTTCCTCTTCTGTAATTAACACTGCATGCTCCCTGTTGTAGAGTTAATGATATCACTACCTGCTGCAAAAATGCTTCAGGAACATAGTCCTTTCTACTTCTGAAGCTTTTCGCTTCCAGCCCATCCCACAGAGGCCACTGCCTTTGTAAAGCAGCTGCCTTAGACAGCTTGCCCCTCATGAGTCTGACCCGCAACAGCAGGAAAACCTATTGAGTATAACCAAAACACCGAACACCCAATTCCAGAAACTTCTGATGTGAGGATAACTCTGCCTCAGCACAATGATTTGATGGCTTCTCAACCAGTGCCACGCAGTGCAACATAAATGAAGGTACTTGCATCAAGTTGAGAGCTCTTGTCCCAGGTGACAGGATGACCAAAGATTGTGATCAGAAGATGGGTGGTGTACTTTGTTCTCGGGTAACTAAAATCAGCAGCAGCTCTAAAATGCTATTTATTCAAGCAATAACTATCATTCCATAATGAACAGTAAGAAGGAGAGAATCCATTTAATCATGAGTTTTTTATTATTTGTATGTTCAGTTCATTCCACGAGCTCAATGTAGTTAAAGTAATCAGTTATATTTCAAACTGTGAAGCTGCTATTGAGTTAATTCTGTACCACGTCTAGAGATTCTTATTAATCTATAAAATGTGTTGAATACAGACATTCTACAGGAAAAAAAAAAAAACCCAAAACCAAAAAAACAAATGACTAGCACAACACACTCCTACCCTGCAATAATCTCTTAAGAGAATCTCCCTCTTAGCAGTGGGTTACCTACACATTGCCTTTGACACAGGTTGGATGGGACCCAAACATTATCGCTGCTGGAGGCTCCAGAGAATTCTACCTGAGGAATAATTACCCTGAGCAAGTGAGGGCACCAACTGCTGCACCCCTTGGAGGAGCATCATATTGCTCCTGCACATATACATCAAGCTTTCCACCTGTCAAGAGCATAATGCACGCGTGCGATGATGCCAATTTCTCGCTGACTCCCCCTTGGAATATTTCTCCATATGGTGCATAGAGGAGAAGCCCCTATGCTCTTGATGGCGCGAGTATGAGAGATAGAAATAAAAGCTAGCATAGAGACTGGGTCGAATGGCAGAGGAAATGTATTTTAGCCACTGTCTGAATGGATCGGGAAGGGTTGGACATACAAACAAGAGGCCAGCAACGATGTGGCTTGCAGTAGACAAGGCAAATTTAATAGACTTAGCAAGTTAGGTTCAACCTGAAAACTTTTGTTTACCTGAAAAAAGTGAGACAACAGAAAATCATAACTGATATTCACAGAACTTGGCTGCCTGCATATTAATTGTGTGAAAGTCTTAAACTCATGAACATGGTCAGTCTACGAAAGCTTTTTATTCAGGTTGGTAAACACTTCTAAAAAGCTGGAGCGATGAGAATAATGATCTGGATAGAATCTGTTGAAGATCTCATTTTGATAGACAAGAACTGCATTCTGAACTAGGAAACTTGCATCCGGAATTTCTGTCACACTTATTAGAGCATGCCTCAATTATAGTCTAGAATTATCTACTGTACTTTCTTTTTATTCTTTGCACATTATATTAACTAACACCAGAAGATAGGCATCAGTCACTTCTATGCTGATGGGAAATCTTTTATTGGTAAGCGTTTCTTTGTAAAACTTTTATGAGATTTTGTAATCAACGTAAATAGTAATCAGATAGCTAGATGTAATGTGCCTTTCAATTTACACAAAAACTGAATGCCTTCTAAGAGCTCCTTTTCATTCAGTATAAGAGCACATAAGTAAAACAGGCTTCTGCATTTCCTAGCTCAAGCAAAATGAACCTAAGAACCCAGCTAAAGGCAGAAAATAGCAGGAACTAAGTGAACCTTGTTTTGTTAATGTTATGTACATTTTTCCTAGGTTTATCAGAATGTCTCAGGAAGCCATCATTGGGACAAAAGTGTGATTAGACAAGTGGGTAAATTGTCAAAGTGCCTTTGAAAAGTAAATGGAATTTAGGCTCCTAAATAACTTTTGAAAATGAGATTTAGGCGTCTTACATACTCAGTTTTTTGAAATTTTCCCCTTGGTATTCACAGTTTCTCCCACCATCCTGCACTGAAGTGCCATGGGGCCAGACCCCTATGATTCTGCCTGATAATTACTGAATGATAAATTAGTAAAGCTGACAAAGATTAGTAAAAAATAATAATCTTCCCTAGATAGTATCAGAGGGGTTAGCCGGTTATCTGAATCGTAAAAACCCAGAGAATTCTGTGGCACCTTATAGACTGAACAGACATTTGATCATGAGCTTGCTTGGGTGCATACCCACTCGTCGCATTGAATGCGGTGGAATTTCCAAGGGCAGGTACTATATATGTAGCAAAGCAAAGCTAGAGATAAGATGGTAGTTCAGTCAGGGAGATGAGGCCGTGTTCTTAGCAGTGAGTGTGAAAACCTAAAGGGAGAAACTGGTCTGGATTGCAAGCCATTCCACAGTCTTGTTCAACCCTGAGCTGATGGTGTCAAATGCAGCATGAATTTGAAGCTCAGCTTCTCTTTAAGTTCTGTCCTGAAGCTAGCAAAAAAGTTTCTCCCCCTTGGTTTTCAACCCAAACGCCGACAGGTGCTCATCTCCCTGATTGTGAACTTTAACCTCTGTTAGCTTAGCTTGCTGCTAGCATATATATATTACTGCCCTTGGAAATTCCACTGCATCATGGATTGACGAAGCGGGACTTCACCACGAAAGCTCATGATCCAAGAAAGCTCTGTTGTCGATAATGTCCACAGGATTTCTCGTGCTGCTTGTCTATCATAGGTCTTCATCTGAGACTCAAAACGTCTTATAGATCATTCATTAAGACTTGGGTCACAGATTATATTGATATCAATTTAGTCTCTTCTGACAGTAGATCTTATCCTGCACTATCCAGTAGACATTAAGCAAATGTACATCTGTCCTGTGATTTTCCACTCATTCTCTCCCTATAAGTTTGGTGCAGTGGGCAGCATTTTGTGTGGCATTTATATTTCATATATAGTTTACATCTACTTGTTCACTTTTTGGCAGAATCCGAGGCCCAAAGAATGGCACCTTAAACAAAGCGAGAGGCCGTGCTGGTCTGTAGTTCTCACAGGAGAGCATTTACAGCATTAAGTCAGCCCTTAACAAACTTTCATCTTGCACAGATAAGTATTACCCCTATTTCAGAATTCCATTCTGCCAGAGTGCAACAAACCTGTTGATCAATAATCTGCGACCCTGAAGTTTAGGTGATCTTTTAATATTGACCAAGGCATTTACAGATGGGAAACTTCGTTTAAGGTGATTGCCTGAGTCGCACAAGGACACCAGTGGTAAAGAAAAGAATCAGTCTCTTAATTCCCACTCTGATGCTCACAATACACCCTGTGCCTCCAAGGACGGCACAGGGTTGTTACGGCCCTAGGGCACGGCAATTTCACCCCGCGTGCTTAGTCCAGCGGCTCGTGGAGCTGCCACATTGTGCCTGCGGAGGGTCCCACTTTACGCACGGCTCCAGTGGAGCTACCGCAGTCATGCCTGCGGCGGTCCCCCGTGAGCGTGCAAGCAGCGACGTCCGCAGCCGACTGTGCAGCTCCACCGGAGCTTCCTGTGCCACCCTCTCTGCCAAATGCCCCGACTACTAATCCTGGCACCCGCGATGCCTAGGCCGCCTAAATGGACGCGCCGGCCCTGACATGCCTCATCTAACACTCCTCATACAATCAAATATTGAACACATATCAGTACTCAGTACCACCTCAGCCCAGATGAAAACTCTTATATACTTGTGCATCATTAAGATTTACAAACTGCAGTGATTTATTTATTTTATTTTAGATTCATTCCACCTTATTTGAGTGAAACACTCCTGCTAGTAATAGAAATGCTCGAGCAGGTCCATCTAAACCTGCTTCTCCAGCCCAGGAGAGTTCAGAGCAGTCCTGCATACAGCTGCTCCAGATGACTAGATATACTGATTAGCTGTGAGGAGTTACGCAGCATCCGCTTGAGGCACATTGCTAAATACTTGCCCGGTAGGAGTGAGTATATGGAGACTTTAGAAATGACTGTTTGCTCTCCTCATTACAGTTTAGTTTCCCTGTCTTACTTTCTTTTCCTGCATACACGCGCTCCATATGATAGAGATACTGATTAGCTGTGAGGTAGTACTGCAGCATTCCAGCTGATGCACATTGCTAAAGTCACTGCCCTGTAGAGTGAAAGTATAGTGAGACTTTAGGAAATGACGTGTTTGGCCTCCTCATTGACAGTTATTTCCCGTCTTTACTTTCTTTCTGTTAACATATCTGTTCCTGGCAAAAGCTTACTTGTGTAATTGTCCTATTCTCTTCAACAGGACATGATATGAATCAGGACTACTTGCATGAGAGAAAGGCTTTGATCATTCCACCCCACCCCAGACTAGACTATTGGTAGGATTCTGCAAACAAGGCACATAATTGTTAGGCTCTTGACACTAGGTGTAGAAGAGGGCCTCTCCTGCTGTGGAGTACACCCTCTCAGCTTAGTCACATTTCCTTCCAGTCCCGCCGCTCATTGCCGGCACTGGTGCCCCGAGTGGATACAGCATGCCTGCGCTAGGACATAGAAAGTTACAAATATGACAGCCCATAATCTGGGGCCACATGAACAGGAGGCTTCTTTCCCCTTGCGCACACTGATGCCAGGCCCAAGCCACAGCTTAGTAATTCAGAATTTAGGCCTTTGACACATTATTATTGAAAAACCTCAAATAAATAGACTCTATCAGTGCATTGAAAATCAAGTGCAAATGATAAATAGCATGGAAGCAAAGGAAGTTTTTTCCCGTCACAGATTTGACACTCGTGTTAAAAATATCCATCAAAAGGGCCCTAAACTACATTACTAATACATTTGCAAATTATTCAACAGAATGTTGAGCTTCTCACTTACTTTTCACCAGTTATGCTGTTTGTTTACATCTGCATTTCTTTCTGTGTGTGCTGTGAACAGAAAGTGTCAGTGAATTATTATCATCACCATTGTCAACTACTCTTCAGCATCAGGCTTTTAGGCCACACATCTGGCGTTGTATTGATTTGCAAATGTATTTCAGGTAAGATTACTGCATAGGTATTTAGTCCCTCTAACAGAAGAGTGAGATTCAGATCTTAACTTTCGCAGTTGTTTTGTGGCACTTTCAGTCTTGTGTCTTTCTGACAACTCCTTGACTCTCTGTATTCCCACTCTTAAGTAGCCTCTTCCCGTCGTATTTTATGCAGTTTCTGTACTTTATCACTAGGTGTTAGTGCTGTATAAACTCTGAAAGAAATGACCATTTGTTAAAGTGAAAAAACAACACCCTGTTTATTGATTTATTGTTTTGTGGAAGCTTTCCTTTAGGAGAAAGCAGAACCATGGTTGATGGTTGATGGGAATGTATAAAAGTGAGGTCTACAGTGCAGAAGTGTCCTAAGATAAAATAGATAAATCCAAGAGCAGTTCAGTAGAAATTACTCCAAAGTGTTGAATGAAAAATATAATATTATTGCTTACATCCTTTGAAGTTATCCTTTGGAATTCTCGACATCGAGATATTAATTCGCTACTTCATTCTATAGGCATTTCAAAAGTCCAGACAGAAGTTGTATACACATCTAGTAAATCTTAGGACTTCCAATACCAATTTGTGTTGTGTGACAGTTTTTTAAGAGGGGGGGGGGTTTTGAGACACAACTTGACCGGGCCACATGTCATCTTTAAATGTAAAAACATCAACATATACATCCTGTTATAAAAACAAAACGCATAAATAATATAGTTTAAAATAAAATGCACCACAAGCATGAACTATCTTAGCAAAAGGAGTGCACATTCCTACAAACTTAGTGCAACTTGTCATCAGTGAACAGCACATGAAGTCAAACGGCAGCATATTGGAAACCCTGCAGAGGTATGCCACAGAGACAGCGGAGTGGAGAATTCCACCAGCTCACATGAAGGCAAATGGTTGGACAACACACACACACACAATAAATTCTCTGTGCACAGATACCATTTTGGAACAGATGCAGTTGAGCCCTGTTCACACAGCATGCAACCATTGGTTCAGAATCAGCGCAATAGGTGGGCTGAGCTAAGCAATGTTCTGTCTTCCAAAGACAGTAGAAGGTTCCCAAGCAGGCTTTTACTGGCTTGACATGGCAGTCAGGTTTTGGTCACTTACTCACTACGACCAAGGCAACAGAAGTACTTCTGAAAAAAATATATTCAGATAAGACTTCGAGACCAAGCTGAAAATTCCAAATCCAGCCAAAGAAAAAGTAATTTCTATGGCAAATAACAAAGTGTTTAAAGAAACCTTGAACGTTCAAGGGAAAAATCATTAATAATGCAGCACCTAACTGCCATGTTAACTGCTAATGTATGAATTTGGAATAAGAGTTGAATATTATAACTTTTTCTCAAGTTAACGCTAATTTATTGCCTCATCAAACACTTCTGAAATACCACAAAAGTCAGTTGCAAAGGATTCAATTCATGCAGTTGGCCGCCTATTATATGCTCATCTGCATATAAGACATCTAGGTATCCAGTTGGAGCTACCCTTGTAATACAAGACATAAATGTAAAAACCATAGCCCTAACTGACCTGCAGATATTCCTTTTTAGATATCTGTTTCCATTCCCATGGTGAAATCACTAACATCCATATGATGCTATTATAAGTGACTATCCACTTCCTAGCACATTTTCCAGCCCATTGGACACAGTAATAAGAGTATAGAACAATTATGACTTAAAATGGCCTTTTTTAAAAATCTGCAAGATATTCTGACTATTCATGCAGATACTAATAAGAGATGGATTCGAGACATTAAATGAGGCTATCAAACCCTTTTACAGAAAGTTGAGCCCTTGTGCGTGTCACCCATGTGGTCATGTTCAGCTGAGAATTCTAGGCTCGAAGGAAATAATTCTTCAAGTCATAACCTCAGGTGCTGCTCTGTAGACAATATAAATAAAGCTCTCCATCAGCACAGAGGTGAACTGAAGTGTGGATATAGGAAGAGAAAGGAGAATGGAGGCTGCCTAGCAGCTGGTCGTAAGACCAAATCTGAAGAGAGAAAATAAAAGATAGAGATGGCAGTAGAGCTCCACGTCAGAAGGCAAGAATGAATTTTGATGAGCGGCACTATTCACTTTAGTATCTCTCTTTAACTGGAAAACAGAAACATCTGTTGTTTTCTCAGAAAATCTCCAAGGCTCATAACTTAACTTTCATGCAGAGTCTTAACTTCTAAGACAATCACAGTCATTTCAGACTCAGCTTTCAGTCCCATGCTAATAGCATTACTCAAGTATGGTCTATGGACTTTCACGTGCATCCAGCAGCTTTCACTTTGTCTCTTCTTTAGCCTAATTGGTGGTGCGACTGCCAAAAGAGAAACATAGGTATTATGTGGTTAGAATATTGTAGTGCAGAGGCACAAGACGAGTTAAATAAATAAATAAAAAAACTGAAGCGCATTTAAACCCCATAATTCAATAGAGAGATTTCATGTCACTGTAAGGAGATTATGCCCATAATTTACTTTACAGTATGCAAATGAATATGAAAATGAGGTATGGCATTTGTGGTCAGAAAAGTGTCATGAGCCTTCAGTTTGCAGAATTTGTGGCAGCCACTAAAGAATCTATATTCTAGCTAGAACACGAGAGAAGAAAAGCTGCCCCAACTGATATAAGTGGAAAATCTCCTACTGACTTAAGTGCGCTAGATTCATCTGGATCTAATAATTCTATATCCACTTACTTTCACTTGGTAATCCAGCTCATGTTTATAAATCACCTAACAGCTTTCCTTTGACACACCTTGTTAAGAATGTAAAACATTGCCAGTTAAATAATCTAGCAGTTTGTCTTTAATTTTTGCAATGAAGCTAACATTAAAATAGGGGTTATACTTTCAGTCATAACCGCCCCAGAGACCTTATATTGACAGCAATTATGCCTCAGTGAAAAAGTGACAATAACTCAAGTAATCCATGAGTTGCTTCCTCTTACACTCTTAATCTCCTGAAGGTGTATTTTTATCCCAAAAGCACAAATGCCTGTTTGCTAAATACAGCAAAGAATTCTCAGTGACAGGATCAAGCAATTTTTATTTGCGTCTATAATACATCAGATAGAATCCCATGTTAACTGCCAAGTGTCCAAAACATTTAACATTCTGATGGCTTTGTTATTGTTATTGTTCTACTTCTTTTTAGGATTAATTGCTCTGAGAGAATATTCAAAGAGTCAGATTATTTCTGAAGACAATCTTGATTAAAGGACAATAGACATCAGTAATTGCAAAATCTTTTATGGTGTGTTAGAATGTCTTAAAGTTTTAAAAACATATTTAACTCAACATTCAGTTCCTAATGAAGAATATAGAAATCAAGCCAAGTTTGTTCTTGCATATTATTTATTCATTTGATTCTGAAATATAAAAAAAAAAAAAAAAAAAAAAAAAAAAAAAATCAGAAGAAGAGTCATCCAAAACTTGGATTTCCACTTTTAAAGTAGTTTTAGAATGTACAATATTCTAACCTACATGCAAGGCTTAACCACCTGCAATCCTGTACATTGTACAATGCCAACCCAACCCCCATTCATGCAAATAGACTGATCCAATACCAAATAATAACTTGTCCAAATGTCATCGCTATTTCCTCCCAAATGCCTGTGAAAATCATATTTTTTCACGCATGTACAGGACGTTACAAATCCCAATCATCATGAAAAGTATACATACCCTAAATCGAGGGTCTTGGAGAATAACTTGCAGGCAGACTTGCCTCTGAAAAAGGCTCAAGTTCAAACTCCTCTATTGATTTGCCTCTGACATATGGGAGCAGCAGATAGGCAAGTCTTGAATTCCTTTGTCCGGCCCTACAAAAGTCTACCAAAAAATATTATAGCAGTTTTTGTTGTTCTAAATATTTGCGGGAATTCTGAATGAAAATTCATTGCAATTAAAGAGAAATTTTCTTTCAGTAATTCAGAAAAGGGACTCTCATTTTATCGTTCCCTAGGAAAAGCGTTCCTTGGTTTGTTTTTTAAATGTAGTGTAAAGGAAAATAAAATGAAAATGTCAAAATTGAAATTTTCAATAAAACAAACCAGAAGGTACAAGTGCCATTACCCCACCTGCCAGCCCAGAAGCATAGCTGAAGGCACAGTAGAAGAGCAAGTAAGCTTGCCTGCCTGAGAGATTAAGTATACACTCATCTGTGCAGGACCGCGAACCATACCACGTGCATTTGGGTGGAGATAAGGAGCAGTGTATGATGTTGAGCACAAAAACCCCTTTTGAAACTCCACCTGATATGCTAGACTACCTCTTAGCTTTTTCCTGACAGCTGGGATTCAGTACCCTGACTGTTTGAGCCAGACACGTAGCCTGCTACAAACCCAGACCAGCTGAACAATGTCCCAAGAGCTGGCAGGCCTAAACTGAAAAACACTTAAGAAGGTTTCCTGTCTCCAACGCGTCAGATGCCCAGCTCCCTGCGTTTCAAATGCCAATAATCATTTTACCCTGTATAAACTTATACAGATAAACTCATAAATTGTTTGCCCTCTATAAACACTAATAGAGATATGATACCCCCCAGGTATTTAATACATACATGGATGGTAATTAATAATAAAAAGTGAGTATTAAATACAAAAGTAGATTAAGTGTTCCAAGTAAGAATGACAGAAACAAAGTGATATTCCAAGCAAAAATAAAATAAAAACACACAATCTATGAACTAAGTACATAAGAAAGCTGAATATAGTAAAACATCATCCTCAGAGATGTCCAATAGCCCCTTTTATAGACTACTTTAGTGTCCAGCAATCACTCACATCCCTGAGTTACTTTCTTTGTTGCAGTCTTCCATGTAAGAACACAGTAAAAATAAAAAAGCCACCATGCTTAACAACCATGTAAAGAAGCAGTGAGAGATAAAAAGAGTCCTTTAAAAGGGAATCAAATCCTAGTGAGGCAATAGAAAGGACAAAACACGCCAATAAGGCAAGAGTGTAATAAGAAAAGTCAAAGAGGCGTTTGAAGAACAGCTAGTCAAAAAACTCCAAAGGTAGTAACCAAATGTTTAAGTACATCAGAAGCGGAGCTGCCATAAATAATCATGGCCCCTTGATATCGAGATTCAAAAAGGAGTGCTTAGATGAAAAAATCATTGCGAGAAACTAAAGGATCTTTGCTTCAGTCTCAGGCTGAGATGTAGGAGATTCCCAAACTGAGCTGGCTTTCTAGGTGACAAATCTGAGGAACTTCATAGATAATGTCACTAGAGGAGTTTTGAAATTATTGATAAACTCAACATAAACAAGTGCCGGGACCAGATGGCATTCACCCAAGGGTGTGAGAAGAACTCAATGGAAGTTGTCAGAACTATAAGTAAGGTTTGTAACCGCCTTTAAAATCTGCTTCGCGTACCCAATGACTGAAGTAGCTCATGTAACGCCAA
>NC_133769.1:344296587-344360439 GCF_003597395.2 Chelonoidis abingdonii
ACGGAACACATTCTTACCATCCTGGCTAATGCCATTTATGGACTTACTCCCAAATTTGTCCAGTTCTCTTTTAAACGTTGTTATAGTCCTAGCTTTCACAAACCTCTCAGTAAGGGCGTTCCACAAGTGGATGTGCGCTGCGTGAAGACGACATTCCTTTTTTATTGTTTTAAACTTGCGCCTATTAATTTCATTTGGTGACTTCCTAGTCTTGTATATGGGGAATAAGTAAATAACTATTTCCCTATCCACTTATCACCATCACTTATTGATTTTATCTGCCTCTATCATCCCTCCCTTAGTTTCTCTTTTCCAAGCTGAAGAGCTCCAGCCTTTATAATACTTTCTTCATATGGGCCTGCTCAAACCCCCTAATATTTTAGTGTCCATTTTGAACCTTTTCTAGTGACCAGTATATCTTTTTGACGGCGAGAGAGAACCATCTTTATGCTGTATTCAAGATTGGGTGCACCATCAATTCATTATAAGGCACATATATCATTCTCAGCTTATTCTCTATCCCTTTTTAATGATTCCCTACACCTGTTTTGGTTTTTTAACCTGCCTCCTGCGCACTCGTGGACATCTTCAGATATATTCACGATCGACATCCAAGATCTTTCTGATTTGTCTGTGTTAAATTAGCCCATCATCATTGTGTGGATCAGTTGGGTTATTTTTTCCCAATGTTGCAATTATTTACATTCTATCACATTAATAAATTTCATTTTGCCATTTTGTTGCCCAATCACTTCAGTTTTATGAGATTCGTTTTTGCAGTTTGCTTTGTTTAACTATCTTGAGCAAGTTTCGTATAGTTCGAAAATTTGCACTCACTTTTACCCCTTTCTCCAGATCAATTTCATTGAATAAATTGAATAGGATTGATCTAGGTGCTGCACCCCTCGGGAAACCACATGTTACCTCTTCCATTCTGAGAAATTTCACCTTTAATTCCACCCTTTGTTCCTGTCTTTTCACAGTTCTCATCCACTGAAAGGCCTCCCCTTTTTTATCCATGACTACTATATTTAACTTAAGAAGGCCTTTGGTGAGGGACCTTGTCAATAGGCTTTCTGCAAATCTTAGTTATATGTTCATAGGGTCCCCTTGTCACATGTTTGTTCACCACCTTCTAAGAACTCTAATAGATAGTAGATACACGCATTTCCCTTTAACAGAAACATGTTGACTATCTGCTCAACCAGTTTATGTTTTCTCGTTTGTCTGCAATTTGATTCTTACCTCATTGTTTTGCTAGACTTCCCCAGTACCAACGTTCAGACTTCTGGTCTGCAGATTGCTGGGATACCTCTAGAGCCGTTTTTAAAAATCCGGCCGGATTTTTAAAAAACGGCTCTAGAGGTGATCCCAGCAAATTGCAGACCATGTAAGTCTGAACGTTGGTACTGGGGAAATCTAGTCCAAAACAAGAGGTAAGGAATCAAATTGCAGACACGTAGAAAAACAGTAAACTGGTTGAGCAGATAGTCAACATGGTTCTGTAAAGGGAAATGCGTGTATCTACTAATCTATTAGAGTTCTTAGGAAGGGGTGAACAAACAGTGTGGACAAGGGGATCCGCTATGAACATGAATATACTAAGATTTCAGAAAGCCTATGTTGACAAGGTCCGCTCACCAAAGGCTTCTTAAGTAAAATAAGTAGGCAGGATAAAAAAGGGGGGAGGTCCTTTCAGTGGATTGAGAAACTGGTAGAAAAGACAGGGAACAAAGGGTGGAATTAAAGGTGAAATTTCTCAGAATGGAAGAGGGGTAACGAGTGGTGTTCCCGCAGGGGTGCCAGCCCTAGATCAATCCTATTCAATTTATTCAGATGAAATTGATCTGAGAAGGGGTAAAAGTGAGTGGCAAAGTTGTTCGAGACTGAGTACGAAAGCTGCTCAAGATAGTTAAACAAAGCAAACTTGCAAAAAGAATCTCATAAAACGAAGTGATGGGCAACAAATGGCAAAATGAAAATTAATGTGGATAGAATGTAAAGTAATTGCAACATTGGGAAAAAAATAACCCAACTGATAACCACAAAGATGATGGGGGCAATTTAACACAACAAATCAGGAAAGATCGTGGATGTCGATCGTGAATATATTCTCGAGATGTCCAGGAGTGCGCAGGAGGCAGGTTAAAGAAACCAAAAAGATGTTTAGGGAATCATTAAGAAAGGGATAGAGAATAAGACTGAGAATGATATATGTGCTTATATATGAATTGATGGTGCCCCAATCTTGAATACAGCATAAAGATGGGTTCTTCTCGCCGCTCAAAAAAGAAACTGGCACTAGAAAGGTTCAGAATGGCAGCTAAAATATTAGGGGGTTTGAGAGGGCCCCATATGAAGAAAGATTATAAGAGGCGAGGGAGCTCGTCAGCTTGGAAAAGAGGAAACAAGGGGGGATATGATAGAGGCAGATAAAATGCAATAAGTGAGGTTGATAAAGTGGATAAGGGAAATAAGTTATTTACTTATTCCCATAATACAAGAACTAGGAAGTCACTCAATGAAAATTAATAGGCAGCAAGTTAAAACAATAATTAAAAGGAATGTTCGTCCTTCACGCAGCGCACAGTCCACTTGTGGGAACGCCCTTATCTGAGGAGGTGTGAAAGCTAGGACTATAACAACGTTTAAAAGAGAACTGGACAAATTTGATGGTAGTTAAGTCCATAAATGGCTTATTGAGCCAGGGATGGTAAGGAATGTGTTCCGTGCTCCTTTCTATTTGCCTCACTAGGATTTGACTTCCACTTTTTAAAGGAACTCTTTTTATCTCTCACTGCTTCTTTTACATGGTTGTTAAGCCACGGTGGCTCTTTTTTAGTTCTTTTACTGTGTTTCTTACCTGAAAGAAACTGAAACAAAGAACAGTAACTACAGGGATGTGAGTGATTGCTGGACCCAGACTAGAAGAAGGCTAGTCTATAAAAGGGGCTTATTGGAACATCTCTGAGGATGAGATTTTATCTATATTCAGCTTCTTACTGTATTAGTCATAGACTTGTGTGTTTTATTTTATTTTGCTTGGTAATTCACTTTGTTCTGTCTATTATTACTTGGAACCACTTAAATCCTACTTTTTGTATTTAATAAAATCACTTTTTACTTATTAATTAATCCATGGTATGTATTAATACCTGGGGGGGTATGCATATCTCTCTATTAGTGTTATAGAGGGCAAACAATTTATGAGTTTATCCTGTATAAGCTTTATACAGGGTAAAATAGATTTATTTGGCATTTGAACCCCACTGGGAGCTGGGCATCTGAGCGTTGGAGACAGGAACACTTCTTAAGCTGTTTTCAGTTAAGCCTGCAGCTCTTGGGGGATGTGGCTCAGACCTGAGTCTGGGTTTGTAGCAGGCTACCGTGTCTGGCTCAAACCAGTCAGGGTACTGAAATCCCAGGCTGTCAGGGAAAACAGGCTAAGAGGTAGTCTAGACATATCAGGTGGCAGTTTCCAAAGGGGTTTTTGTGATCCAACCCATCATACATGCTCCTTATCTCCACCCACAATGCACAGTGGTATGGGTATGGGTCCATGCCACAGATGAGTCGTATACTTAAATCTCTCAGGCAGGCAAGCTTACTTGCTCTCTACTTGCCTTCAGACTCATGCTTCTGTGGCTGGCAGGGTGGGGTAATGGCACTTGTACCTTCTGGTTTGTTTTTTGAAAAATTTCAATTTTTGAATTTTCATTTTTATTTTCCTTTACACTACATTTAAAAACAAACAAACCAAGGAACGCTTTTCCTCAGGGAAAGATAAAAAATGAGGAGTCCCTTTTCTGAAATTAAATGAAAGAAAATTTCTCATTTAAATTGCAATGAATTTTTCATTCAGAAATTCCCCACAAAATATTTAGAACAACAAAACTGCTAATAATATCTTTTTGGTAGACTTTTGTAGGCGGAGACAAAACGGAATTCAAGACTTGCCTCTCTCCCTGCTCCATATGTCCAGAGTAACAATCAATAGAGGAGTTTGAACTTGAGCCTTTTCCAAGAGGCAGCTGCCTGCAAGTTATTCTCCAAGCACCCCTCGATTTAGGGTATGACTATACTTTTTCCACTGATGATGGGATTTGTTAACGTCCTGTACATGCTGTGAAAAAATATGATTTTTCACAGGCATTTGGGGAGGAAATAGGATGACATTTGGACAAGTTTATTATTTGAGTATTGGATCAGTCTATTTGTCATATGAATGGGGGGTTTGGGTTGGATTGTAACTGTACAGGCATCTGGCAGTGGCTTAAAGCCATTGCATGTAGGTTTAGAATATTGTACATTCTAAATATTTAAAAGTGGAATCCAGAGTTTTGGATGGACTCTTCTTCATGTTATATTTCAGAAATCAAAATGAATAAATAAATATGCAGAACCAAACCTTGGCTTGATTTCTTATATTCTTCATTAGGAACTGAAGTTGAGTTAAATAACTGTTTTTAAACTTTAAGACACTTCTGAAACACCATAAAAAGAGCTTGCAATACTGATTCTATTGTCCTTTATAAATTGTCTTCAGAAATAACCTGACTCTTTGAAATATTCTCTCAGAGCCAAATTATCCTAAAAAGAAGTAGAACAATAACAATAACAAAGACCAGTCAGAATTTTAAATGTTTTGACACTTGAGCATTTAACATGGATTTATCTGATGTATTATAGACCAAAATAAAAATTGACTTGATCCTGTCACCTGAGAATTCTTTGCTGTATTTTGAAACAGCATTTTTGGTGCTTTTGTGATAAAAAATACACCTTCTAGGAGATTAAGAGTTAAGAGGAAGCAAAATCCATGGATTACCTCTGAGTTATTGTCACTTTTTACACTGAAGGCTAATTGCTGTCAATAACTAAGGTCTCTGGGTCTGTTACTGACTGAAACGTATAACACCTACTTTTAAAATGTTAGCTTTCATTGCAAAATTAAAGTACAAAACTGCTGATTATTTAACTGGCAATGTTTTTACATTCTTAACAAGGTGTTAAAGGAAAAGCTGTTAGGTTGATTTATAAACATGGAGCTGGATTACCAAGTGAAAGTAAGTGGATAATTAAGAAATTATTTTAGATCCAAGATGAAATCTAGGCTGCACTTAAGTCAGTAGGAGATTTTCCACTTATATCAGTGGGGCAGGATTTCATTCTCTGTGTTCTCAGCTAGAATAAAGATTCTTTAGTGAAGTGCCCAAATTCTGCAAACAATGAAGGGCTCAGTGACAACTTTTCTGAAACACAAATGCCATACCTCATTTTCATATTCATTTGCATAACCTGTAAAGTAAAAATTAATGGGCATAAAATCTCCTTATCATGACATGAAATCTCTCTATTGAATTATGGGGTTTAAATGCTGCTTCAGTTTTTTATTTATTTATTTCAACTAGTCTTGTGCCTCTGCACTACAATAATTCTAACTCACATAATCCTTGTTACTCTTTGGCAGTCCGCACCACCAATTAAGGCTAAAGAGAGACCAAAGTGCAGCTGCTGGATGCACGTGAAAGCTCCATAGACCATACTTTGAGTATGTATTAGCTATTGGGACATGAAAGCTGAGTCTGAAATGACTAGTGATTGTCTTAGAGAGTTAAGACTTGCATGAAAGTTAAGTTATGAGCCTTGGAGATTTTCTGAGAAACAAACAGAATGTTTCTGTTTCAGTTAAAGAGAGAACTAAGTGACTAAGTGCTCCCGTCTCATCAAAATTCATTTCTGCCTTTCTGCTGTGGAGCCTCTACTGCCATCTGCTATATTTTATTTTCTCCCTCTTCAGATTTGGGTCCTTAAGAGCCAGCTGCTAGGCAGCCCTCAATCTCTTCCTTTCTCTTCCCTATAATCCCACACTTCAGTTTCACCTCTTGTGCCTGCTGGAGAGCCTTTTATTTATATTGTCTCACAGAGCCCAGCACCTGAGGTTATGACCTTGGAAGAAATTATTTTCCTTCGAGCCTAGAATTCTTCAAGCTGAACATGAGCCACATGGGTGACCAAAGACCAGGGCTCAACTATTTGTAAAAGGGTTGATTAGCCTACATTCAAATGTCTCAGAATCCATCTCTTATTAGTTCTGCATGAATAGTAGAATGATCCTTGCAGATTTTTAAAAAAGGCATTTTAGTCCATAATTGTTCTATACTCATTATTAACTGATGTCCATGGGCTTGGAAGAATGTGCTAGGAAGTGGATAGTCAATTATAATAGCCATCAAATGGACTTTAGCTGATTTACCATGGGAATGGAAAATCAGGAATTATCTAAAAGGAACTTCTGCAGGGCTCAGTTAGGGGCCTATTGTTTTTTCACATTTTATGTCCTTGATATTAACAAGGGTAGCTCCAACCTGGATACCAGATGTCATCTATATGCAGATGAGACCATATAATAGGCTTGGCCCAACACTGCATGAAATTGAATCCCCTTTGCAAACTGACTTTGTGGTATTTCAGAAGTGTTTGATGAGCAATAAATTAGCGTTAACTTTGAGAAAAAGTTATAATATTCACCTTTAATTCCAAATTAAGTACATTAGCAGTTAACTGGCAGTTAGGTGCTGCATATATTAATGATTTTTCCCCCTTTGGAACAGTTCAATTTCTTTAAACACTTTGTTATTTGCCCATAGAAATTACTTTTTTCTTTGGCCTGGAGTTTGGAATTTCAGCTTGGTCCTCTGAAGTCTTATCTGAATATATTATTTCTCAGAAGTAACTTCTGTTGCCTTGGTCGTAGTGAGTAAGTGACCAAAACCTGACTCCATGTGCAAAGCCCAAGTAAAAAGCCTGGCTTGGGAACCTTCCTACTGATTTGGAGACAGAACATGCTTAGCCTCAGACACCTATTGCAGCTGATTCTGGAACCAATGGTTGCAGCAGTGAACAGGGCTCACTGCACTGTTCCAAAATGGTTCTGTGGCACAGAGAATCTTCATTGTGTGTGTGTGTGTTGTCCACATTTGCCCTTCCATTGTGAGCTGTGGAATTCCTCCACTCCGCTGTCTTCTGTGGCATACCTCTGCAGGGTTTCATATGCTGCTTTTGACCTTCATGTGCTGGTTCAGCTGATGACAAGGTTTGCACTAAAGTTTGTAGGAATGTGCACTCCTTTTGCACTAAGATAGTTTAATGCGTTTTGTGGGTGATTTTATTTTAAACTTATATTTATTTATGCGTTTTGTATTTTTATAACATGATGTATATGTTGATGTTTTTAAATTTAAAGAGACATGTGGCCAGGTCAAGTTGTGTCTCAAATCTTAAAACAAACTGTCACAAAACCAACAAATTGGTATGGAAAAGTCCTACAGAATTTACTAGATGTGTATAAACTTTGTATGGAACTTTTGAAATGCCCTATAGAATTAAGTAGGAAATTATATCTTTGATGTAGAATTCCAAAGGATAACTCAAAGGATGTAAAGAAATAATATTATATTTTATTCAATTCAACCAATTTGGAGTAATTTCTATGAATGCCTATTGGATTTATCCCTATTTTATCTATAGGACACTTCTGCAACTGTAGACATGACTTTATAACATTCCATCAACCACTCAATCCAGTGGTTACTTTTTCCCATAAAGGAAAAGCTTCCACAAAAAATAAATCCAATAAAACAGGGTGTTGTTTTTTTTCACTTTTAAACAAATGGTCATTTCCTTTCAGAGTTTATGCAGCATAACACCTAGTGATAAAAGTACAGAAATGCATAAAATAGCAAGGGAAGAGGATATTAGAGAGTGGGAATAACAGAGAGTAGGAAGTATGTCAGAAGACCCCATCAAGGACTGAAAGTGAGCACAAAAAACTGAGAAGTTAAGATCTGGAATTAACTACTTCTGTTCAGAGGGACCTAAATACCTAATGCAGTAATCTTACCTGACATGACATTTGCAAATCAAACAACGCCAGATTGTGTAGTGCCTAAAAGCCTGATGCTGAAGAGTAGTTGACAATGGTGATGAATAAGAATTACACTGACCACTTCTGTTCACAGCCACACACAGAAAGAAATGCAGAATGTTAAACAAACAGCATAACTGGTGAAAAGTAAGTGAGAAGCTCAACATTCTGTTTGAATAATTTGCAAAATGTTATTAGTAATGTAGTTAAGGCATCCTTTTTTGATGGATTATTTTTAACACGAAGTGTCAATCTGTCACGGGAAAAAAATTCCTTGCTTCCATGCTATTTATACATTTGCACTTGATTTTCCAATGCACTGATCAGAGTCTATTTACTTCTGAAGGTTTTCAATAATAATGTTGTCAAAGGCCAAATTCTGCCATCTACTAAGCTGTGGCTGGGCCTGGCATCAGTGTGCAAGGGGGGAAAGAAGCCTCCCCTGATTCATGTGCCCCAGATTATGGGCTGGTCATATTTGTAACCTTTCTATGTCCTGAGCGCAGGCACTGCTGTTCCACTCTTGGGGCACCAGCTGCCGCAAATGGAGCAGGGCGGGACTGGAAGGAAATGTGACTAAGCTGAAGGAAGGGCTGTACTCCAACAGCAGGAGAGTGCCCTCTTCTACAACCTATGTGCCAAGGAGCCCTAACAAATTATGTGCCTTGTTGATGCAGAATGCCTACCAAAAGTCCTAGTTGGGGTGGGGTGGAATGATCAAAGCCTTTCTCTCATGCAAGTAGTCCTGATTCATATTCATTGTCCTGTTGAAGAGAATAGGACAACTTACACAAGTAAGCTTTTGCAGGAACACAGATACTTGTCTAACAGAAAGAAAGTAAAGACAGGGAAACTAAACTGTCAATGAGGAGAGCCAAACACAGTCATTTCCTAAAGTCTCCACTATACTCACTCCTACAGGGCAAGTGACTTTAGCAAATGTGCCTCAGCTGGAATGCTGCAGTACTCCTCACCAGCTAATCAGTATCTCTAGTCATCTGGGCAGCTTGTATGCAGACTGGCCTCTGGAACTCTCCTGGCTTGGAGCAAGGTTAGATGGACTGCTCGAGGCATTCATATTATGATTGCAGAGGAAACAGGGACTGTCTCCTCTAGAACGGTGTGAATAATAAATAATAAATAATCCATGCAGGATTTCGTAATACCTAATCTGCCAACAGTGATATAAGGAGTTTCATATGGCTGTAGGTGGTTACTCTGGTACTGGTTATGTGTTTCACAGTATTTGATTTATGAGGAGTGATAGAGAGGCATGGCGGCCGCGGCGTCTATTAGGCGGCCTAGGCATGCGAGGTGCAGATTATTAGTGGGCGCATTTTGCCAGGAGGTGGACAGGCAGCTACGGTGGAGCTGGCCAACAGTCCGAGGCTGCGGGACGGTCGGCTGATCTTGCAGTCCTCGGGGGACCGCCGCAGGCATGCTGGCAGCTCCATGGAGCGTGGAACCAGTGGGACCTCCCGCAGGCACCATCGTGGCAGCTCCGCGGCCGCGGTGAGCAGCGCGGCGGTGAAATTGCGGCGCTCTAGGGCGTAAGACCTAGTGCGGTCCTGAGGACGGGTGTAGTTGTTAGAGCAAGAGTGGGATCAGAGACGGATTTTCTTCTTCTACCACTGGTGTCTTGTGCGACTCAGGCAATATTAACCGCAAGTTTTCCATCTGTAAATGCTGTGGTCCATATTGTTAAGATCACCTAAACTTCAGGGGAAGTTTATCAATCAGGTTTGTTCCTCTGCAAATGGAAATTCTGAAATAGGGTATATTATCTGTGCCAGACGAAGTATTGTTAAGGCGTGACTTATGCTGTAGAATGATTCCTGTGAACTAAGGACCAGCACGGCCTCTCAGTTCTGTTTCAAGTGCTTTCTTTGTGGCCTTCTGTAAGTGAACAATAGATGTAAACATATATATAAATATAAACTCCACACAAATGCTCTGCACAAACTTTAGGGAGAGATGAGTGGGAAATACAGGACAGATGTTAATCATTTGCTTAATGCTCTACTGGATGAGTGAGGATAGAATCTCTGTAGAATAGAACTAAAATTGATATATAATATCTGTGACCCAGTTTAATGAATGTCTATAAACCGTTTTGTTTCAGTGAAAAGTACCTATGTGGGCAGACACAGAGAATCCTGTGGCTTATACCTACAGATTTTTGGATATGAGTTTCGTGGGTGAATCCCGCTTGTCAGATGAATGCAGTGGAAATTTCAAGGGCAGGTATATTTAGCAAGCAAGCTACAGATACGAGGTTAGTTTCAATCGGAGGATGAGCCTGTTCTGGCAGTTGAGGTGTGAAACCAAGGGAGGAGAAACTTTTTTTGCTGTCAGGCCAGACTTCAAAGAGAAACTGCTGAGCTTCAATTCATCTGCAATTTGACTACATCAGCTCAGGGTTGACAAGACTGTGGAATGGCTTGCCAACTACAGAACCAGTTTCTCCTCCCTTGGTTTTCACACCTCAACTGCTAGAACAGGGCCTCATCCTCCCTGACTGAACTAACCTCATTATCTCTAGCTTGCTTGCTAGCATATATATACCTGCCCTTGGAAATTTCCACCGCATTCATCTGACGAAGTGGGTATTCACCCACGAAAGCTCATGATCCAAAATGTCTGTTAGTCTATAAGGTGCCACAGAATTCTCTGCTGCTTTTACAGATTCAGACTAACACGGCTACCCCTCTGATACTATGTAGGGACAGATTATTATTTTTACTAATCTTTTCGTCAGCTTTTTTAATTTATCATTCAGTCATTTATCAGGCAGAAATCATAGGCGGTCTGGTCCCATGGCACTTCAGTGCCAGGATGGTGGAGAACTGTGAATAGACAAAGGGAAAATTTTCAAAAATAACTGAGTGACTTAAGACCCTAAATCTCATTTTCAAAAGTTATTTAGGAGCCTAAATTCCATTTACTTTTCAAAAGGCACTTTTGACAATTTTACCCATGCTCTATCACACTTTTGTCCCAATGATGGCTCCCTGAGACATTCTGTAAACCTAGGAAAAATGTAAACATAACATAAACATCAAGGTTCACTTAGTTCTGCTATTTTCTGCTTTAGCTGGGTTCTTAGGTTCATTTTGCTTGGAGTAGGAAATGCCAGAAGCACCTGTTTTACTTCATTGTGCTCTTATACTGATGAAAAGGAGCTCTTAGAAGGCATCTCAGTTTGTGTAATAATATGAAAGGCACATTACATCTAGCTATCTGAATTACCTTTTACGTTTGGATTACAAAATTCTCATAAAAGTTTTTACAAAAGAAACCTTACAATAAAAGATTTCCCATCAAGCATAGAAGTGACTATGCCTATCCTTCTGGTTAGTTACATATAATGTGCCAAAGAAGAATAGTACAGTAGTAATTCTAGCACTAAATTGGAGGCAATGCTCTAATAAGTGTGACAGAAGATTACCTGGATGCAAGTTCCTAGTCAGAATAGAGTTCTTGTCTATCAAATGAGATCTCAACAGTTCTATCAAGAATCATTAATTCTCATCGCATCCAGGCTTTTTAGAAGTAGTTCACCAACCACTGAATAAAAAGCTTTCGTAAGACTGACCATGGCTTCATGAGTTATAAAGCTTTCACCAGCAATTAATATGCAGGGCAGAAAGTCTCTGTGAATCATTCAGTTATGATTTTCTTGTTGTTATTTTTTCAAGGTAAACAAAATGTTTCAGGTTGACAACTAACTTGCTAGGTCTATTAAATATTGCCTTGTTTACTGCAGCCACCTCTTTGCTGGCCTCTTGTTTGTATCGTCAAACCCTTCAACTCCATTCAGCAACAGTGGCTAAAATAATTTCCCTCTGCCATTGACCCAGTTATATGTAGCCTTTTATTTTTATTTATACCTGGCAGTCAAGAGCATAGGGGCTTCTCCCTCTATGCACCATATGGAGCATGAAATATTCCAAAGGTGGGGAGGTACCAGGAGAAACTGGGCCCATCATCGCACTCTGCATTATGCTCTTGACAGTGGAGCTGATGTAATGTGCAGGAGCAATATGTCGCACTCCCTCAAGGGGTGCAGCAGTTGGTGCCCTCCACCTTGGCTCAGGGTAATTATTCTCAGGTAGAATTCCTCCTGGAGCTCCCAGCAGCGATAATGCTTTGTTCACATCCAACCTGTGCCTCAAAGGCAATGTGTAGGTAACCCACTTGCCTAATGGGGAGATATCTCTTTAAGAGATCTATTGCAGGGGTAGGAGTGTGTTGTGTCTAGGTCATTGTTTTTTTGGTTTTGGTTTTTTTTTTTTTTCCCTGTAGAATGTCTGTATTTCACACATTTTATGATAATTTAATAAGAATCTTCTAGACGTGGTACAGAATTAAACTCAATATGAAACAGCTTCACAAGTCTTGAAAATATAACTGATTACTTTAACATACATTGAGCTCAGTGGAATGAACTGAACATACAACTAACATCTCATGAGTTAAATGGCTTCTCCTCACTTCTTACTGTTCATTATGGAATGATAGTTATGCTTGAATTAAAATACAATTTTAGAGCTGCTGCTGAACTTTTAGTTACCGAGAACAAAAGTAACCACCACCACCCAAATCTTCTGATCATCATTTTGGTCATCCTGTCACACTGGGACAAGAAGCTCTTCAGACTTGATGCAAGTACACTTCATTTATGTTGGCACTGCTATGCAACTGGTTGAGAAGCCATCAAATCATTGTTGCTAGGCAGAGTTATCACTCCACATGCAGAAGTTTCTGGAATTGGGTGTGGTAGTTTTGGTTATACTCCAATAGGTTCCCTTGCTGTTGCTGGGGTCAGACTCCATGAGGGCAAGCTGTCAAGGCAGCTGCTTTACAAAAGGCCATGTGCCCTCTGTGGGATGGGTGAAGCTGAGCTTCAGAAGTAGAAAGGAGCTTGTTCCTGAAGCATTTTGCAGCAGGTTAGTGATATCATTAACTCTACAACAGGGAAGCATGGCCAGTGTTAATTACAGAAAGAGGAAAATGGAAAAGAAAATTAATTTCTTTTATTTTAATTGTATACTTTAAATATTGTTATATTTTTAGCCAAACTGTTTTAGTTAAATTGTCTCAACTAATCTGATTCACCAGCTTTTCCTAAAATGTGATAATGGGGAAAGAGTCATTTATATTTTGATAGTCTCAGTTTTGTAACAGTTTTTCTTTTCTTTTCTTTTCTTTCTTTAAGTCTATACACTTAATTGAGTGATTGGTTAATCAGTTAGCTGACTGGCTAACAATGATTTCAGCAGACGAAGAAGAGTCTGCATGACTCCAGCAGAGGATTCCTACAAACAAGTGAAGGGAAGATGTTGCTTTTGACTCATCAGACTGTATAGATTTGGAGATCGAACACTAACTGTGACTCAGGTGAACTGAACCTAAGGTTTTGGGAACTCTTGAGTTTCTTCTCACTGTGTTTCTCTAGTGACTGACCTGCTTAGTTTTAATTTGTTTTCTTTATTTATGTTTATGTATAACTATAAAGATAATGCACTTGGATTATAAAGTAGCCATGTTATGTTGTAAACATTAAGTTATTATTTATTATGTTTCTTTATCATAATATTTTATATAGCTGATTCCTTTTGTTTTTTGGAGGAGCTTGAATGTGAGGAGGTTGACCCTGTGCAGTCCTTGTTGGAAATCTTTAGTGACTGACTTCTGGGTCTCCAGCAAATTTTCTACGGGAGTTGGGAGTTTTTTAGGCACTGGAGAAGGGCAATGAAGTGAACGCTAGCCCACCCAAAGCTTACAAGTACACCTGAAGCACTACAATGGTGCAGTTGCAGCACTTCAGTGTAGACACTTATTACAGTGATGGAAAGGGTTCTTCTATTGCTGTAGTTAATGCACCTCCCTGAGAGGCAGTAGTTAGGTCAAAGGAAGAATTCTTCCATCAACCTAATGTTGTCTACACTGAGGGTTAGGTCAGCATAACTTTGTCTCATGGGTGTGGATTTTTCAACAGGCATAGCTATGTCAACATAAGTTTTCAGTGTAGACCAGCCTTTAGGCCCATATGAGCCAAGTAGTACTAGTCACAATTGTAAGCACTGTACCTGGTGGTGCTTGCCAAATTGGGTTTTAAGTTTCCTTTTATCCACTCTCAGATTGGGTCTTCTATCATGCCTGAAACTGTGTCTTACACCAATCACAATTATTTATTTCACATTCTGTCAAAGTTCCTACTTCAGAAGCTGTTATGCTTCTGTAAAATGCCAACCTTAACCCTGGGCTTTAAAACATCTCTCCAGTTTCTTGCAGCAGACTTTCCTGAGCACATCTGTCAGGGATCTTCCCCTGTTTGTTTTCAAAAGCTCTTTCACAATGCGCCAAAAAAAATAAAAATCAGTTTTGTCATCTAAGAGATACCAAGGCATTTGACAAAATATGCCTCTGTTACAAATAGATAAGCAAGGAATCATTAAAATGATTTTGGGATTAGA
This sequence comes from Chelonoidis abingdonii, assembly GCF_003597395.2. Taxonomy (NCBI): domain Eukaryota; kingdom Metazoa; phylum Chordata; order Testudines; family Testudinidae; genus Chelonoidis; species Chelonoidis abingdonii. Next base: position 344,310,994 of record NC_133769.1, read on the forward strand.
CACTTTGGTCGCAATATCTAATCTTTGAAAGTAAATGACAAAGGAATCCAAAATGACACAGATGAATTTATTTTCATAGAGTGATATCAGCATGGGAGTTTAGCCAAGCGATAACATCAGAAGTCAATTTACAACTTTTAAAAATACTTTTCTTGGTATTAAAACACTAGAGATTTAGGAGTTAAGCAAGGTGAGTAGTGAAGAGTGTTGAGGGGGGCAGTTCTGCTGTTTTTTTACAGTGTGGAACAAACCCTGAATAAGGTTCAAAAGCAAAATGCTTCCATCTGATTATAATGTATAGTGAGTAAAACAAATGAAAGAAGTATGGGAAAGTCAAGGGGGCTCTCTTAATCAGGAAGAGTTCCCCAGCACTGAGGGTATGGCTATACTTGCAGCTGTACAGCGCTGGGAGTTAAACCTGTCTTCGTACAGCTGTGTAGGGAAAACGGTGCAGTGTGGCCACACTGACAGCTATCAGCGCACTTTTCTTAAGTCTATACACTTAATTCAGTGATTGGTTAATCAGTTAGCTGACTGACTAACAATCATTTCATTCTGGCGCCGTGGGATGTGAGAAGGGGGGGAAGGGAGCAGGGCATTCTGGTTCCTGTCCCAACGCCCCGTGATGCATTGCTTCACATCCCAGCTATCCTTGTGTTTCCATCCACATTTGGCGCCATCTTTCAACAGTTTCTGTGCAGCGCGATTCTGTGTTCCGTTTCAGTCTGTGGGAAATGGAGCCCAAACTGCTGAGGAGTCTGCTGACGAGTCTCACCACCACATCATGTTTGGCAGTTGAGCTATTCCTTAAGACCCAAAGTGACAGTGAGGAGTCCGACAATGATAGTGAGTTGCATAATGCGTATGACAGGAAATTGCTTGTGGCATTCACGGACATGCTCTGTGGTGGGATCACATCGTCATGGAAGTCTGGGATGACGAGCAGTGGCTGCAGAACTTTCAGATGAGAAAAGCCACTTTCATGGAACTGTGTGAGGAGCTCACCCCCACCCTGCGGCGTAAGGACATGAGATTGAGAGCTGCCCTGCCAGTGGAGAAGCGGGTGGCTATTGCAATCTGGAAGCTGACAACTCCAGACAGCTACTGATCGGTCATGAACCAATTTGGCATGAGAAAGTCGACCACTGGAATCATGTTGACGCAAGTTTTCAGGGCCATTAATCGCATCCTGTTAAGAAGAACCATGACTCTGGGGAATGTGCAGGACATTTTGGATGGCTTTGCCCAAATGGGTTTCTCTAACTGTGGAGGAGCGATAGATGGGACGCATATTCCTGTTCTGGCACCACCCCACCTAGCATCCGAGTACGTTAATCAGAAGGGTATTTCACTATGGTTCTCCAGGCATTTCACTGACATTAACGCAGGCTGGCCCAGAAAGGTGCATGATGCACGCATCTTTTGGAACACTGGGCTGTTCAGGAAGCTGCAGGCTGGAACTTTTTTTCCAGAGCGGAAGATCACAGTAGGGGATGTCGAAATGCCCATTGTGATCTTTGGAGACTCCATTTACCTGTTAATGCCGTGGCTTATGAAACCGTACACAGGGAGCCTTGACAGCAGCAAGGAACGGTTCAACTACAGGCTGAGCCGGTGCCGAATGACTGTGGAGTGTGCTTTTGGCCGTTTAAAGGGGCACGGGCGATCTCTGTATGGGAAGCTGGACTTGGGCAAAAATAGCATCCCCACGGTTATAGCCGTGTGCTGTATCCTCCATAATATTTGTGAAGGGAAAGGTGAAAGATTCAGTCAGGCATGGACCTCCAAGGTTCAATGCCTAGATGCTGAATTTGCACAGCCAGATAACAGGGCTACTAGAGAGGCCCAGTACAAGGCTGCGAGGATTAGGGATGCCTTGAGGGAAGAATTTGAGGCTGAAAACTAACAGTAATGTTTGGTGCCCTGAACGGGAGTGAAGTGCAGTGGTTACAATGTTAGTAGGAATCTGTGTTTGCTAAGGTGATTTGCAGTGCCTGTTTCTTTCCTGGGCTAAGGTATCTTTAACTTTATGCAATAATAAAGACAGTTTTCAAAGCTAAAAATTCATTTATTGAAAATAAAATTACTTTATTGAAAGAAACACAAATTTTTTGGAATCTGAAAGGGCAAGATTACTGAGGTTGATTACCGCGATGTGATAGATCACATCAATGCGCTATTCCACATCTTGGCATGCATGCATGCAGCCCTAACCCTCCCTCCTCTCCGAAAAAATTTCAATCCTGAAAATAAAAGCTGCTTACTGGGAACCTGCTCCTCTGTTTGTCCTCCACCAAATACCGGCTGCTGCGACTGGCTACCTTCCTCCTGGCTTGAGAAGAGCTCCTGGCTGCATGCCTCCTAGGACTCTGAGGTGTCTCCCCCCTCCCCAGTACACTCACTCTCACTTTCCTCCTCCTCCTCCTCCTCCTTCCCCCGCTCTGAAGTGTCCATGGTGGCCCTCAGAGTGGAGGTGGGGTCACCCTCAAGTATCACGTCCAGCTCTTTGTAGAAATGGCAGGTCGTGGGGGGCAGCACCAGTGGCGGTTTTCCTCACGGGCTTTGCAGTAGCACTTAGCAGCTCCTTCACTTAACCCTGCACTGCAGTGCGTTCCGTCATGGCCCCTTCCATTCATTGGCCTCTTGATACCTGCCAAAGGTATCGTAATTCCTATGGCTGAGTTGCACTGGGAGCTGGTCTACACTGGGAGGGGATGATCTAAGATACACAACTTCAGCTATGTGATTAGTGTAACTGAAGTCGAAGTATCTTAAGATTGAGTTACCTACCGCCTCACAGTGCGGGATAGAGTCTGCGGCTTCCTGTTGACTCCGCTAGCGCCGTTCGCATTGGTGGAGTTCTGGAGTCGACAGGAGACATTCGGGGATCGATATATCGCATCTAGAGGAGAGCCGATATATCGATCCCCGAGAAATCGATTGCTACCTGCCAATACAGCTGTAGTGAAAGACATATCCTGGACTGCACAGCTCCTTCCCCTCAAATACTGATGAGGCCAGCAACTCACCATTGCTCCATTGGGGCTTTTGGCGCGTGGAGGCATAGTCACCTGGAAAGATTCACTGATTGCACTCCACACCTGGCTGAGGAAACAGGAAAGGGATTTTTAAAATTCCCGGGGAATTAAGGGCGGTTGACAGTTGGGCACCTGAGGCCAGGGCAGTAGAGTTCGAACTGATGAGCAGAGTGGCTAGAACAGGCATTCTGGGGTACGCCGATACTTCTGGAGGCCAATAACAGCACTTTTGGGTGGCCACACCGGCAGGCAGCGCTGCATCAGCAGCACTATAGGGCTTGGCTACACTGGAGAGTTGCAGGCTGTGGTGGCTTTACAGCACCTGCACTCACTCACCTGCCACACTTGCAAGGCACATACAGCGCTTTATTCCCTGGCTACAGTGCTGGTTATCACCTCAGCCTGAGGAATAACGACTATAGTGCTGTGATGCAGTGCTCTCCACCAATGTGCCACAAAAGCTCTTGTATTGCTCCAGAGGTATTCAGAGGTATCCCAGAATGCTTCAGCCACTTGTTGCTCCATCAGTTCGAACTCTACTGCCTGGCCCTAGGTGACCAAGCGTCAAGACCTGCCCTTTAAATGCCCTGGAATTTTAAAAATCCCCTTCCTGTTTACTCAGCCAGGTTGTACAGTGCAATCAGTGAATCTTCCAGATGACCATGGCCCACATGGCTAATGAGCCCCAGCATGGAGCAATGGCGAGTTGCTGACTTCATCAGTATTCGGGGAGGAAGCTATGCCAGTCCAGCTGCCGCTCCAGCCATAGTAAATTATGATACCTATGGCCAGATATCAAGGGCCATGCTGGAAGGGGCCATGACTGGACCACTGAAGTGCAGGTTAAAGTTGAAGGAGCTGCGAGTGCCTACTGCAAAGCCTGCGAGGGGAAACCGCACTCTGGAACTGCCCCACGACTGCCGTTTTACAAAAAGCTGGCTGCGATACTTGGGTGCCCACTCCACTCTGAGGACCCGATGGACACTTCAAGCAGGGAGAGAGAAGGAGGAGGAGGAGAAAGCGAGAGTGAGGTACTGGGTTGGGGGAGACACCCCAGAGTCCCAGGAGGCATGCAGCCAGGAGCTCTTCTCAAGCCAGGAGGAAGGTAGCCAGTCGCAGCAGCCGGTACTTGGTGGAGGACAAACAGAGTAGCGGGTTCCCAATAAGCGGCTTTAATTTTCAGGATTGAAATTTTGGGGGAGAAGAGGGAGTCTGAAACCACTGCAGGGCCAGAGTAGTTATCAGCAGGGAGTGCCAAAGGTGCATTTTACCATGGGACGAGGGGGGAGGGGAAATGGAGCTTTGTTAGGAGAGAAAAATCAAACAAAATGGCCAAGGGAAGCTGGAAATGTAGTCTGAAACCATCAGCATGAGATTCAGCTTGGGGGGAAAAAGTACCGGTGAATATATTTTGGGAAATAAATAATCCACAAATATTTGACTGGAAGCTGAAATCTGGAAATCAGGAATGCTGAAGAAAAGCTGAGTGTAGCAGAGATAGCAAATTGGACATGTTTTTGCCTTGTGAAATGGCCTACACAGAGACATCTATACTGAGAAGGGAGGTGATATTAATAGACCGGAAATACTGCAGGAAGTTATGGGCATCACAATGTCAGAAAGATATTGACAAACTGATACATATGATGTGATTACACCTAATTGTATCCCCATGTTATGGAATGAAATTAAGAAAGAGAAATTGCAGCCAGGATGTTTTTGCTAGTGAGATGTATTAGGCTCTAAACCTGCAACTTAAGAGAAGTAGTGAAAGGGCTTTGCATGGGACATTTGCTACTAGATTGAACACATACACATGTACCACAGGGAACAATTTGGCAATGGAAGGAAGACGATCAGTGAACTAACTGGTCTCTTCCATTGTAATTTTCCAAGAAGTCATTATAATCTTTTCCTAGGTAATCAGATAAAATTCTTATATCGTTGTTTTATTTCCAATATGTCAGTTTATAAACGTGGAAGAGAGACAAGTTCACAGATGAAGAATAATGGATGAGATCTTAAGTTAATGTAAATCAATATTTCTCAGTTAAATCCATGTCTCATTTACAGCAGCAGAGGATTTGGTCAAATAATATAATTTGTTTTCTCCTGGCTTTTGAAGAGGGGTAAGTGGATGGAGGTACAGGTCAATGTATGTGCCACGGTTTGGTAGAAGGATGAGGTGATTGTATTGCATTTGGTTTTTGTAATTTTATGCAGTTGAAAAGGAGCTCAGAGCTTGTCAATTGGCTTTTTATATATTGTAGCCCAAAATTAAGACTTTTTCTATAAAATTAACAAAATAATATGAGCTTATTAAATAACATCCTATCGAATTACTTTGTATATTCAATGTATCATAAAGACAGTGAAGAGAAATTTAAAAAACACAATTTTGATAGCATAAAGTACTCTGACATATAGAGTGCATTTTGACAACACACAAAACAGGAGATGCAGTACTTTAAATTTTACCCCAAATTAAATATTACTAAATTAATTAGAAAGTCAAATTAAAAACTATCCAGTATTCATCAACAAGATTTTCTTTTTCATTAATCTATCTGATCATGTAGTCAGATCATCAACCAAGTTGTCTGGTTACAGCAAATATTGTAGACGTAGTTACTTTAAAAATAAAGTGAAACCTTTTTTAATACTATGGCATGTCAAAATGATGATAACCGGCAGTGTCATACTGCCACACTGTTTTTAGTGGCTCACAACCATGAGTGCCAGTCTAAGGGCAGACTCTCAAAAAGCAGGGCAGAAACCCCACACTCCTTATCAGTTCTATAATTAGATTTCACCAACCCAGGAACAATTGTGAACTCCTAAATCACTATAACAATCTTCCCATGGAGTCACAGACAGTCTCCTTAGACTTTCTACCCAGGCAAGCTGGACTATGTGATAGATGGTCACTTTACACCTCAATACTCAGGTTACTCTCAGTTCCCAAGGACCAGTCACTTGCTCCAGGTCATTTGTACTCAGATCTCAAACCAAAAACACCTGTAGCTAATCCTGTAATAAACTAACTGAAGATTTATTAAGTAAGAAAATAAATTACTTATTTACAAGGTTAGAACAGGAGACACATACACACACACACACGTTACAGTCTTAAATTTTAAAAGATAATATAAGCTTCTGTAATAAGCAGCTCTGTATGTCCTCTAGGGCTGACCCATGCCAAGCAGCGTGGGGGAGGGTCTTTTGCTTATATTGAGGAATCTTTGCTCCTCATAGTCCAGACAGCTTAAAGATCCAGTTTCTCCTTGTCAGGGATTTTTATCCCCTTTAACCCAGAATCTAAGCTGATGGGATGAATTCACTGCACAGGGCTGGAGAGAGTAAGGAATGCAACCAACAGGTCTCTGTCCTTCAATGTTACATAATGCCTCATTTGCCTTCAGTAGGCCATCTTGTGTGCAGAATGAGCACTTTACCTTATTTAATGCTTCGTTTCCTGTTTGATGAGTTACAAAGCAAACACTCAATATAAATTTATACCGTGAGATACAGATAAAGAGCAGCAGCATCCTACAAACATTCTATGTAGTCTAAGAACTAAACACATTCTTATAACACTTGTGTCTATTTTAACTATACCAGCCCACAAGTAAGCCAGACTTGTTTCCAGCTGTGTATGTGTCAGCATTCAGTGAGGGCTGGGACCTTGGTATGAGTTGGCACCTGATCTGCCAGCATTACACATACATTTTACAGTTCAGGGATTACTGAATTCTTTAACAAATCCAAGGAACACAGGCATTGCCACACTGGATCAGGATCAAGGTCCGTCTAATCTAGTATCTTGTCTTCAACAGTGGCCTGTATCAGAACAGGAGCAGCGCAATGGTTTCTGGCACCCTTGGCAGAATTCGGGGGCTGGCATTTTGTGCACTCCCCACAGGGCACGCGGGAGCTTCCGGTTCCACTCCCATCACGTCGCCGAAGAAGGACCCTCTGCCAAAATGCTGCAGGCGACAGCGGCAGTGATTGAGCTGCTCAATTGCCTGCCGCTGTTTTCCGTGGCACGTTGGCAGAAGGTCCTTCTTCGACGGAGCGATGGGAGCGGTACCGGAAGTTCTCGTGCACCCAGTGGGGAGCGCACAAAATGCCGCCCCCTGAATCCTGGCTCCCTAGGCGACTGCCTAGGGTCGCCTAATGGAAGCACCAGCCCTGTATCTGAGGAAGGTATAAAAAACGCACAGCAAATAGATGTGGGATAATTATGCCTCCTCAGCCCCACAGTCATCAGGTCTCGCTTGACCTCTAATAGCTAAAGATTGGGTTAATCCTTGAAGCATGAGTTTAATCTCCCTTCTGAATTGTTTGTTGTTGCTAATTAAGATAACTCAGGATATTTTTTATATTCCTATAACTGTTCAATCCCATTTTGGGTCATTTTAAATTCTTGGTTTCAGTGACACTGTTGTAACATGTTCTACAGTTTAATCATACTATGTGTGAAAAAAATATTTCTTTTGATCAGTTGTGATTTCCCACCTCTTAATATAATAGAATAGAATGTGTTAATTAATTTTCATCAAGTGAATTAATTAACACATTTAATAAAGTTCTAACATATTCATAATAAAAACAAAACAAAATACGTTGTTTACTAGGTTGAACTGTACAAATTTTAACATGAAACTAGGAACTATAACAAGTCAGCTCCCAACCTGAGCAGCTCTTTCCCCAACATCTAGATGTACCTAGATATGTCTGGGAAAACATGATAGGGATAGGTTTCTTATTTTATTGAATGTCAGCTTCGTTTTTCCAAACATCACATTCACATTATTTATAAGCTTTTGATAGAGATTTAATATTGAATATGCAGTTGGAGCTAATTGGACTAAGATCACATGATAATAGTCCAATACTGCTAAAATATGGGCATGTAGGAACAGTCATAACTTGTGACACTAATGGTCCATATAGTCTGATATCCTGTCATGGCAATGATGTATTTTTATTACATCATTATTTAAATTTAAAGATTATTTAAAGGAAACCATACAACATTACATAATAGAGAATTACTGTATACCTGTGAGGGAAGTTTCTTCCTATCACCAAGCAGCTAGTGTTTGCATTATATCTTGAAGCATCTGGCTTTATATCCCTTATAAACTGTAAATCTAGGTAAGTGGAACTGGTTAGTCATCTAAATGGCCAATCCATATTTTCTGCAACCTCTCCCTTGAAATTACAGCTGTCTGAATGCTGAAAGATGATTGTATTAATCTGAACTCCCAGATTCTTCCTAACGTCATCCCTCATGTCCAATCCCTGGGAATACTTCATCTCTCATCACTCTTTGAACAGGTTCTGGAAGACCAACTCTCCTCCCACATTCTCCTAGGTCTACTTTGCCCTTTTCAATCTCCTGTAGGATTGCCAGAGGTTCTTTGGGTTTGTCAGACTCTTGGAAGTATGCTAGATAGTTCTACTCCCTCCCACATTTCCCAAAAGAGACCTTGAACCCAATAAACAATCCTGTTCCTTCTGCTGTGGCTCTGTAACTTTGCATGACCAGGGCCCATTCTATAATCCTCTGAACTGGATATCTCGGGTAGTGGACAGTTACCACAGAATATCCTGGAGCTGTGATAGTCAGACTGAGGCTCAGGAGTTGCAAGAAGGTCTCTAATGTGTCTTTTGCAACTCTTTGCAGCACATGATATTAAAATAGTTTGATTTAATTATTATCCAATCAGGATGCTTTTACAATTCTATCAACCAATTGTAGAATACTTGGCCAGTCATTTGGCTGTGAGAATTATTTTTATATATAAAATAAATGAAATAATGAATTCACACTACAGTGGCTCTTTGGGGCAAAGTTTATCACTAATTTGGCTCCTGAAACACTGAGATTTGAGTATCACTCTCCTGAGGTATCCTCGCTAGCCAAAGATTAGGTATCACTAGACATATATCAAGCCAATGTAGTTTGACAGAGCACATTTTCATTTGCCTGTTGTGCATTTAGGATGCCTCCTGTACATTTGAAGAACCTAGTGGGAGAATAACTGATCCTATGTGGCTGGCCTGTTATAAGAGGAATTCTCCTGGCTCCACTTTGTCTGATCTTTATTCTAAATAAGAAAAAAATGACTCCCTACTGAGATGAACTCTGCGGATCATGAGCATGCTCAGTGAAAACCGAGGATTTCTAAAATGGTGCCCTGGCAACTAGTGTGTGTGTGGAATGGCAGAATCACAGCTCTGAGGTAAATGACGACAGTGAACATGTGCAAGATTGGTGACTACTGAGCATGGGCAGAAAGGGGTGACAGAGAAGTCAGTTAACTGAGCAGGAAAATAGTGATTGATACTGGACTTGTGCGAGTGAGGTATCTGCTTCTAAAAATAGAAAGGTATATTAGAAGAGAGCCACAATATAGCAGAAAAAGCCAGATACCAGTGGACAGTTTTGGAGTCTGTTCCTGAGAGCGAGAGACAGACAAAAAGACAAAAATCATTAGGAGGAGCCAAAGAAAAGCTCCTGGAAAGAAGTCAGAAAAGCTGCTGCAAAGAGAGAGAGAGACAAAAACCAGAATGGAGCAAAGCTGACTGACCAGGAGCTGAGTAGCAACACTGATTAAAGAAACAATACTATAAAATGTATAAAGCAGCAACAGTGATTTATTGTTTTCCTGTCTCCTAGAACTGGAAGGGACCTTGAAAGGTCATTGAGTCCAGCCCCTGCCTTTACTAGCAGGACCAAATACTGATTTTGCCCCACATCCCAAAGTGGCCCCTCACGGATTGAACTCACAACCCTGGGTTTAGCAGGCCAATGCTCAAACCACTGAACTCTCTTTCCCTCCCCTGAGGGATACCAACAGATTTATAAAATAAGTCTGTTATTCTTTTAATTATAGCATAGTATATAGTAGGATAGTTAATAGGGTTAGTGTGTGCATGGGTGTATTTATAAGAATGCATACAATTCTGTTATTAATTGCAACCTATCTATGTAAACTTTAGAGCAATTTAAGAATTGTTGTCGGTGATATGTGACAAACTGGCCACACATAACCAATCACTTCATTTAGAATCATTTGAATTATATGCTATTGCAGTTTGATATACAATAAGGGATTTGTGTCTCAGGGATTTTGAGTTTTGTTTAGGAATTTTAGGATCCACTGCATTAGGAATTATTAGTTACATTAATAAAATATATTTTGTTTTGGAAAGAATACTGCCTGTATCAATTATTTTATCAGAAGATTATATGTGTGTCCTTTAGTGTTTTCCTTAACAACCCTGGAAACTTTTATCTCGGAAAGGACAGACTTAGGGGGCAATAGGCAGGTCATTATAGCAGCATCCCAAACCCCATTTTTCAGGGTAACAGGCCCTTGAGGAGTCTTCTGAGGGTGGAAAAAGATACCCAGAAGCTCATTGAAACTAAGCTATGTAGAAGTCTGTATGTTTCTCGGGACCTGGGGAAAATCTGTTGGAGACAGATGGGAGTTTGGGGAGTTGAGGCAGAAATGAGCCACATCATTACATTTCTTGTGTTAACTGACTCCCCAGACCATCTCATTTCCATATTTGTTTCTCCCTTTAATACACAGGACCTTATTTTCATTTCCAAGCAGGCCCCATTACGCTATTCTGTTAATTTAAAGGGACCTGAGAGTAGGGATAAATACAATTTATCTCAACTGATCTTCCCACTTAGATCCTATGCCAGGAAGGCACCCAGATTCAGGGCAGCATTTAAGCGTGTGTTTAACTTTGTGCACATTCCTGAGTCCCACTGAAGTTAAAGCATGTTTTTACTCTTTTAAACTGTACAAATGGGACTTAAGCATGTGCCTGAAGTTAAGCAGGTGCTTAAATGCTGTCCTCAATAGGGACAGACTTAAGTACATTTTAAGTGCTTTCCAGAATTAGGGCCTTGCTGTGGAATTTTCCACTGAGTATCACTCTGACTTGTCCTTAATAAGTTATTCCTTAAAGTCTGTTCCTCAGTTCTACTCCTTAGTCATGGGGAGAATTCATCACACAGTCAACTGCACTACTTATAGCAATTCCCCATCTCTGGACACACAACAAGGGATGGTTATTTCTCATCCTCACAAGAGTTGTCCTGAGACTGGATATAATTAGCAGATAGAGATGGAAAGTTTTCTCTTTGTGCAACCTCTGAATAACAATGTCACAATTTCTTTCCTTCTTTTCTCCTAATACCTGAGGGCCGGGCTTCAGGTGGGATACAATCACTTTAGTGTCAGATTAAACTGATGTGGCACAGTAATGCAAGCCCAATTCCAGTTATTTATAGCCACATTTAACCACCGTTGGTCCAGATTATACCATTGGGCATATCACTTAACTTGTCACTGTCATGCTCCTTCCTTCTCAGCAGCTTTTCCAGATTCCTGTCTTTCTCTCAGCCTATCTTCTATTATTTGAGGGTACAGTGCCATATATGATCACCAGGGCCCTACCAAAATTCATGGTCCATTTTGATTAATTTCATGGCCAGAGGGTTTTAAAATTGGCCAGTTTCACATTTTCAGCAGTTTACATCTAAAATTTTACGATGTTTTAACCATGGGGGTCCCAACCCAAAAGGCACCCGGAAGTGAGTCTGATCCCCTGCCTCTCCACCTGTCCCTGTCAGCCCAAATCCTATCCCTCCTCAGCCCAGCAGGGACTCACAGCTAAGAGCTCCCCTAGCTAGGGTGCACCCAGGATCAGGGGGTTATTAGACCCACCTCCACAAATCTCCTCCAGCTTCAGGAACCTCCGGGGATGGAGTTTCCTGTAGTGGGGGAGTCATTCCTTTCTCAGCCCAGCAGAGACTCGCAGCTAGGAGCCCCCTGGGGCACTCCCTGGAACAGAGAGGTATTAGACCTATCTCTACAAATCTCCTCTGGGGATGGAGCTTCCTGCAGCAGGGGGAGGCATTCTGAGGTGGATTGGATCTCCCCGAGGGTGAGAGTGGCCGTGCAGGGGAAGGACAAGTCCTCTCCATCCCCAGTCCAGCCTATACTTACAGCTAGGAGCCCCCTGATGGGGGCGCTCCCAGCAGCAAGGGGGAGATCAGATTTCATAGGTGAAGGGCTTATTTCATGGACCGTGACACATTTTTCATGGTTGTGAAATTGGTAGAGCCCTAATGATCACTCTGAGAAATACAGGACTGCACAGCCCACCCTTGAAAGAAAGGCGTGTTTGGGATCAAGGAATCAGTCAAACCTTAAACTAAATGATAGTGAATTTATTATGATTAACCAGTAGAATAGTGTTAATTCTTCACAGTAAAACCATACATAAGTTACCTAATTTCAGACTTTGTTACATATTTTAAATTCAGAGTACAGTTTGCCAGGGTTCAGAAACAATTGGAGAGAACTTCTGAAGAATTTCCAGGCCAGTCTATGGATTTGCAGTAAAATTGTGCCATTTATGGGATATCATGGATTTAATGTAATCCTAATGACAAGTGACAGTGTCTAATGGCTTTCTCTTTGAGATTTGTGATTGTCAACCTGCTGGGCAGGAACACTCCCCCCCCACAATCCTCTAATGCAATGGTTCTCTGTCATGGATCCGGGGGCCCCTGGGGAGCTGCGAGTAGGTTTCAGGGGGTCCTCCAAGCAGGGCCAGCATTAGACTTGTTAAAGCCCAGGGCAGAAAGCTGAAGCCCCACCACATGGGGCTGAAGCCTGGGACCCTGAGCCCCACCACCCGGGGCTGAAGCCAAAGCCTGAGTAACTTAGCATTGTGGGGGCCCTATGGCATGGGTCCCCAGGCAATTGCCCTGCTTGCTAATGCCAGCCCTGGCTTTTATATGCAGAAAACCAGATGTGGAACAAGTAGACCGTGGAGTTTTTATATCATAGGGTAGGGGGAATGGGAGGAGGGTCAGAAAGAAAAAGGTTGAAAACCTCTGTTCTAGTGAGTGGCTGGTACTGTTCCCTTGGGAGGCTGGGGACTTACTCTGGCATCTGCCAGAGTGGCAGCAGTAGAACAAAGAGCATTCCTTTACTGACTGGGGAGCCTCCCCTTGTGATGACAAGAGTGCACTGTTCACTGGGTACACAGAGGAGAATCAGGACACTTATTCCTGGAATCTTAAATTCATAGCTATGTTACAGCTATAGATGGACTCAAACCATAAAGTTTGGATTCAGATTCAGAAATAATTTCCCTAAAGTTTGGGGAAGATCCAATCAATTGTTTTAGTCCAGAGGGATCTCTACTGTCAATGAATATCTATCAGACAATCTAAAAGTTGCAAATAAAAAACATAGAATGATCTATGTAGTATGAAAAGCTTTGGCGAGTAAAGTTTGAGAAGTTAACACTGTAGATTGTCTCTTCCATTAAGAAATGACTATAGAAATTGACACAAATGAGGCTTTCAGAAAATGGCTTTCAATTTGTCACACCCATGTCAGTAACATCCAAAGGATGTACAGGCAAGACTTTTCCCCTTATAATTTCAATTTCATAATAACAGTAATACACTCCAGACACTTCATTTCTAGGGTATTAGAGTCTGTCACCCTTAGGCATTATGCATAACAACACCCCCTGAGAAATACAATAATTACAAGGAAGGTAATATGGATGGTGAGCAATCAGCTGTTTTGACCTACATAGGATGTGCCATGTTTGTCTTTCTTCCATAGGACAGAAGTGACTTTGTCTGTACAAACTGCAAGCTGGTCTCCATATTGGAAGAGAAGGTTCAAGGTCTGGAGAAACAAGTATCAATCCTGCATTGCATAAGATAAAATGAAGATTTCCTGGACAGATGTCAGGATATGCTTCTCCTGGCACAACATTCTGAAGAATCAGAGCAGGCTGTGCAGCGGCGACAGAAGGACAGTGAAGAAATCTGGAAGCATGTGACCTCAGAAGAAGAAAGAGGAGCATCCATGTACCAGCAAGGCAGATACAGGTGAGCAACCATTTTCATGTTCTCTCCACAGGTACTAATGCGGAGAGAAGACTAGATGATACATCTGAGGGAAGGGAGCAGAAGGAGACTCCACTGATTGGAAGGCATGAGATGCACTGTGCTCGGGATAGGGGTTCCATGACCACCGTTCCCAAGAAAAGGAGATGAGTGGTGGTGGTCGGGGACTCCCTCCTCAGGGAAACTGAGTCATCTACCTGCCATCCCTACCGGGAAAACCGAGAAGTGTACTGCTTGCCAGGAGTTAGTATTCATGATGTGATGGAGAGATTGCCAAGACTCATCAAGCCCTTGGCTCGCTACCCCTTCCTGCTTCTCTTTGTGGGCACCAATGATACTGCCAAGAATGACCTTGAGCGGATCATGTGGCTCTGAGAAGAAGGATAAAGGAGTTTGAGGAACAAGTGGTGTTCTCGTCCATCCTTCCTGTGGAAGGAAAAGGCCCAGGTAGAGACCGTTGAATTGTGAAAGTCAAGGAATGGCTATGCAGGAGGTGTCAGAGAGAAGGCTTTGGATTCTTCAACCATGGGATGGTGTTCCAAGAAGGAGGAGTGCTAGGCAGAGACGGGCTCCACCTAACGAAGATAGGGAAGAGCATCTTTGCAAGCAGACTGGTTAACCTAATGAGGAGGGCTTTAAACTAGGTTCACCAGGGGAAGGAGACTGAAGCCCTGAGGTAAGTGGGGAAGTGAGATACTGAGAGGAAGCAGGAGAGCGCAGGAGGGGAGGACTCCTGACTTATACTGAGAAAGCAGGATGAGCAACAAGTTATCTTAAGTGCCTCTACACAAATGCAAGAAACTTGAGAAACAAGCAGGGAGAACTGGAAGTCCTGGCACAGTCAAGGAATTATGATGTGATTGGAATAACAGAGACTTGGTGGGATAACTCACATAACTGGATGTATGGATGGATATAAACTGTTCAGGAAGGACAGGCAGGGCAGAAAAGGTGGGGGAGTTGCATTGTATGTAAGAGGGCAGTATGACTGCTCAGAGCTCCAGTATGAAACTGCAGAAAAACCTGAGAGCTGGATTAAGTTTAAGAGGGTTTGAACAACAAGGTGAATGATGGTGGGAGTCTGCAAAAGACCACCAGACAGGGTGATGAGGCTTTCTTCGGCAACTAAAAGGAATTACTATCACAAGGTCCTGGTTCTCACAGGAAACCTTTAGTCACCCTGATATCTGCTGAGAGAGCAATGACAGAGTGCACAGATAATCCAGGAAGTTTTGGAAAGTGTAGGGGAAATTCTCCTGGTGCAAGTGCTGGAAGAACCAAACTAGGAGCAGAGCTCTTCTTGACCTGCTGCTCACAAAATAGTGAAGAATTAGTAGGGAGAAGCAAAGTGGATGGGAACCTGGAGGCAGTGACCATGAGATGGTCGAGTGAGGATCCTGACACCAAGGAAGAAAGGAGAGTCGCAGAATACAGCCCTGGACTTTAGAAATCAGGACCTTGTGACATCCCTTAGGGAACTGGATGGGCAGGATCCCCTGGGAAATAACATGAGGGGGAAAGGAGTCCAGGAGAGCTGGCTGTATTTTAAAGAATCCTTATTGAGGTTGCAGGAACAAACCATCCAATGTGTAGAAAGAAAGTAAAATATGGCAGGCGCGACCAGCTTGGCTTACAAGTGAAATCCTTGCTGAATCTTAAATACACAAAGAAGCTTACAAGAGTGGAGATTGGACAAATGACTAGTAAAAGTATAAAAATACTGCTCAGGCATGCAAGAGTGAAATCAGGAAGGCCAAATCACACTTGGAGTTGCAGCTAGCAAGAGATGTTAAGAATAACAAGAAGGGTTTATTCAGGTATGTTAGCAACAAGAAGAAAGTCAAGAAAGGTGTGAGCCCCTTACTGAATGAGAGAGGCAACCTAGTGACAGAGGATGTGGAAAAAGATAATGTACTCAATGCTTTTTTTGCCTCTGACTTCACAAACAAGGTCAGCTCCCAGACTACTGCGCTGGGCAGAACAGTATGGGGAAGAGGTGACCACTCTGTGGAGAAAGAAGTGGTTCAGGACTATTTAGAAAAGCTGGACAAGCACAAGTCCATGGGGCTGGATACACTGCATCTGAGGGTGCTAAAAGAGTTGGCAGATGTGATTGCAGAGCCATTTCCCATTATCTTTGAAAACTCATGGTGATTGGGGGAGGTCCCAGATGACTGGCAAAAGGCTAAGGTAGTGCCCATCTTTAAAAAATGGAAGGAGGAGGATCCAGGGAACGACAGGCCAGTCAGCCACACCTCAGTCCCTGGAAAAATCATGGAGCAGTTTCTCAAGGAATCAATTCTGAAGGACTTCGAGGAGAGGAAAATGATCAGGAACAGTCAGCATGGATTCACCGAGGGCAAGTCATGCCTGACAAACCTAATTGCCTTCTATGACGAGATAACCGGCTCTGTGGATGAGGGGAAAGCAATGGACGTATTATTCCTTGACTTCAGCAAAGCTTTCGATATAGTCTTCCACAGTATTCGTGCCAGCAAGTTAAAGAAGTGTGGGCTGGATGAATGGACTATAAGGTGGATAGAAAGCTGGATAGATTGTTGGGCTCAACAGGTAGTGATCAATGGCTCCATTTCTAGTTTGTAGCTGGTTTCAAGCGGACTGCCCCAAGGGTCAGTCTGGGGCCAGTTTTGTTCAATATCTTCATTAATGATCTGGAGGATGGCGTGGACTCCACCCTCAGCAAGTTTGCAGATGACACTAAACTGGGAGGAGTGGTAGATACGCTGGAGGATAGGGATAGAATACAGAGGTACCTAGACATATTAGAGGATTGGGCCTAAAGAAATCTGATGAGGTTCAACAAGGACAAGTGCAGAGTCCTGCACTTAGGACAGAAGAATCCCATGCACTGCTACAGACTAGGGACCGAATGCCTAAGCAGCAGTTCTGCATAAAAGGACCTAGGGGTTACAGTGGGTGAGAAGCTGGATATGAGTCAACAGCGTGCCATTGTTGCCAAGAACACTAATGGCATTTTGGGCTGTATAAGTAGGGCATTGCCAGCAGATCAAGGGACATGATCATTCCCCTCTATTCTACATTGGTGAGGCCTCATCTGGAGTATTGTGTCCAGTTTCGGGACCCATAGTACCAGAGGATGTGGAAAAATTGGAAAAAGTCCAGCGAAGGGCAACAAAAATGATTAGGGGGCTGGAGCACATAAATTATGAGGAGAGGCTGAGGGAACTGGGATTGTTTAGTCTGCAGAAGAGAAGATTGAGGGGGTTTTGATAGTTGCTTTTAACTACCTGAAATGGGGTTTCAAAGAGGATGGATCTAGACTGTTGTCAGTGGTAGCAGATGACAGAAGAAGGAGTAATGGTTTCAAGTTCCAGTGTGGGAGGTTTAGGTTGGATATTAGGAAAAACTTTTTCACTAGGAGGGTGGTGAAGCACTGGAATGGGTTACCTAGGAAGGTGGTGGAATCTCCTTCCTTAGAGGCTTTTAAGGTCAGGCTTGACAAAGCCCTGGCTGGGATGATTTAATTGCATGGGTTGGAATACCCCATCACACTAAGCAATTAGAATAATAGAATTTTGGAATATCAGGGTTGGAAGGGATCTCAGGAGGTCATGTAGTCCAACCCCCTGCTCAAAGCAGACCTTAGTGCTTAAGAAGACCTTACGAGATCAGGGAACCCACTTTTTCATGGCTTATGAAGTAGGTATGTGGCATGTTAAAAATGAAATCCTATTTGGATCTTCTAGTCCCAACCCCCCACACAGATGGGTTGGCCAAATATTTTAATCAGACTGTGAAAGAATATACTAAATGAATGTATTGCAATGGAACTCTGCCACTGAGACTAATTGTTCCCCCCTGCTCTTGTATGCTGTGAGGGAGTTGTCCCAACCATCAACTGGAATTTCCCCCTTTAAACTTTTGTAAGGGAGGCAGCCATGAAGAATCCTATGTTACCCAGACCTAAGGCACCCCACAATGGCCTTCCTACCCTAATGACCTAGTTTGGTCTGTTTTGGTCTATTACAGGAGATGGCCTGCCCCTAACTGTGATCACTTAAAACAATCTCTATTAACTATTTAAATCTTTATAATTACTGAATTACATATTGACAGGCACCTTATCATTATGTTTCACTGTCACCACTCCAATTTCACTAATTTATATGAACTCAAATCTCGATCTTTTCCCTGCTTCAGCTAATGGTGACAGATCAGCACCATTGATGCTGGACAGTGCCTAGTGCTGCTGCTGTGGGTCCCACCACACCTGCACTCAGTCAGGTAATGAAGGGTCCCTTAAAAGGGGAGGACAGCTCACTAGTGAACTGACCAAGAAGGAGAACAGACTTCCTATACTTTTTTCCCTGAGGAAAGGACAGCCCATAACCTCTTCAGAGCCCTCGACAGGAAGGTAGGCCTGGACCAAGACTATTAAGTTTGATTTTGTTTTAATACAAAACGGACTATTGGGCTGTGTCACTGTGCCTCATTAAGTCACAGCAGAGAATACCAGATTCAGGACAACCCTTGAGAAATAGGGCATTCTCTCCCCTGAACTGGTGGTTATTGTATCATAAAATATGCCGAGCAAATAACAAAAATAAACTTCTGTCTCACCACATTGTTTTACATATTGGTTTACAAGAGCTCCATTCAGGTGGCCTGTGGATAGTTTCCTCTAAGGCTGCACCTGGGTGGCCAAACATGAGAGAATGAAGGGCCACCCACCTAATTAGTCAAGCCGCGCAGGCATGGCTCCACTGATTCAGTGCCTGGATCCTGAAGAAGACACACGTGTAAGGTGAGGTGAAAGAGAAGAGAGTTAAAATGGTCAAAGAAATCATTTACATACAATCATTGCAAAGTTCTTGGATCGCGTTTGAAGCAGTGATGTCACAGACTGCTGGCTTGTAAAGTCTCTGGTAACTTCCAAAGATTGGGAAGGTCTCAGTCCATAGTCAATATGCTCCTTTTAGTGTCAATGTTTCCAGAGTTTTTTATACCTTCTACCAAGTGAAGAAAATGCTTTCAGTCTTAGTTTGTGGGAAATTACAGGCACAAGATGGAGTACACGATCAGATGAGCAACTCACATGCCCTTGCATGCTTTGATGACTCCAAGAAGCAGTCCTTACCCATATTCATAGACTCATAGACTCATAGACTTCAAGGTCAGAAGGGACCATTATGATCATCTACTCTGACCTCCTGCACAACGCAAGCCACGAAATCTCACCCATCCACTCCTGTAACAAACCCCTAACCTATGTCTGAGTTACTGAAGTCCTCAAATAGCGGTTTGAAGACCTCAAGCTGCAGAGAATCCTCCAGAAAATGACCCATGACCCATGCTGTAGAGGAAGGCGAAAAACCTCCAGGGCCTCTGCCCATCTGCCCTGGAGGAAAATTCCTTCCCAACCCCAAATATGGCAATCAGTTAAACCCTGAGCACGTCGGAAAGACTCACCAGCCAGCACCCAGGAAAGAATTCTCTGTAGTAACTCAGATCCCATCCCATCTAACCTCCCATCACAGACCACTGGGCATACTCACCTGCTAATAATCAAAGATCAATTGCCAAATTAATTGCCAAAATTAGGCTATCCCATCATACCAGGCCCTCCATAAACTTATCAAGCTTAGTCTTAAAGCCAGATATGTCTTTTCCCCCCTCTACTCCCCTTGGAAGGTTGTTCCAGAACTTCACTCCTCTAATGGTTAGAAACTTTCATCTAATTTCAAGTCTAAACTTCCTAGTATCCGGTTTATATCAATTTGTTCTTGTGTCCACATTGGTACTAAGCTTAAATAATTCCTCTCCTTCCCTAATATTTATCCCTCTGACATATTTTTAAAGAGCAATCATATCTCCCCTCAACCTTCTTTTGGTTAGGCTAAACAAGCCAAGCTCTGTGAGTCTCCTTTCATAAGACAGATTTTCCATTCCTCGGATCATCCTAGTAGCCCGTCTCTGAACCTGTTCCAGTTTGAATTCGTCCTTCTTAAACATGGGAGACAAGAACTGCACACAGTATTGCAGATGAGGTCCTTCTCCTCTTCTGTTACTTCCAACTGATCTGTCCCCAATTTATAACTAAAATTCTTATTATTAATCCCTGAATGCATGACTTTTCACTTTTCACTATTAAATTTCATCCTATTACTATTACTCCAGTTTACAAGGTCATCCAGATTTACCTGTAGAATATCCCGCTCCTTCCCTGTGTTAGCAATACCTCCCAGCTTTGTGTCATCAGCAAACTTTATTAGCACATTCTCACTTTTTGTGCCACGGTCAGTAATAAAAAGATTAAATAAGAATCATATATATCATTGAATCACAGCATATCAGGGTTGGAAGGGACCTCAGGAGGTCATCTAGGCCAACCCCCTGCTCAAAGCAGGACCAGTCCCCAACTAAATCATCCATATTCTGGCTAAGGTGTCCACAGGAAGGCTCAGAGGGTGGGGACAAGTTTCTTCTATGGCCTATTATGAGAGTTAAGTGTCCTTTAATGGGTCATCAACTTGAATAGTTCATTCACAATATGCTGTCTTGCTTCAATGTAGATTTTACCTGCTGGATGTTACTCAGGAATACAGCACATATGTAGGATGCCAGTATATAGTCAATATTCTCAGCTTCAGATACAGTGATGATACATGCATATAAACTTGATAATCATACGTAGCAAATCATAACCTTTCCATTGACACCTTACATGTTATATTTTGTACAAGATTAGTTGCAATTGTTTAACAGTGGCAATATTAATGATATAAATGGTCATGTTTCAATCATACAGCATCACAGGCTGCCTGTGCTACCTGGCATCAGACTGCAGGGCTTAATGAGACTGTGATGGAGAATCTCTGCCAGGAGGGAAGGAACTGTCTCAATAAACTCTGTGAACTTTTACACACTATTTGAGTCTGCACTGTAGTTTGCCTTAAAGCCTGAAGAACATGTAGTCACACCTAGAAATATATCACTTACTATAGTTTGTCCAAATAATCAATGACAGCTGAATTTGTACTTTGCAGACTACAGAGATGATTTTACAGTTATGTTTTAGGAGGTGTTTTTCTTCTCACTGTCACTTGTATACAATGTTATATACTGTACGGACTTTGCCTAGAAATGTGCGCTGGTGTCACGGGGCAGGGTTATGTGTGTTATATAGTTACTGATACTCAGATTTATGGCATTTTATGTAAACATTCATTTAAAAAAAAAAAGCATTGAGTGAGATCTTCAGCTCATTCTTATCAGGGTTGCTCTATTGACTTAAATGGAGCAGTATTGATTTTAACCTGCCAAAGATCATGGCCTTTATATCTTCCCCTTACTCACCTAATAAGCCTCTAGGTTCCTTCCTGGATCATCTAATCATCTGTGCATATCTTTTTCCTCTGGACCATCTCACTGGTAACTTTAATATTGTACATCAATTTATCACAGATGACAGGAGGCTCTTCATCTCTTTTAACATATTTTCTCATCCCTCTGTATGAACTAGGTGTGTTTACTTTTTCTCATCTTTAGGCCACTGCATAGTTTCTTCCTCCTGAATGTTTCCAAGACCTAAGTAAAAATAATATTTTCTTTATTTGCATGACTTCCTTTTTAACCAAGAACTTTATCTTGCACACAGGCAGAAATCTTGTAGAAGTCATTGACATGCGCGTACTTTACCTCCTACATCTCCCTGGACTGTAAATCAAAGAAATTAGAAATAGAGACGATCTACTAGGTCATCTAGTTCATCCCCTTGGGACAAGTGCAAGATTGTTCCCTACATTATATCTTCTAGTGCGTTGTCTATTCTCATTATAAATGTCTCCAGTGATGGGGCTTTAAACGCTTCCCTTGGGAGACTTTTACATAATCCAATATCTCACTGTCAAGCAGTTTTCCTGGTATTAAGAAGATATTTCCTTTCCTTAATTTCATCCCATTATTCCCAGTCATAGCACATTGTATCAACCCAAATCATTTCTAGTTGCACTAGCCATTTACCTATCAAATACTTGCAGATGATTATGCTCCCTTTGTTGCCACTTACAACCTATGAACATTTCACTTTTTTAATCTCCCCCCATCAATCATTCCTTCAGGCCTTCAAGCTATGGTCCTGATACTGCAGCTCTTCTTTACTCAAGGAACTTAGAGCCATTAACATAAATGGTGAAACTACTCTTTTGAGTATGGGCTGCAGGTTTGGGCACATCTTTGTTGTTGTTCATTTTATTCCTGTCCAGAATTCAGCACAGAATCCCTGGTGTGGTCATATCAATTATTATTATTTGTATATGCCCCAAATGCAATAGGCTTTTATAGATATAAACTAAGACCTTTCTACCCACCTCATTGATACCAGTCTCATCACTTTCTTTATCTGTTTCCCCCACTGCCATCTCCATGCATCTTTCCAAGCTGTTTCATCTCAAGCAATTTAGCTATCTCAATACCCTCTCTTCTTCAAATCCCTTGTGAAAACCCATTTCTTCACCAAATCCCACAAAAAGTAAGTTTATAGCTTGGTCTATATGAAGAGAAATACAATCACACTAAGCTACTCTGCCTCTGGATTTTCCAGTGTACCCTGTGGCGTGTCTATCTTTTAGACTTTAAGTACTTCAGGGTAGGCAGGGACTATCTTTATTTTGGTATATTGTACAGTGCCGTTAACTTCCTCAGTGCTAAACAAATAGTAATAACCTCTTCCCTCTTTGTAGAGGGGCTTGATATTATATCATGACAACATCACTTTCTCAGATGGGGAAACTGAGAGGGCTACTAGCTCCAGCCTTGTCCTAATTTTTTTAGACCATTGTTTTTCAACGAGTGGATTGCAACACCCAGGCAGGTCACAATCACAAGAGGTGGTAGGGGGCGAAGATGTTAAACACTCTTATTATAAGCTAAAGCAGAGAAAATCTCATTCCCTGCACACCGTTACCCGTCAAGGTCAAGTATTCTCTGCCAGTCTCTTGACACACACACAGAAAAATGATTCACTCATTGATAAATATTTTACTTTTACAATAAATATAAGGATATGGGGATTGAGAAGCTTGAGAAACACTGGACTATACCAAGCTGCTCTGTGAACATATACATGGCCTAGAACCTGTAGCTACCTAATGCACCATTTAGGTGCCAGATAATGACTGGCACGTGCACAGAGGGTCATGAAAGATGGATGGGTGCAATAAGCACAGGTCTGTGACAGGGTCAGTCATGCTAGCAGTAATTGTGAGCATGAATTGTTCACCCCTTGCTCCAGAGAGGTGCAGGAAGGAACAGGAGGAGGTGCGGTCATGGTTTTACATCCTTGCACCTGTCCACAGGGTGGAACTGGCTTACCAGGGAAAGCAAACTGTGCCATCCTAGTGAATAGTGAAGACTGTGTGCCATGCCCACCCAGGAACCCTGGGAGATACTGCATCTGACATTCACCTATGGGTGAAGCATCTCTGTATTATCCCCTACAGAAGGCTTTCAGTAAATTGTAGGCTCTTGTTCTTGCTTGCAATATTCCTGAAAATTATGATGTTTTGTACTTTCAGATCATAAATATAACAAATGAGAAAGCAGGACAATAATATTTTTTGTCTCAGCTTCAGTGTGTGTTCAAATCACAAAACTATCTGAGTTCACGTTATAGCCGTCTAGCATGAAGGAATTATTGCCTAGATTTGCAGTCTCAGAAATACCTGAGATTCTTTAGGAGCAGGATTCATCCTCTGACATCAGGTTTCTTATGGCAGGTTTCAGAGTTCCTTGTAGAGAATTCAAACATCCTTACCAACCAAAAATCAACCCAGTTATTTTCCAACATTCCTGCAGATAAGTTCAATTCCTTCCTTATTAACAGAGGAAAGCTCCTGTCTTGTTGCTCCATGAGTCATCTCTGCTGAATTCTCTCTGGCATTTTCCAATGATCTCAGGAATACAGCCATCTCCCGAAGAAGCCATCAACATGGCCAACTCTTAAGCACCAATGAAGACAATTAATCCTCTAGGGTATGTCTACAATCAGAGATGTGACTGTGGCACGTTCAAACATACACAAACTATCTTTGATCCAGCTAGCATGAATTACAATAGCAGTGAAGATGCAGCAGCACAGGCTGTTATAATCCCACCTGGGACCCTAGTTATATACTTGAGTGACTAGCTTGTGCTGCTGCCCATGCTGCTGTGCTTTTACTCATATTGTTGTTTGAGCTAGTTAGATCAAAGTTAGTTTGGGTATGTCTATGCATGCTGTAATCACACCTCTGATTGCAGTGTACACATACCTCAGATGACACAACTAATATACTGAGGGGAAAGAGAAGCTACAGAAGTGAACAATTAAATGAAGAGGAAAAAACTAGTTGGAGACAAATGTGCCTATTGTTCAAGTCTCTGGATGCATTTACATCTTTAAAATTATCTTCAGAAACATATCTAACTTATCACCATCATCTCTGGAATCTAACCCTGGAGAAAACTTAGGAAATCTACTTTTCCTCCCTTAGGAAAGTTGAGGAAACAAAAGTTACTAGAACTGTATTGATTTTTCTTTCTTGTTATGTGTTAAAGTTATACTGCTACTACATCTACTATAGTAATTCAGTGACCTGAAGTCACCAGCTGCTTCCACAGAGATCACAAAACAACCATCATCTGACATTTCAGTTACTACCAATCATGGTGTAATAAGGCAAGCTGGCCCTTTAAGGATCTGGAGGGCTAGTGCTGGATAGTCTTGTTGAGTTAGGTTAGCCCTACCCTATTACACCTGTGCTAAGAGTTGGACTTCAGAGGAGGAATCCAAGCAGTTGAGGGCTGACTGAGAAAAGAAAGACAGACATACTACTATCTGGGGGCAAGCAGCCTGGATGAGGGCCAGGAGCTGTCTGGGAGTCCTTTGTAGAAAGCTTGGCCTATATCAGATAAGTGAGTCGACCAGAGTCTAGGTACCTCTTGGTGAGCATTGACAAGACATTGCAGCTGAGGACCGCCTGAAAGAAAGGGGGCGGGGACCTGAGTCAGGCTGGGGGAAGATTCTTTTGTTTTGTGCTTTTGTTGGACTTTGTCTAAAGGGCTCTGTTACTCTGGAAAGCGGTTGGGTGGGAGCTCCAAATCATACCGATGGCTTGAATACGTCAAAGAATGCCATGAAGAAGCTAAGGTAGAGTTACTGCTGCTGAGGGGGCACTCAGGGACGATGAGCCTTGTACAGGTGTTCTGATACAAAGTCCACTGGCCATATTCTATTACCAACTGCCAGAAAGATGATATTATCCCAATGGAAAGGTTTAATCGCAGTACTATTTGTGAAATCCAATTCATGAACAATCCCTATCACAGATGTTTAAAAATGCATCTGACAATGCAGCATTGGTTCCTACAGTATATATTCTTCTATAGTTTACTTTTTAAATTCCAAAGCGATGGGTCATCCATCAATTCTCTTCAGAAATAACTACACAGCTTAATACGTCTTTGAGTCAGAAGTTTTTCCAGTTATCCAGACTGTATTTTTCCCATTCATAGTTCCATCTCATCATTCCCATTTATCTAGGCCAAGTAATTGACATGGAGAGCAGTCTATACTCCAGCCTCCAGTAAATATGTGCTCTTTTCAGAAGGCTCTTCAGCAAAACCATATGGGAAACCTGGAAATTAGCTCAGTGTAGTATGATGAAGATGTAAGAGTTATAATGACCCTATTGCTTAATGACTTTTTTTCTCATACGTTTATTTTTTTTTTTTTATGTAGAGATGCTAGGCTTACTAACTTCCAGGAACACTTTTCTTTTCTATATGTTTATTACTAATCTTCCCATTTGTTTATAATTTTCAAATATAGTTGTTGGTTTAGGAAGTTTTTTAGAGCTGGTTGAAAGTTTTTTAATTTTGACATTTGAAATTTTGAATATCTAAAGAAATATGGAAAACTTTGATAGAGTAATGAAAATTTCACTATTTTTCCAACCAAATACAGAGATAAAATTAAAAAATGTTTTTTAACCTAAAATTAAAATTACCCTCCCCCACCTCAGATTAGCTCTTTTTGTTAGCTATTTCCCTGGAGCAGCTGATTCATATAAATTCATATTTTCTAAATATCCCTTTAGTTGCTCTCTAATAAAAGATTATACACATGAATAGTACATAGAGCCTGCTTTATAAAAAAATTGTCAATGAAACCATTCATGGGTTTATAGTTACTCCCATGCCAAAATATTCACAGGAGCAGGGCCTATCTGTTCAAACTTCTTTTCCATATTTCTTCTGTTTAAGGGTGGTATTTCCATTTGAATCAGATGTCACCCAGTGAGAAAATATTCCTTCCCTGGAAACTGCACCTTGATGCATGGGAAGCCCTGGGAGATATGCCAGTGGGAATTTTAGCTCCTGGTAGGGCCACCTACACCGAACAGGCCAAGAATAGAAACTAAGTGAAAAGCAATCCACTGCTCCTCAAGGTAAAGCAATAAGCCTGTCAACAAAAGTGAAGTTATAGAAACACAAGGTAGCCATTCTGATAGCCAGGGTTGACAGAGGCTTGTTTGTGGTATAACAGACATTTAATGGCATGGGAAAAATTCAGGTCCAGAAAGAAGCGTTAGCAAAAACCCAACTAGTCTTTAATGGATTCCTTACAATTTCAGCAGCATCTTCCATATGTCAAAACGGAAAGCACAAAAGATATCAACTTTAAATAATTAACATGTAAATCAATCATCGCAATCCAAAGGCCAAAAGAGTGGTGTTGGTTCTCAAACTGTTTAGATTAAGTCTGATAGCATTTCAGTTTCCATAAGGCTTTTGCCCTGCTTTTATCTTTCCTTTTACTAGTTTAGATACATTCATTTCCAGGCTGGTCTTAATTTAGACACTTAAATTAATGCATTGTCAATTTGTTGTTATGGCAGAATAAAATTAAGTAGGAAACATAGATGTGGAGAAATGACAACATACCCTTTTAGACGCCTTTCCATTCCAAAAATAGACTTTGCCATTACCCAAGTAAACTGAATGACATCCACAAAGCAGTATTGGTGAAGCCCATTAACAAGATGTTCTCTTTAAAGCTAAATTGTTTTTCAAAAACAAATTATAGTATTGAGTATGACTGAGTGCACACCTATTACTTTTGCAACCACTTTAGATAAGAGGAATACAGGAAGAAAACATAATAGCACCAGTTAGTATTGCCCACATGTTCAAGCCCTTATTTCCCTGATAGGTAAGTTTAATGTTCTTGGGATAAAAATAATAATAATAAAAAAAATTAAAGCACTGACACTGTTTAAACATGAATTTAATTCAACTGTAAAGAAATCAGTTTTCAAATAGAAATTTTACAGACATATACTTAAAAAGGGGAACAACAAGAGATCAAATATTCAGCATGCCTCATTTTTCGAATGCTGTTTCATACATGATCTGCTTAGCTTATTATACTAGTAGACGTGTTTGCTCACTTCAGATGCCTCTGTGCAACACCACTATCATACATGTTTTGGACTCTTTATTTCAGATGTTAATGCAGAGTTTGCCTTTGAATTACCACTGATCCCTGATTATCAAACTGCTTTGTGGTTTATAATTATCTATAGAAATCAGACAGGGAAACCTAGCTCTAGCAGGCAGCTTCCTTCCTTAAATTACCATTTAAAAAACCTTCAAAGTTTATTAATAATAATAATTCCTTGCATTTTTTATGTTTTTCAACCCAAGCACTTTACAAACATGAATTCAGCCTACAAACATCCTTGAATATTAGATAAATAAGATTTGCTGTGCAATTGTTTGACCTTTAGTTAAAGGACATCTGTACTGGGCAGCTAGGTGCTTTTTGTTTTTTTTGTAAGTCCTTTATGTGGTTATTTATTGTGTGTCTCACTCTATAGAATCAGGTGTTTATACAGTTCTGTCTTTTACAATATAAATTTGGGCCAGATTATGCTTGTTCCTGTGCAGGTGGTGGGAGAGAGCTAACGAATCTCTGAGCCCCTTCACAGGAACCATTGAGCTGCAATGTGATTGGTAGCATAACCATTGCTATAACATAGTACCAGTGGAGTAGGAGTAGGATGAGATGGGGGCATGACCCTGCACTCTGCCTAGGTTCATGGGGTATGCATATTTGCACATGGTACCCATTCAGAGTGACAGAACTCCCACTGCAGTGTAGAGTTCCTAGTACAGCTGTTTGAATAATGGATTTTTTTGGTTCACCTACATTCGGAAAAATTCATTTTGGGTCAACGCCAAACTGAAATTTAAAAATTTTGGATGCATCAAAAAGTCTAAACTGTCAGTCAAGCTAAACATTTTGTTCAACAAACATTCCATTTTGTCTGAGTAGGCTTTTAAGATTTTGCTTTTAAAAATATTTCTAAATGAAACATGGTTTTGAACAGAAAAATCAAAATGCTTCATTTCAAAATGGTCAAAACAAAACTTTGCCAACTTTTTCAGAATTTTCTTTTTTCACCCCCCCCACATGAATAGTTTAAAACTGACATGAATCTGCAAAATGTTTTGCTGTTGCCAAATCTGCATTTTTCACAGAAAAAAAAAGTTTTGGCCCAACAATTCATCCAGCCCTACTTCCCAGGTGTCACAAACGGGGCGTCCTGGCTTATTCCTTCATGGACAATTGTTGCATTGCATTTGAACACGACTGTGCTTCTCAGGCACAAGGTAGCCCCTAAAAGATACAATAAGAGCTTGTCTTCAGTGCAGTGTTGGCTCAAAGTATAATTTGAGTGTTGCTCCAAACCAACTCCTGTATACACAGTCTCCAGTTCGAGTTTCATGGTGAAAAGGCTGGCCCAGCAAAGAGTGTCAGCTGAAACTTGCATGCTGCTGATGCTCTAACTAGTGGGCACTCAGCTACTCTATGCTACTAATACAATCACGCTGTGCAGCTTGAATGCTGGTTTGCATGTGATTAAAGCTAATCGGAAAAATTCTGACAAAGCACATTCTTGTTGGAATTTGTCAGTTTATCTAAATTGAAATATTTCAAGGAAATGGTTTGGTTTTGATAAACTTCTGAGGGACCCCAGGCAGGGATCTGACAAACCCTTGCCTATGTAGGTGTCCTGATAGCTCTCCCACTTGGGTCCTCTCCAGCTCACTGAACAAGGAGATTTGGCGCTTGGGAGCTGGTGTTTCCACGAGGCAGGCTACCAAGAACCCAGGGACTTCCTGATTCCTTGGGTCCCCAGGAGCCCACCAGGCTGGCTGCCATGGAAGAGCTAGTGACTCTGGAAGCCCTAGCAAGTGTGGACTGAAATTGACAGTCTTGTCAGTTTTGCACCTGCTCACCACCAAATAGGAGCATATATTGTTTCAGAAATGCCACCGCATTTTGGCAAACCAAAATGCGGTGGGATTTCAGTGCTGTGGTGGTAGCTGTGAACATTTAGAATTACCACTATGGGGAAAAGTCTGTGTAAAAGGAAAATAAAATCAGTCTTACATTCACTTCCACTGTGGTGTGCTGGATCTCTATAACCTCTACATGGGATGAAAGAAAGACTCCACATTTTACAGAATACCCCTGAGAAAACAGAAAAGTGGGAAGGAAAACAGACAAGCCCTCTAGCCCACCCAGAACAGCTGAAAATCCATGAAGAACTAGAAGCAGAATAGGCAGAGAAGAGACCTGAAAACTCAAAGCCCAAAGAGAACTGTTATGTTCAGTTCAGACTACAGCAGGGAATGAGGATAGGGAAGTAAGAGTTACTGAAACATAGGCTTTGCCCACAGCAGCTCCAGTTTACCTCCATTAAAGGCCACCCCACCTTATACCACACTGAGACAAAAAAGAAACCTATGGTAAAAGAGTAGGAGTGGCTACATCTGACCCAGACTTTTTTCAAGTACCACCA
The DNA here is from genome assembly GCF_003597395.2 of Chelonoidis abingdonii. Lineage (NCBI taxonomy): Eukaryota > Metazoa > Chordata > Testudines > Testudinidae > Chelonoidis > Chelonoidis abingdonii. The sequence goes on from NC_133769.1 coordinate 344,340,894, forward strand.
CATCAGCAATGGCCACAGTGGGGAAGCAGATTCCAGAGATTCCATCAAGCTTCCAGTTTAGACCTGCTGTCAGAGGAGAAACAATACAATGCAACCTGCAGCAGAGGATGATATCCTTTCATAGACTCATAGACTTTAAGGTCAGAAGGGACCATTATGATCATCTAGTCTGACCTCCTGCACAAAGCAGGCCACAGAATCCTACCCATCCACTTCTATAACAAACTCCTAACCTATGTCTGAGTTATTGAAGTCCTCAAGCTGCAGTGGAAGTGACCCATGCCCCACGCTGCAGAGGAAGGCGAAAAACCTCCAGTGCCTCTGCCAATCTGCCCCGGAGGAAAATTCCTTCTAGATCCCAAATATGGTGATCAGCTAAACCCTGAGCATGTGGGCAAGACTCACCAGCCAGCACTCAGGAAAGAACTCTCTGCAGTAATTCAGATCCCATCCCATCTAATATCCCATCACAGACCACTGGGAATACTTACCTGCTGATAATCAAAGATCAGTTGCCAAAATTAATTACCAAAATTAGGCTATCCCATCATACCATCCCTTCCATAAACTTATCAAGCTTAGTCTTAAAGCCAGATATGTCTTTTGCCCCCACTACTCCCCTTGGAAGGCTGTTCCAGAACTTCACTCCTCGAATGGTTAGAACCTGCATCTAATGGTTCAAAGTCTAAACTTCCTAGTGTCCAGTTTATACCCTTTGTTCTGTGTCTACGTGTTAAAGGCTTCAATATTTCCTCTCCCTCCTATATTGAATCCCCTGGAGATATTTTTAAAGAGGCAGCTATCCCCGCTCAACCTCTTTTGGTAGGCTAAATCAAGCCAAGCTCTTTGAGATTTCCTTTCATAGAGAAGTTCATGCCTCGATGCATCCTAGTAGCCCACTCTGAACCTGTTCCGTTGATCAGTCCTTCTTAAATGGTGAGACCAGAACTGCAAACACAACAGTATTACCATGAGGTCTCACCAGCGCCTTGATATAACGGTACTAACCACCTCCTTATCTTTGCTGGAAATACCTCGCCTGATGCAGTCCTAAACTGCTTAATTAGCTTTTTAACGGCCATATCACATTGGTCGGCATTAGTCATGACCCTTGTCAACCAATATTGCCAGGATCCTTCGGAGCCTCTCTCTTTGCTTCCAACTAATGTGTCCCCAATTTATAACTGAAATCTTATTAATTATCCTAAGTGCATGACCCTATGCACCTTTTCACTATTAAAATTTCATAAACTTAATTAGCCTATTTAACTTCTATGTTTAACCAAGGTGTCAGGATCTTCCTGTATATATCCCGTCCTTCTCTCATGTATGCAATACCCCCCATTTTGTGCAGTCATCGCAAATTTATTCGCACAATTCCCGCTCTTGTGCACAGGTCGAGTAATCAAAAAGGTTAAATGAAGATTGCGGTCCCAAAACTGATGCCCTTGATCGACTCCAGGTAACCTCCTCCAGCCTGACGAGTTTGCACCCTCAGTCACCCGGGGAGGTCCCTTTTAACAGTTCCTATCCCACCTTTCATTTTCATATTGACATACCTCATCTCCATTTTAACTAATAATTCCCATGTGGAACCATGTCAAAGCGCTTACTGAAATCAAGGTAAATTTAGATCTACTGCATTCCTTTGTCAAATATCTGTCACCTTGCTCCAAGATAGGAGATCAGGTTGGTTTGGCACGATCTACCTTTTTGTAAAGCCATGTTGTAATTTGTCCCCATTACTATTACCTGCAATGTCTTTAATCTTCTCCTTCAATTTTTCAGACCTTACATAGTCAGATGTCAAACTAACAGGCCATATAGCTTACTCGATCACTTTTTTCTCTTTCTTAAAGATAGGACTTGTTTAGCAATTCTCCAGTCATACGGTAAAACCCTGAGTGTACCGATTCACTTAAAAATTCTTGCTAATGGCTTGCATTTCAGTGTGCAGTTCCTTTATATTCTTGGATGACGATTATTGGGCCCTCCGATTTTGTCCCATTAAGCTGTTCAAGTTTGGCTTCTACCTCAGATGTGGTAATATCTACCTCCATATCCTCATTCCCATTTGTCATCCTTCCATTATCCCTAAGCTCCTCATTAGCATCATTAAAGACTGAGGCAAAGTATTTATTTAGATATTGGGCCATGCCTAGGTTATCCTTAACCTCCATTCTATCCTCAGTGTTTAGCGGTCCCACTTCTTTCTTTGTTTTCTTCTTATTTCCAGAAGCCTCACAGCTGCTCTGATGAAATAATTCAATACAGCTAGAGAAAAACCGGATAAACATTTCATGCCACGTCACAATGTGATGTCTGAGCAAGCAAGAGTCCCCAGCTCAAAAAACATTCCATCCCTACAGCAGTGTTTCTGGTCCTGCTTCCTTGCTCCTGCCCCTCATTCCTGCTTCTTGTTCCTTGTTTCCATTACTGTCTTCCTCCCTTGGCTCCTGCTCCTGCCCCTGCTCCATCTGAAGCTCTTGACCCTTGGCTCTTAGCTAAGTCTTGCTCTCTGAACTTGATACTGTATTCAGCTTTTGCCCAGGGCTCTGACTCTTTAAGCTCTGGCTCTTTCCCTGCACTTGGGAACTTGGCTCCTGATTCATACGCTGACTACTATGCCTGGTCATCTCTGTTCCAAACCTTAATCCAGCCTCACACTCTGACTATTAGGCAACACTTTCCCAATGGCTGGTCCCTAACAAATACTAAATTAAACTTACACCAATTGCCATTTGTTCTATTGACACTTAGGGGAGTCTTCTTCTATTTACTGTCCAGGATGAAAGCAGAGCTCAGCCATATGGAGCACATGGGGTTTTTGTTGTGCAAATGATACCTAACTGAATGAGGTGCAAACATGGCAGTGGTCCCAAAACCAAATGACAAGGTTGAGATCTGAGCAGACCTTGCCAAGCTCAATGAAACTGTCTGTAGAGAGCAACATGTACTTCCATGTGTTGAATACACTTAGCTAAGCAATCTTTTTCCTCAAAATTAGGTGTCCAATACAGGTTTTGACAGATACCACATGTTGCAGAATCTGTACTGCTGATGAAATTCATTACACCTTTTTGAAGGTTTGGATTTAATAGTCTACCATTTGACATATCATCTGCCCCTGAACTCTTCCAGAAGAAAATGTCACAATTCTCAGAGGATCTAGAAAGGGGTTTTATCCTGAATGGATGATATTATTAAGTACAGATTAACTCAAACCCACATGAACAATGTCTTTTCTGAGTCCTGGAAAGTGATCACCAGGGCACAGAACAAGGAGGGTCTTTGTAGAAGGAAATAAAGTCAGGCTTGCATTTACCACAACCAAGGTGTTCTGGATCTCTATAATGGCTGCAAAAAAAGTGGTTTTGGCTTTTTGTCCTGATATGGGCCAAAACTATTTCCAAAAAAACTTTTTCATAAAATTAAAATTTAGCTTCCTGGCCAGTTCTAAGTGTGACAGCTCTTGCTTGTGCTAGATGGAGTCAAGAGGCATTAACTCCAGCTAACACTGAAGTGAATGCAAGCCTGAAGTTGGTCTATTTTCTGTTTGATAGTGCAAAGTGGTACAATGTTGTTTATTATATGTATTACAGTAGCACCTAAAGGCTCCAATTGCAAGTCCCCATTGTGGTAGACACAGTAAAAACATGTAGTCAGAGACTGTCCCTAACTCACAGAGATTAGCCCTCAATTTTCAAAAGACACTTGATTTTTTTTCATCTCTCTCAATTTTTGAGTGCCCAACTTAAGACATCTTAAAAGGGCCTGATTTTCGGAGCATAGATGATCAGCCCTTTCTGAAAGGATGTGTCTCAAGTTAAGCACCCAAAATTAAAAGTTCCTTTTGAAAATTTATATCTTAGAGACTCTTGGTTAATATCAGGGCACAACAGGTGGATTAAACAAACAAAGAGGCAGGGCTGAAGTGAAAAAGGATGAGGTAGCAATATTGCAACTGCTTTTGCATAGACTAGTAGTGTGCACAATGTAGCTCGCCACTATCAGCTGAGAGTGAACTCCTCCCTCTAACCCTGGTAATATATTTGTGTTTATCAACACAGCTAGTTATCTGCACATTTCTATCAGTTTCTGGTTAGGATGTAGAGCTCTAACCATAGTTTCATAAGTAGTAACATTTGAATGCTTCAGTACTTTGTCACTTTTTTACATTCAGAGTTCACCAAGTTAATTCATTGACCTGCAGGAGATGTAGTTCCTCTGCAGAATAGCACAAGAAATTACTTCTTCCATATCAGGCATTTTAATAGTTGGTTAGAGATTGCCTCCCGTGCCTGTTGCTGAGGAAGTGTCATTTTCCTATCTGTAAGTCTTTGTTACTGCACTGGGATGACACTGTCAGTGTTTTTATTGATGGCTTTTCCATCTCCCATAGAATATCATTACTGGTCTTTTTTTTTTAAAGTTCTTCACGCAGCATTACACATAGACAGTTGCTTCTATATATTGAAGAAAGTTCAGGGATCTAGAGTAGCACACACTGAGCAAGGATATATGGCTAAATGCACTCAGGTTGGAGTAATTTTTTGTCTACTAAATTTTAGACAAGTTCAAACTTTTTGAATAACTGAGGCAGAAAATCTTCAATCTGCATGAACTGCCACTGGGATAAGAATGAGATGAGCCAGAAAGCAAGAAATATCCTTTCCAGTCTATAAATAGTGAAAAGTTTTAATATTCAGTTACAAACTGACCATATCTACCAGTAGTTTATTTTCCAACTCATCTCTGAGTTATTGTTTTCTTCTAAACAAACAGCATTGTAACACTATATGTACATTTACAATGCTACTTTAATATTTAATATTGTGATGCCTACAAAATCCTTGACTTCAGTTAAGCTGGTGAGCTGGGACTACTACTTATCATACTGACCAATACTGTTGCATTGCTTCCTTGTACTCCTCTCTTGGCATCTGTTGTCTCTTGTCTTATATTGTAAGCACTTTAGGATAGGGAACATCTTTTCATTCTGTTTGTACAGTGCCTAGCACAAAGGGATCATGATCCATAACTAGGGCTTCCAGGCACTATTGAAATTCAAATAATCAATTATAATGATAATAAAAACGAAAAAGTTTAAGTCAAAAGAGGAGGAGACTGCAGTTATGTAACACTGCACAGGGAAATTTTTTAGGTCAGTATTTTTACCAAGTTTCTATGCAGAATAAGACAATGATATGATGCTAATATATTATGCCAATAGCAAATACAATAGATAACTTGTCTGAAGTGTAAGACATCCTCAGTGTACACTGTATAGTGGAAGCATGACAGACATATGCAGGCAGCTGCAGTGAAATACTTGAAAAGAAAATCATTAGACCAAAGAACTTGATCCAGCAATGCTTACACAGGCAAAATTGCATTTGATGTTGGTGATTCTGCCAATCGGAGGAATAGAGCCAAACCCTGGACATGGTTTGTTGGTGTTTTTAGCTGCAATATACAAGGTACTATGGCAAAATACAGTTTTCACAGATGAAAACGTGTCCCATGTGAAACCTCCCTCTCTTTCCTAATGAAAAAACTTACTTGTGGCCCAGGGTTTGATGGATTATAAAATTCAATCACAAAGAATCCATTTCAATCATTCCAAGTTAAAATTTATTCACGTAATGGATCATGAGCCCTTTGGAGGCTAATGGAGCATTTTGCAGACCCTGGTGGTTGATGGGCTACATAGGATATAGCTGTCTCACACTATTGATTGTGAAACCTCCTGAGACCATCTAAAACCCAAGGACAGCCCTTCTGTGCTTTGTCATCAAAAATAGCATTTTTATTCTGAGCAGTTTTATTGACTTTCATAGAACTACTTCTGCAATAACTTGACTCATTCTAAAATAGATCAGTAGAATTTTGCCATCGTTGAGCTGTCTAAATTATAGAGATGTGTGATGAAGGTAGAGGGACCCTTCCTAGAGGTGCTAACCAGGACTTCTTTGCTGATTATAAACATTTATACTCCAGTTAAAAAAAATTCTTGACAAATACAAAGCCCAACACATTAACTATAATAGGCAAAACTTGAGCCTGCACTAGCCAGGGAGGGGATATGGTCAGAACAGCTGGAGGATATGCATTTAGTGTGTCCGCCAACATGGGCACTGGTACACAAACCTATCCTCGGCAGTCTGGGTGAATCCCTTATTGCACGATGGATCAGACAGATGCAGTTTATGCCTTGATGCACATAGGAGTAGTTAACATGGACACTGGAACATTTTCTCAAGTGGGAATATACATTTTATTGGGCATCCACATTGCATATTCCGGTCTGAATTATTTTCTTAATCTCATTATCAATAATAATATAGTATTAAATGGCCATACTTCAGTAATATCGATAATAGCTATAGGTGAGTATTTCCATTGGCCCCCAGAATGTTAACTTTATGAAACCCCTAGAAGAACATTTTTCTTGTTTTAGCCAAATGAATCTTTCATCTGAATGGACATATACTTTTCAAGCAATAATTAGCCTGACACTGGGAGTGGGGGGGGAGAAGAAGAAGACAGGCTTAGAATAGCATCACTCTAAAAATCAGAAACGGGTCTTGGAAATAAATTTGCTAGGCTACAAAACATGAAAAGTACTTGGCCAGTGAAAATTTGAACTCAGATATTATTAAACAATAAAACCAAAAATGAATTGTTCCCATCAAGACAGAAAGAATTTGAATCTAGTGGGGAAATTGTGGGCGGGTAGGGGGGACTGTTATCTTACAGATTCAAACCAGTGTGCACTGCCTTTACTATTTCTGCAATCACCATGAAGAAGTTATCTTTATTACCGAAGCACACCAAATGAGTCACCTATTATTCAAAAGATAAGATTCCACTGGAAAATAACCATATTGGCATGTTTGTTTCCTTTTTTAAGAGGATCTCAAACCTCTTTTAGTTAAAAAAAAAAAAGCCAATTTACCCATCTGTAAACTAAGTCAAAGAGGTTGAATGACAGAACAGTATCGACCAAGGTTACACAGTAAATCCAGGAATCCTGATTCCAACTCTGCACTTTTGATTCACCAACTGCTGGTTTGTGGTCAGCCATTAAAACTGCCTTACAAATGCTGCTGGAGTTGTTGAGATAGTCCACTCACCATGCAGAGGGCACTTCTGATGGATGATGAAGCTTTTTCAGTAGCATTTATTCTGCTGCAGCTGCTGAGCCTTTTGAGTGATCTTTGAAGAATCCTCCCCACCCCCCTTCTCCCACCTTCTGTCTCTGTTAGTAACTTGTGCATATTCAAATATTGTGTGTGGTGAAGGTAAGCCTATATTTACATTAGTTTCTGTAAGTGCTTTGCATGGATATATATGATGCTGTGCATAAGAAAAGTGAACATGTATATCACTGTTACACAATTACCATAAATCTAACCTGTGCATATTCAAATATTGTGTGTGCTGAAGGTAAGCCTATATTTACATTAGTTTTTGTAAGTGCTTTGCATGGATATATATGATGCTGTGTATAAGAAAAGTGAACATGTATATCACTGTTACACAATTACCATAAATCATGTTGTGTAAAGTATCAATTGAAAAGTTATGAATTGCTAAGTATTATCCTATTTTATTCATGAATTATGTTTGTATCTGAAGTTATGATCTATATCACCAACATATGTTGTATGTATCTATATCACCAACATATGTTGTATGCCTGGGTGACACCCTCCAGATAGATTTATATCAGGGCTAGACAGCTGTGTGTCGATGGCCAATTAAGGACACTCCACTCACAACAGGCCATTTAAAATAAATCCCATCCAGTAGGCTCTTCCTGTGGAAGCCTCAGACAGCAAGGCACCAATGGCTGCCCCTATGATTCAGCAAACCATGGAAGGACACGTGATGAGGACATGTGACCTAAGACTCCATCTTTTACCAGTAACTTTCCATACTCATGTGACCTTGGACTCCATCTTGGGCCAATAACTTTCCACACACATGGGCTAGAGGCTTTGTTTGGGACAGTAAATTTCCATGCTCATGGCAGAGGATATAAAGGACACCTAAGACATCTCCAGTTTGACTAATTCCTTCTCCAATTATCTGGACTGTGGATTTACTACTAAGATGAGTATTTTGAACTAGGGACTGAGGACCTTCCAATCTTTTGGAAGTGACTAGAGAGACTTTTGCAAGCAGCAGTCTAGTCCATCACTACAACACACCTGATATAAGGACTTTGCAATCATTTGTATGTATATGATGTATTAACTATTTATAACTCTTATTTTCCTAATAAAATCTTTAGTTAGTTTACTAAGGATTGGCTGACAGTGATATTTGGGTAATATCGGAGATACATATTGACCTGGGGGTTACTGTCTGATCCTTTGGGATTAGTAGAACATCACAGATGGTGAACTGGGTTTTCTGTAACATCTCACTATATTAGACCTGTTTGTTTGATGGGACTCAAAAGCTGGAATGCCTAAAGGGGACTGTGGTTAGCTTCTGGTTAACCAGTGTGGGTACTGCAGAAGCTTTTTTTTACTGGTTGGTTAAGTCTAATTACAGAAGAAACCAACAGTTCTGGGGAATTGCCTGTACTGATTCTTGAAGTCCACCCTGAGTGTGGCATTCGCAGTGTGGTCCATCCCAGACACCTGGTTACAGTATACAACACTAATATCTGTAAGCATAAAGATGAAGTAATATAAAATTATAATATTTGCTCTTATCTAGTCCATTTTAATTTACAGATCTCATAGGAAACTGAGGCAAAATTACATCAATGGGTGAGCTGAGAACAGGCCGTAGTTTTCCTGATTCCCAGTTCAGTACTTTAGCCAAAGAATTAGCAGCCTATCTTAGAGTTCATATTAAACTTTTCTGTTGACTATCCCCTCATACATTGTGTTGTTTTTATGGCTTAATAAGGGCATTTCCCCCATTCTCAATTATAAGAATGTTCACAGTGCCTTCAGAGCAGAGACATAAGAATTGGATATGGTCTCTATCTTTTTAGAAACTCCCCTAATACCTTTGGTGTTGTCGGCTAGTATTATGAGGTCTATATATGAACCCCACTTGCTCTCACAGTGCTGGAAAGTCTGAGAAGACCGCTAACTAGAAAGACAACTACTATGTCAAAAGTTTCATTGAGAGACACTCAGAGCCACCTGAGGCGAGATTTGATTTTTGAGTCCAGACAGGACACAGGCACTAAAAGTAAGATAGACTATGTGGCTCTGCAGTGCACGCTTCACAATCATACATGGTACTGCAGCCATTATCAATCTTTGTGAGGTTTGGTGGCCCACTTGTAGCAGGGTAGCCTGTGTTGTAAGCTGGGCATCAGTCTCTAAACAATCGAGTAACAAAAGAGCAACTCAGGATTCAGCTGTCTACACCTTTAAACAAAGGGGGTAGGGATTCTTTCAAAAAGCAAGTGTTTAGGTCAGGGGTGATGGATTCTTCCTAAAAGTGGGGGGAGGACACGAGGCCCAGCCTTGTCTGTGTTCCCACTCCTTCCCCCCGCCCCCCGCCAAGGTCACACTCCCCAGCCAAGCCAGAAGCTGAAGTCAGGCTACAGTCAGGACCCCAGACAACTCCACCTGCTTGGAGTGGGGGCCTAAAAGCAGCCTTGTCCCCTGGGGAGCGAGGATGTTGCAATCCTTAAAGGGGACAAGAGTTTTCTTTCTTCTGCTGGCCCATACAACACCTCTCCATCTTTGAGGCTGGGGGGCATGTTCTCTTTCACTGATTAAGGTGCTGTAACATTTTAAAAGGACAAATATTATAATAACTATGCACACATACTCTGCAGTCACCTCAGCTTGCTCACAATAGTTAATTCTAGGGCACTGATTTATTTCATGTCCTCTGTGCCATGGGACCATCTATGGCAGAAGGCTTAATTAACACGATCCAGAGATCTCATTTCAGACACAGAGTTTCTTACTTTTCTGATATCAGGATTTATAGGTTTACTTAAAATCACAGCCTGAACAAATGTAAAAATGAACCTCATTTTCTGTTCAATAGTTTCCCTCCAGTGAAATCTAATTGTTTATTTAAGTGATTGTAACAGAAACATCAGTTTTATTTTATTCTTTTACTACATGGATTGATAGTCCAGCTAGAAAATCAAACAAGACAAATGGACTAAAAATTGCACTGCTTATGTCCATTAGTGAGACTTATGGTACAAATATGAAAGGATACTAATACTAGGTCACAAGCTTCCTCCCTTTGAAGTCTGTGGCAAAACTTCCAGAGAGCAGACTCAGGCCCTTGGTGTCCAAATTTTTAGATTTTATTGTTATGCCTGGTTTGCATCATCAGACATCAGGGTTTTTTTTAGTAGGTGGAGGTACATTGACAGGTTAATTATGGCAGGTGCAAAAATATATATACAAATAGTAAATCAAAGGAGTATTCATTTACTTGGCACGCTTCCAGAATATCAGAGTCAACTGTAGTTTGAAACTGTTTGAGAGTACAAATCATATAATGCACAAGACTGAAAATACCCATTACACATGCATATTGATGCTGCCATTCTGAATACTGCATCTCATCCGAACATAAATATATGAAAAAGCACAGATCATTTCAAAGTAAATCCATTCAACTATTAGAATAGACTGTTAGTCTGTACATCATCCTTCATGTTTTAAGACCAACTCTGGCTTTTACCCCCACTGCACTGATTTCAACAGTTTAAAGGTGCAGTTTTCTTTCTTGCTCTTTGCACATAGGAATCAAATGACAGAAATGCCTATGTGCAGAAGCACCCCCATTTCCAAAACAACATGCATCCAGAGAATTTGGATTCTTGTGCAGGCAATCTTATTTCACAGTCACAACTCAAGTATTTTTTCAAAAAACATTAAGGGCTAGAATGTGCATTTAAGGCACAGACATGGTAAGGGGTGATGTGTAGGAGCACAGTCTCAGGGGAGCATCTGGAGACATTCTGCTTAAATGAGGCAGAATTCCTCCCCTAGCCTCTTGTTATGCAAAAGGGTACAGTAATCTGCAACACCTTTCAAAGTGTTACAGTAGATTCCCCTCACCACCAATGAGTTCTGTGGCTGGTATGTGGCGGTGGGAGGGTAGATCCCTGGCTTCACCTATCCTTTCCCCCTCCCCTGCCCATCCTTTTTTTTGGCACATTACTCTGTGAGGCTGAGAAGCAACTCAGTAGCTGCTCTTGCACAGGACTGGGGACTGCAGTTATGGACAGCTGTTATATCAGACATGAAAAGGAGGAGCTCCTTATGACTTCCCACTAATTGCTGAGTAGCATTATACTGCAACACTACCTTGCCCTGAGAAAGTAGAGAGAATAATAAACTATTCTGGATACAAGGATGGATATTAGCACTAGAGCTAGTCCGAAAATGTTGCCTGGTGTGGGAGTTGTTGTTTAGGTGCCTCATTCCTACCATCCCATTGGGGTGGGGCATAGTCAAGCCTAGGAGCTAGAGCAGGAATCAGGAGCCAGGATTCAAACTGAGGGTCAGGGCTGGAGTCAGTGGACAGATGCCAGAGGTTCAGATGCCAGGACTTAAATAGGTGAAGGAGATCATTCTTCAGTAGCCCCCTCAGGTTCCCTTTTGATGAACCTGTGACCCTCATTCCTGACCCTGTTTGATATTAGCTGTCCCCCAAATTTGCTTGATCCCCAGATTCAGTAGCTTTTCCCCTTAGGCTGGTGAAGGGACCTTCAGATGTGGGTGAGCTTGTGCCTACCCATCCCCAAAACTCAATCAGTGAAGGAGCTCACTCTTGACACCTATAGACTCTCTGGTTGGACTACATCCTCCATGATGCACCACAGTCTCCCTTAGTGAAGAGTGGTGGTAAATCATGGCAGTTGCATGGCTGTAGTGCATCATGTGAGATGAACGTCAACTGAAGAGCTTGGCTTGTAGAGGAGACTGGGAGCATGAGGGTCCCAATTACACCTATGAAGCACCTTGGCAGCATTTCAGGATCAAAATATTTTGGTTTTCAGGCTTTTTTTTTGACAAAATACTGAACTTTTCCACAGGAAGCAGATAGTTCTGTGGAAAAGTTTGTTATTTGCTGTCAAAGTTTCAATGGAAAATTTTTGGCCAGCTGTAACTGGCACCTACATACTACTATGATAGGTGCTCTATAAATACAATGGATGGTTTTGATTCGTTGGTCTGTGATTAATTAGTTAATGCATGATTCTACTTTGAAAAATAACTATAAAAATGGCATCAGAGAAATTAATGTTCACTTTGCTTCAGTAACCAAATATCAAATTTGCTCAAGTTTACAACTAAGATGAGGTTGAAAATTAGGTCAGCATTCTAATTGCCAGTGCTGCAAAGCAAGCATTTGGATATCAAATTGTCTGCTTCCCACCACTAATCACAACCACTAATAAAGATTCAGTGGGCCAAATTCTGCCTTCTCTTACACCTATGCAACCCGTTTCTTCAGCAGGGCTACACGGCTGTGAATAAGGCAGAAGCTGGCCCTGCAATTGGATATTAGTTAATACTTCTTGGGGTGTTGCAGTTGGCAGAATAGAACTCAGCTTACTTTATTGATGCTTCAAGGCTAACAGAAGTAAAATATGGTAAAAGCTATTTTTAGTGACCATGACATGACAGAGAACACACACTCTGTAGCAAGGATGTGCCATTTACAGTTACAGTTCAGAGAAGAACTGCACTGTCAGTGGAAAAGCAGAGAAGAATCCTGTGGCATCTTATAGACTAACAGACGTTTTGGAGCATGAGCTTTCGTGGGTGAATACCCACTTCGTCAGATGCATGTAGTGGAAATTTCCAGGGCAGGTATATATATGCAAGCAAGCTAGAGATAATGAGGTTAGTTCAATCAGGGAGGATGAGGGAAAAGTAGGTTCCACATCGCCACAGAACTGTATCATGTTGGTGGGGAGGCAGGGCAGAAAAGAGAGTCCCGCAAGATAGGAAAACCCAAGAAACCAACCAAGAAAGAAACCAACGGGCTCCTGCGCCATCAGCATACAGTCCCCAGCTTAAACCCCTCCAATGCATCAATCAGAGAGCTACCAACCCATCCCTGGACAATGATCCAACCTCTCAAACCAGCGTGGTGCATATTGGCAGGAGGGCCACTTCGCCCCACAGACAACCTGACAACCTGCAAACATATTCTCACCAGTAACTGCACACCGCACCATAGTAACTCTTAGCTCAGGAACCAATCCATGCAATAAACCTCGATGCCAACTCTGCCCACATATCTACACCAGCGGACACCATCACAGGACCTAACCAGATCAGCCACACCGTCACCGGTTCATTCATCCTGCATGTCCACCAATGTAAATATGCCATCATATGCCAGCAATGTCCTCTGCTATGTACATCGGCCAAACTGGACAGTCTCTACGGAAAAGGATAAATGGACACAAATCAGATATTAGGAAGGCAATATACAAAAACTGTAGGAGAACACTTCAACTCCCTGGCCACACTATAGCAGACCTTAAGGTGGCCATCCTGCAGGAAAAAAACTTCAGGACCAGACTTCAAAGAGAAACTGCTGAGCTCAGTTCATCGGCAAATTTGACGCTCATCAGCTCAGGATTAAACAAAGACTGTGAATGGCTTGCCAACTACAAAACCAGTTTCTCCTCCCTTGGTTTTCACACCTCAACTGCTAGAACAGGACCTCATCTTCCCTGATTGAACTAACCTCATTATCTCTAGCTTGCTTGCATATATATACCTGCCCTGGAAATTTCCACTACACGCATCTGACGAAGTGGGTATTCACCCACGAAAGCTCATGCTTCAAAACGTCTGTTAGTCTATAAGGTGCCACAAAATTCTTTGCTGCTTTTACAGATCCAGACTAATGCGGCTACCCCTCTGATACTTGTCAGTGGAAAGACTCCCATTGCCTTCAGTGGGCTCTGGATCAGGACCCTGGTGTGTATAGGTCTTTGAAGATGTAACACACTATATAGACATAAATATTTAATCTGCCAATTTACTTATATTTACATATAAATAAATTTCTCTTTCACATTCATGTCAAGCTGATTATGTCCTCTGGAAACTCCTTTATCACACACACACAAAAAGGTTAAAATAATTAATTGAACAGAAAAATGCATGATGGAAGCACTGAATTTCTTCACTTTATTAGCAGAAGCATTATAATGCACACAGGGGATAGCAACTATTGTCAGTCTTTTGTGTTTGCCTCTCTCTGCTTTGTTCACCTGTCATTTATTATTGCACCTTCCAGCATGCATCTCACTTTTATTCTCTAGAATTCATTGATACACTTTGCTGCAATCACATTGCCTTATATCATCTTGGTAAAAAACATTGATTGATACTCAGATTTTATTGGTCTATTGTTCATGCCTTTGAAAAACTTAAAATCTTCAAAACTATTTAATTATTGGAAGTCAGTAGAAAGTCTCTTTAATTTATTTTCTGTAAACATTTTCACCAAAATGTAAATATTCGAACCTGGATACGAGGTGATTATTCAACTCTGGGATTAGAGATCACACTGCAAAACTCTAACTTCTGACACAGAAGGATTAACAGAGCTATTCCATCTTGCTGCTATTCTCTGTTCTGGCATTCATTATTTCACACTTACCTGTATCAAGTTGCATTTACTATCCTTTCATTCAGGAACTTAGATGCACTCATTCCTTTTATATTTGAATATGTTCTTTATTCTTTTACTTTTGATAGCATCTTCAAAGTAAATTGTATCAACTATGAAAGAACCAGTAACTTCATAAGGTACTTAAAGGGCATGAAAGCTAAGGGGACAGACAAGTAGTTTATTGTGATTGAAGGGATTATAGTTTAGTAAACAATAATGGGGTGAAATTAAACTAAAATTAAATCTGAATAACAGAAAAGTGATTTCTTAACAGTGAGGTCCAACAGACTATGGAATAATCTTCCAAGGGAAGTGCTGGAATCAGGGCCGGTGCTACCATTAAGGCGAACTAGGTGGTTGCCTAGGGCGCCAAGATTTGGAGGCGCTAAAAAGTGGTGCCCCCAATTTTTTTTTTACAGCGGTTCTGCTCCAAGCGCGTGGTTGCTGCTCCACTTTTCCTGCCTCCCAGGCTTGCAGCACCAATCAGCTGTTTGGCGCAGCAAGCCTGGGAGGAGAATTAGAGCAGGGCTGCATGCTGGGGAGGACGCGGAGCAGAGGCGAGCTGGGGTGGGGAGGTCCTGCACAGCTCGGGTGGGGGGAGCCTCAGGAAGGGGGGGAGCTGTGCAGCACGCGGGGATGGGGAAACCTCAGAGTAGGGGGGTGGGGGAGCTGCTGCAGGGCTGGCGGGGGGGCACAAGGTGGAAGTTTCACCTAGGTCGTGAAACTTCCTTGCACCGGCCCTGGCTGGAATCCCAACTATAAATCATTTACAATTAGACTTGAGCAAACACTAGAAAATAATATAAACAAACAATCCTGCATTGTTACATGTGAGATATCCCCAACTGCTTCTTTTTATGTCTAATCGCTATACATCCCTTGCTTTTCATTGGTGCTTTGCTCTGGGTATTTTGTTTCTTGGCCTTAATCCACTGAGCCAAAACTTCCTATTTTGTTCCTTGCACAGTGGGCTCAGGTAGCCCCACTTCTCCAGACCTGCAGAGCACACTCCAAGCAGAAAGGATGCTTAAAAGGAGGCAACTCAGCTCAGCTGGAGGCTGCTGGGGAAAGAGGACAGATGTACCATGAGGGCTCCTGGACAAGGGTGCTGAAGAAGCCTCCCTGTGGGGAATAGGATAGAATGCTGAGCCCAGTTGGGGCTGAAGGTTTAGTTGTCTTTTCTTTTTGTTACCTTATATTGGACATGGACCCATGGGGGAGAGACAGTTGGTAGGAAGTGACCCAGGGAGACTAATTTCAAGGTCTCTCCAGGGTGCTGGATGCTGCTGACTTTCATAGGATGCTGGGTCAGAGCCTGCTGGAGTGTGAGGGCCTGGGGTTTCCCTCCCAACTGCCCCTGCTGCAGGAAGGGTATAAGACACATTCCAATCCTACTCCCATCTAATAAGAAGAAGGCAATGACATTACAAACTCAAAGAGAAGTTAAATCCATCTTCCACTGATGCCTTTCCACTAGGAGGTGATACTGTTACCAAGTAGACCATCCTGTCCTCAGAGGGCTCCACTGTTACTAGAAGATTTTAATCCAATTATATTAAAGCAATGCCTTTAATTTCAAACTTTTTCTTTTTAACTATCCAACCCAGTAACCAAGGTGGTGGCTTGCCCTAAAGGAATTGCTAGGGAAAGCTGCAGCTAGCTTGCTTTCTGTTGAAAGGACACGGATACGGCCTTCCGATCAAGAACAGACAAGTAAGCAGTAAATCTTTCTAAAACAGAAATAGTATTTATTTAGAAATTAGTGGTTACAGTAAAAGAACAGAGATAGATAAGGGTTACAGTATAAAAGAATAAAGTGGTGCAGCAAATAAAGATGCATCACTATAATAATTTCAACTAACTCTATAACATAATTATTTACTTAATGCCCAATACCTTATAACAGTATATCAATTAAACATTCAATATTAAATACTTAAAGCTAAACATCCAGTAAGCACTGACCAGGCGGTTACTAGATGGGTAGGGGAATATCTCACTCAGACCACAGGCATCCAGCTTTTTTACAGACAAAACCCATATATTCTAGGAATAAAAGCGAAAAGGAAGATTAAACTTACAAAGGACTTTGTTTAATTCCGTCTGAGACCATCTGCTCTGTCAGATATGAATTGGAAGTGTTGTCCTCTGTTTGCCAATGATGTTGGCAGCTGCTGGCTGTGGTGTGTGGCAGCTTCCTGCTCCTGAAGTAAAAGCAGCTCCTCAGGTGGGAGAGATGGAAGCCAGGTTGGTAGATGCTGCCGTCGCCTCCTGCTGGCAGGGTAGCAGAAGTGGCCATTGCCCCGGGCAACCTCAGAACGCTGGGTGGGTTGGTGCTACTGCTGCTGTAATGGCTGCTTTTTATGCAACTTTCTGCTTTGCAGGGTTCTGCTGATGCTTCTCAGGTGGTTTCTTCTGCGCAAGCGTCTTCTTCCTTGCAGGTGCCTTGTATCTTCTCTCTTCCAGGTCCCCAATCCCACTACAGGGTTTAGCCTGCTAGTTATCACCTTTATATACGATTTGCTCTCCCAAGCTCAGCCAACCAGCTTCCAACTTTTCTTAGCTCCGCCTTTGATAGGTAGGTCTTCCCCCTCCATAGATTTCTGTGGGGCCACTGAGTCATTCCCTAGTGGAAATAATGCAACGCCATGCCTCTATTGCATCACCTGGAAGTGGGGCAATCTTACCTCCTGATTGCATCGTCTCTATACATCCCTATGGGCTCCTATTTATTCCTGTGGGTTTTTTCTTTGTTGACCTATAGATTATCCCTTGATACTTCCTGTCTGGAAACCTCATGCATTGATATGGGCGCCAATGAATTTCTACGGAGTTTTGCTTAGTCATTCTCCACAGGAAGTGGAATTACATTGCCATATGGCTGCCATTACTGAATTTTCTCATTTAAACTATTATTAATGTCTCCTTAATTACGGCTTCAATCTTAAAATTATTCACAACTCTAAGAATCTCAAAGGGTCCTGACAGTACCACCACTCTTTTTATGTCCAATTAAGCAAGATATAATTCTCATGAATTTAAATCCCTTCTCAGGTTTTTCTGCAAACCTTCAATTTAGAGTACTATAAGGCATTTCAGGCAACTGAGGCAAAAATCTCTCGCCAAACTACTACACACAGTATTAATTTCCAATGTAAATACTTTCTCAGAACCTACCTCCATAATACTCATTGTATTTTCTTCACATACTTAAACAGATCTAACAGTCAAAGTTCCAAACTTCTGCTCAGGGAGGCTGTTCCTCTTCTGAATTGTGGTGACTGTCTTGTGTATATGTTCCTCAAATCTTCTTTTGAAATTAATAACAAAATTCCTATTGTTTTTAATAGTGCAGGATTGACCCCTGTCATAAACAGATAAGAAAAGTTAATAGCACAGAAGTACTTTATATCTCTTTGAGTGTAAAGGGTTAACAAGTTCAGTAAGCCTGGCTGTCACCTGACGAGAGGACCAATCAGGAGACAGGATACTTTCAAATCTTGAGGGAGGGAAGTTTCTGTGTGTGCTGTTAGAATTTGGTTGTTGTTCACTCTGGGGGCTCAAAGGGACCGAGTGCAAACGCAGGTTTCTCTCATTCTCCCTGATACAGGCTTTATAGTTCAAAATAGCGAGTACTAGATAGATAAAGCGAGTTAGGCTTATGTTTGTTTTCTTATTTGCAAATGTGCATTTGGCTGGAAGGAGTTTTAATTGTGTATTGCTGAAAGGAGTTCAAAATTTGTATTTTGCTGAAAGGATTTAATTTGTATGAATACTTAGTGCTGGAGGGTATTCCCAGTGCTATAGCTTAAAAGACTCTGTATCTATTCCATTTTAAATTTACAAAGATAATTTTTACTATTTTTCTCTTTAATTAAAGTTTCTTGTTTAAGAACCTGATTGTGTTTTTTTCTGGTGAGACCCCAGAGACGGGGTCTGGATTCACCAGGGAACTGGTGGGAGAAAGGAGGGAAGGGAGAGAGAGAGCTAATTTCTCTCTGTGTTAGGATTACTGTCTCTCTCAGGGAGAGTCTGGGAGGGGGAGAGAGCAGGAGCGGGGAAGGGGATTTTCCTCTCGTTTTTAGATTCAAGGAGTTTGAATCACAGTGATCTTCCAGGGTGACCCAGGGAGGGGAAGTCTGGGAGAGGTAATGGTTGGGGGAAAGGGTTTACTTTCCTGGTGTTAGATCCAGAGGGTCTGGGTCTTGGAGGTCCCCAGGCAAGGTTTTGGGGGGACCAGAGTGTACCAGGCACTGGAATTCCTGTTGGTGGCAGCGCTACAGGTTCTAAGCTGGTAATTAGCTTAGAGGAATTCATGCTGGTACCCCATCTTTTGGACGCTAAGTGCAGAGTGGGGAATTGTACCATGACAACCCTTAAATACTATTTTCCCCCTGTAACAATTTATGTTATCCTTAATTGATCCCATCTGTCCCCATTTGTTCAAAAGTACTGTGCATGCTGCTAAACTGCTTACTACTAATTGGAAAAGATCCAACACAGTGTAAAAGTTTTGAAGTGATCAGGTCAGGTTTCTTCAGTGATCCACAGTAAATTTTTCAACAACTTTGTCAATATATTCCCTTGGTTTAGTCTTTTAAATGATTGCCCATTTCTCAAGCCTTTTGTACACATCCATTTGTTTTCTGTGTTTGTCTTCATTGCTCCTCTATATTTCCTGTGATACATATGCACAGGCTTTTGTTGTCTTCTATTTTAGTTTGACTTAATTGAAGTAGTAGGTAGATTTTATTCTCCTGGCACAATTTTTAATTCTTCTCACGTGGGAGTTCTTGAAACAGTGATTCCTCATCAAGCTCTTTGCTCCCGTTTCACAAGGACATCGCCTTTTTTACCTTCCTAGCCAAGAGAATTTACAATTTAGCCTTAA
>NC_133769.1:344360582-344380406 GCF_003597395.2 Chelonoidis abingdonii
TTTCATTCTTGGGGTATCCAGACTGGCAAATCTGAAAAGGTCTCTTTAACATTACTCAAGTTGGACATCCAAAAACTGAGATACTCCAAATCACGGGCTGCTTTTGCAAATCTGGGTCACTGTTCTTTATCATGTTTCCATTTAAGTCAATGGAAGGTTAGCCATCACATTCCATAGTAGCAGGACACACCCTAAATCCTAAGCAGTTGGTGTGTCTCTAGAAGCTGCTATCTTACAATATTTCAGTAGCTAGAGCTTAAATGTAAAGAGCATGCCTGAAGCCAGGACCTTTGGAGTAGAAAAAAATAATATGCTGGAACCACAAGGATTTGGCCCAATTCTCCTCTCGCATTGGTGTAAATCAGGTAGAAAATTCATACAAAACTAGTCTAATAGTAGAATCAGGCCTATAAGTCCTTCCTCATGTATGAATGCTCTTTGTAAGGTACCTGGTCATTGATAGTAAATGTCCACTTACCACCTACCTCTGAGTCAAAAAGAGCTATCCCAGTCAGCATTGGATTAACATATTGCCTCCATCATACTACACTGTGTATCATTTATTTCATGATTATTGATACACTTGTTTGCAAATCTCAAAATAAACATGGGGGGAAAAGATCTTTAAAAAAACCAAAACCCTGTTGAAAATCAACTAAGACACTAGCACTAAATTCAAAGCTTTGAACTGATAGTTTGTTTTCTGAATGAAGTTTCTTCAGACTTCTGTCTTCCCTACTGTGCGCATTTATTTGTATCAACCTTTGGGATTTGTTTGTTTCCCTAGCAGTTTACCCTGCTGAATTTTCTTTGGCTAGGCCATCTGGTGTTCTCTTCTTTCTTGCACAGTCTTCTTTTACTCTGGGTTCTCCATTTTATGGTAGATTAACCACCATTTGTATCACAAGGCACTTGGGAACTTTCACTCACAGTGTGCAGTATTATCAACCCCAAGCGCTCAAAATTTGAGTCAGTTCCTCCCTGACTCATTAATTTTTTAAAACCAACATATCTTTTATAATGTAGGGTTCTTTTTCTTTGCCTTCATGTATTTGAACTTTTATGGTGGCAACATTTTATGTAATGTGATTTTTCTGTCTTTTCCAAAGGCCAGCTTTTACTCTTCCCACTGTTGCCAACTCTCTCCATTTTTAATCACTAGTCTTATGATATTCAGTGCTTTTTTCTTAAATCCCCAGCTCCTGGAGTCAAGTAAATCTGTAAGAAGATCAACTTTATTTTTAAATGAATTTCCAGTCCTCCTGTTTGCAGGAAGAAGCTGAGAAACATGACCAAGTGCACCAAGAAGCCTCAAAAAGCAGCAGACAAATAAAAAAAATCCAAACATTTATTAATTTTGAAAAACATAATTTTCATTTTTTAAAAATAATCTTATAATTGTGTTGGGCCTACTGGGTAATACTGCTTCCTCTCAGACACTGTGTAATGCTACATAGGGAATACTAAGAGGCAGGATTATTCCTCTTGTGATCACAATTCCTCTGAGGAGACACAGGAAAGCAACCCACAACTGGACTGGGGGAGGTCATTCTGTCTGGGCTATAGCGTGCATTGCTGCCTGTGTATTATGTACTTAGCTGAAATAGAGTTTGTTCCCTAAAGCAAGTCACAGTCATGGAAAATTGAAACTAGCAGTGCAAGTAGGCCGGTATACTCTGGTACACTGTACTAGCAAGCTAGTTATAGCCGGTATGGCATACCAGGAAGACATAGCAACAGCCTCGCCTGAAGAAGAGGGCTGGGGGTTCTGCTCCTTTCCCCACTGCAGTCTCCGGTGCAGCAGGAGGACAGAGCCCCTCTGCCCAGGTAACATGAGATGGATGTGGGAAGGGGACGAGGAGAGCATGGGGGCTTCAGGCTGGGGGTGGAGCCGTGAGGAGTCACATGGAGGATCATATGGGGAGGTCATATGTTCCCCTTAGCTGGTGCCTGCCCCCCACCACTCCATACCAGTAAGAAATGGATTTTACCTGTTCCACTGATTGAAACACTGTGTGAGTTAGCTCATTGACAATGCACTATATACATATATTTTCTATTGTGTGTGCTTTGTAGTTTATGCTTCCTGTATACAGTTTATTATTCCCTGAACACAGTAACTAAGGTGACTTTGTGATCACTGAGTGAGTAAGAGGTGGAACACACACACAATACTATAGCAAGAAGACACTGAATGGAACAGCTCTCCCAGTAATCATATTGTCTAGCTACATACCATAGGTGAAAAATCTATATTGTATCTACAGTATCCTTTTACTCTCTCCTGGAATCTTGGAGTTCTGTTATGCTGTAAGTCTTCTTGCTTGAAGATATTTTGTCCATAGCCACCATAATTTTACATTGAAAACCTTGATTCTCCTTCAGAGACCTTATTGCAAAAAGCCCAACAAGCCATTCGTTCTTGCATTGGATATGATAGTTCTGATTGCAATGGACAAACTGGGGAAAGATCATCCATCTTCCATAGAGATGTTATAGAAAAGGCAGAATTGTTGTTAAATCACAATGTTAATTTTGGGGCATTTCCAGATAATCATTACCTCATGTGGGGGTGGAGGTTTTTTGCATAGGGTCATAGCCAGATATGCTGGTGTAAACTGGTAAAGCACCACTAACGTCAATAGAGATATGCCAGTCTAAACCAGCTGAGGATCTGCCGCAATGTATATAAGGTTGCAGTCTCATGGCATGTGCTTCTCTGGCACCTCCTTTCCACAGGCAGCACAACTTCTGCAGATGCCAGCCCAATACTGGCTGTATGTCTCCACCTGCCTGTCTCCACTCCCCTACCCCTTAATGGATACATGGATAGCTTCAAAGAGAACCTAGCAAGAAATGTTGCTTGCAACAACATTACTCCTCCTTGAATTCCAGTGACTTCCATCTCAGCAAGGGGGTAACACTGTAGGAGACAAGCTGCTCTCCAGTCCTGACCCTGAAAGCACACCCTGCCTCAACCTCATGTTGCTCCAATTGAGGGGGCTTCCATGGGAGACAAGGAGGAAGGGGGTGTAGCTGCAGTAGCAGTACTTTCATCCTTTCCAAATGGAGTAAAATACATCTGCTGAGCTGATTTTCTTCCCCTTGCAAAAGAGGAAGGGATGATGAGTTAACGCAAGTATTTAAAATCCAAATCAAGCTATTGTATCAAACTAGTCTTGCTGTAAAATCTAAATCATGCTGCACTCTAAATTATCAGACACCTTTCAGAGAATGGGAAGCAGCTGATAAAACCCTCAGAGGAGTTTACCATCCCTCTGCCTATCCATCTGTCCTACCTTCACTGACTTTTGGAGTAACAGCTGTAGTTCCATGCCAAAGGAATGCATGAGCTACTGAAACTAGTATTGTCTCCCTTGCATCCTAAAGGTGATTAATCTTTAAACAGGTTTTTTTAAAAGATACTTCCATTTATTCAATAGGTTGAACAATGAACATGAACTGTAGAATGTAAATTACTTCTGTTGTTTCAGTTGTTAAGTGGCAGATATGTCCCAATGGAAAAGAAAAATATTTATCCTGGAGTTTATATTAGTGCCACATGAAAAGATTTTTAAATTAAATAAAACATTCATAATTAAGAGATAATGGCAATGTTGCACTGTTTTGAGAGGAAATAAGCTAGTACCTCAGTGAATAAACTTCAAGGCTGAGTACTCTATCCCAGTGAGGAAACTTGTTTATTGCAAAATGGAACAACAGAACTTCTGTTGCTCTTATGCCATAATTAAAACATATATTAAAATCATTGTTTCCAAATAGATCATCTAGCAGGTGGAAAAAATCTGTAGAGCAGAAGAGGGAGAGGGGTTGAACTACACTCAAAGGTATTACATGGGCACTATGTACATAATCAGAGCTAACTGGGATTTGATCCTGTAAAAATAGCAAGAATCTGGATCCTCACTTTTAACAAACATGTAAAATACAGAAGATGTAATCTCAGGAGACAGTGAGAGCATTGGCTTCCTTGTCCCCATTAAACAGAGCAGATCAATTCAATTACCAAATCCGTATTTATAAGGGTGATAGGGTCTCTTTACACTATTTACTGGGGGTACACTTCATCCAAGTGGGGAGTACATTTGGACGCATATAGTGTAGTAAGCTGTTATTTCTTTTAAGAGAAAATGAATGAATCACAGATAAGACAGTTCTGCTTTGAACAGAATGATTGTAACAGCAAAGCAGGACAATTCTGGCTTGCATACAGAGACTAACAACTAAAATTACTCTCTGATACAGCTTTCTATTTTTAAATAGCTTTAACCCCTTTCTTGGCGTTGGATACCTTATTGATATTGATACTACCACTTTGCATATTCAAAACATTTACTAACACAAGTTTATTGGCTGGTTTAAAGGTGCATAATCTAGACTTGCCTGTTAAATCTGTCCAGACAACTCCAATGAAGAACCCTACTTTGTATATCCTGGTCATGGTTTTATATTGCCGTGTCAGCCTGTTTAGATTATAAACTCCTTGGGCTAGGACTATGTTTTATACAGTGCTGAGCACAGATAATAATCAATGACAGCTAGAGAACACCAAAGACCATTTTCAAATGTCTCTTAGCTACTCGACATACCAGTAGGCCTATTTAACTATTGCTTTTTCATGCTCATTTCTAGAACTAGACATAAACTTTTCCCAGGGATCATTTTTCCATCATTAAATTCCAACTTGCTGAACTCAAAATGTTCTATGGGAATATGCCACTTTTGATAAAATTCTGACAGAAACCAGGCAGTTTCCAGTGGAGTCCTCCCACTAGGCAGGTTTCAAAACCCATATGGATTCCAGCCAGCTTGCCCACCTAGCTCTGCAACATCCCACAGTTCCCAGGTTCCCCAGCTCTGGAGCAGCCTTCCAGCCATGCTCCCAGAATTCCTAGCTCCAGGGCAGTCTGATGGGCAGTGCTGCCTCAAATTCAAGGCCAATGACGTCAATGAGCCTCAGAGTGGGCCCTAAATGAGGTATCAATAATAACTGTTAGTACTAACTCTGTAGCCACAGTGTTTGCTTTAAGCAACCAAGAGGGACAAGGGGCAGAAGAGCATTTGATGGGTCTCAGAAAACTCAGAAGACCTTGGATCTCCTCTGCAAAACCTAAGGTGAATCCAACTAGATAGAAAAAGTTCACTGGAAACTTGTGATTAAGTCCAGATGCTTGAGGAGACCAACCTGGAGTCAAGCCAAGATTAACATTAGAATTTTGATTCAAATTAGACTCGCACCACTTCTACATCTCTGTCAATGGACTTGCACAGGTGTAAATGAGATCAGAACCTGGCCATAGGTTCTCATACCCATACCTAAAGCTCCAGAATAATATATGTCTGAGTGCATTCTGCACCAAAAAAAAAAAAATATTCTGCACATATTTTAAAATTCTGCAAAATTCTGCAAATTTTATTTGACAAATAAATGTGGAGTCTCCAGCACGGCATAAGGGAGCACAGATCACTGGCTGCACAGAGGTGTGAGATCACTGTGCAGTGCCCCCCCGGGACATGGACTCAGTGGTGAGGCTGCATCCAGTGCTGACACAGTGCAAGGACCAGGCCTGCCCCAGAAACACCCTAGGGCCCTGCCTCTCCATGCCAGTTGCACCAGGTGTGGGCAGGCAGGCTCAGCAAGGCAGGATCCAAGTGCAGGGAAGCTTAGTGTTGGGGGATCCAGGTGTGGGATGAAAGGGTTCTGTGTGGGGCAATCTGCGTGTGAGCAGCTCTGTGGGGGATCTGGGTGTGGAGGGGATTTGGATGCACAGGGGCTTGTTGGAGGGTTCTGGGTGCAGTGGTAATAGGACTCTGCATGGGGGTCCAGGTGAGGGTAGTTGGGGCTCAGTGGGGAAGGTCTGGGTTGGGGGGGCTCAGTGAGGGGTCCAGATGCTGGGGAAGTGGGGCTCAGTGGGATGGGTATCCAGGTGCAACTGGTTGGGGCTTGGTGAGGATCTTGGTGTGGGTGGCTCGTTGGGATGGTCCAGGTGAGGGGGAGTGGGGTACATCGGGGGAGATTCTGAGTGTTGGGGATGGGAAGTGAGGCTCATCAGGAAGGTCTGGGTATGAGAGGATCTAGATGCATGGGGGTTGGGTGGATGGGGGAGCATCTCCCTGTACAGGGATCCCTCCCGCTGCAGCTGAGAAGCGATGGGTGCAGGACGTGGGGAGGGGGAGTTAGCAGAGCTTTCTGAAGTGGGGGGAGAAATCTGCAGGTGGGTCCAACCTGGCCCCAGATGCCATGCACGGGAAGAGGAAGTCCCAACCTC
This sequence comes from Chelonoidis abingdonii, assembly GCF_003597395.2. Classification (NCBI taxonomy): domain Eukaryota; kingdom Metazoa; phylum Chordata; order Testudines; family Testudinidae; genus Chelonoidis; species Chelonoidis abingdonii. The sequence goes on from NC_133769.1 coordinate 344,366,873, forward strand.
CCCAGCCCAGCCAGGACTAGCAGCTGAGTCCAGCCCAGGGTAGGATCCACCAGCCATGCCTTCCCCAGTCCCGCCTCCTGCCCCACAGTGATTTACCTCTCTGCCATCTGTCCTGGGCACCAGAAACATATGACTGGTGATGGTCACATGACCGCTCTTGTGGCTTGCCTTTGCTTCCCCATCAGAAAGTAATTTTTTAGTGTGGGGAAGCAAAGAAATCTGTGGGGGACATAAATTCTGCACATGCGCAGTAGCACAGAATTCCCCCAGGAGTAATAATAGCAGGCTGTACCCTGGACCCTTCTTAGGCTTGGATATGTCCTCAAGTCAACAGGGAGACCCAAAGGGCTAGTTGCCTTGATCTCTAATGGTCTGCATTCGTTCATCTCCGGCAGTTCTCTTTACTATCTGTATTCTGTATAGGGAGGCAGTGTGGTGCAGCGAATAGGGCACTGGATTGGGAGACAGGAGATCTGGAATCTTTTCCTGGCTTAGCTACTGACCTACTAGGTGACCTCAGGCAAGTCACTTCACCTCTCTGTGTCTTTGTCACCTCCCACTATTTTTCTGTCTTGTCTACTTGGATTTTAAGAGTTTTAGGGCAGGGGCTGCTTCTTACTATGTGTTTGTACAATGCTTGATGCAATGGGCCTCTCAGTGCTGTTGTAATACAAATTATAATAATATTGAACCCTGTGCAGAGTACTACCAGGGAAGAAAGGCATTAGAATTGCAGTAAATCAAACTGAAAAGGAGTGAGGATGTTTTTCACATGCAATTTCCTGAAAGAGATTCTTCAGTTTCAGACAGATCTAGGACCAACACCAAGAAACAGCAGGTAATTTGGTCTTATTTTTTGTACCGTTACTATGGGGCTTGTATATTCATACTCTACCCTGTGCCAAAAGAGTCCTTCATTTTTTCTTTTAAAGACTGAAATCCTGGATTTGGAATGGATGAGAAGGTTACACATTTCTTTAAAACTAAAGTTGATTTAAAGAGGGAAATTCTGATGTGCTGACAGTCTCTTTAGGGTGGAAGGGGTTGTCCCATCTGTCTCCAGGAACACTAGGAGTCACTCAGTAAAATAGCTTAAGTCTAGACAATGACTGAGGAGGGGCAAACAGACATTTTTTGGCATTTTTTTTCCAAAGTGAGCTGTTCTAGACATTTACCTCTGTATTATGGTTGGGAATTATATTTGATAACATCCAAAAGTGCGCTTGCTTACCTGGAAATGAAAGGCTTTAACTCAAGCTGCTAACCTGTGTCTTCACTGCTGTTTTAACATGAGTTGCATAACTCAAAAACATACCTTTTTTGCACTGAAGATCAGTGATACTCAGACTACCACTCACAATGTAGGCTCTTTAATGTGTCTCCTGCAGCTCTTTGCAGCACATGATATTAAAACACTATGTAATATAATTATTAAGACGTTTTTACTATTTTTTAACCAATTAAGTGATCAAATTGCACTGTTATTAATTTATTTTCTGTGAGAATATATCTAATCTATCTATCTAGATAGATAGATATCAGGGATGGGTCTCCCCCAGCATTATGCTCCATAAATCATGCTAGGTACACCATGATTGTGTATGTGTATAGTACTATAGTAAATGAAACAATGAATTCACATTACTCTGTCTCTTTTGGGTAATATTGACCGCTAATTTGGTTCCTGAAGCACTGAGGTCTGAGTATCACTGCTGTAGATATATCCTTAGGCTTTAAGATCTTGGGGTCAGTGAATGTCTATTTTGTATGCCTCTGTAAAATGCACAGTACTGAATAAACCAAATAATAAATAAGTAATGAGCCCTGCCTGGAGCTGATCTGTCTTATCTGACCTGTCACTGTGATCAGTTCAAGAAACTACTAATGGGTAGTTAGTACAGCACAAGGGATATCAAAAATACAGAATTGTTGTGACGATAAATGTGAGTGCTTTCACGTAAATAGAGTAGATTATGTACTGCAGACTTGTAGGGACTGGTTCAAGTTGGGATAATAAGTTGGTAGTCAGGAGCATTGATAATCATGCTAAACTGATAGTGAGACAGCAGGAAAGTCTACCAGCATTAACTGGTGATGAAAACAGCATAGGAATGACTGATGTCATGTTTACAGAGCAGCAATAGGGATTTGCTAAAGGGGAATTGTCATAAACAGATGATTAAGGGTTAATGCCTCTTTTACCTGTAAAGGGTTAAAAAGTTCACCTAGCCTAGCTAACACCTGACCAGAGGAAACAATGGAGGAACAAGATGTTTCAAAAGGAAGGAGGGAAGTTTTTCCTTTGTTTAGAGTTTCAGTTTCAGCCAGAGTGAAAAAGATCAAGGAATCAGCCTCTTATCAGAGTAGTAAGTTTTAGAAAGGAATAAATAGGTTTATGTTTATTTCTTTGTAACCTGTCTTATGCAATTAGAGGTAGAATCAAATTGGGTATTTGGGTATTTTTTTGTGTAACTAAATTTGTGCCCAGGGGAACATCCTCTGTGTTTTGAATCTGTTGTCTGTGAGGATAGCTGGTATGCTAATCTCTTCAAGAGGGTTTTCTTTTACCTTTCTTTTCTTTAATTAAAAGCCTTTTTCTTAATACCTGATTGATTTTTCCTTGTTTTTAGATCCAAGGGGATTGGATCTGGACTCACCAGGGATTGGTGGGAGAAAGGAGGGGGGATGGTTAATTTCTCCTTGTTTTAAGATCCAAGGGATTGGATCTGGACTCACCAGGGAATTGGTAAAGGAGTCTCTCAAGGCTACCCAGGGAGGGGAAGGTTTTGGGGGGACAGGGAGTGATCCAGACACTGAAATTCTGGATGGTGGCAGTGGTACCAGATCTAAGCTAGTAATTAAGTGTAGAAGTGTCCATGCAGGTCCCCACATCTGTATCCTACAGTTCAGAGTGGGAAAGGAACCTTGACAGGAATACAGAGAGCACTTGAATTGATCATTACTGCACCTCCTTTTCTAGCCTGCTTCTTAGGTCTTTATTCTAATGATGAATACATGGTACAAAGGGGCATTTTTAAAGTGTTTGGTGCCAAGTAAATTTATCCCCAAATTATTCAATTTTCTGTAGTGGAGAGAGAAAAGAAGCAGTCAGCCAGTTCTCCATGGTTGTCTCTTTTAGGGTGTGTCTACATTGCAATTAAAAAACCCACAACTACCAGGGGCCACCCAGCCAGCTCAGCTAAGGGGCTGTTTAATTGTGATGGAGACATTTGCGTTTGGGCTGCAGTTTGTGCTCTGGGACCCTCCCACCTTGCAGGGTTCTAGAACTTGGGCTCCAGCTTGCGCCCAAACATCTACTCAGCAAACAAACAGCCTGTTAGCCCAAGTCAGCTGGCACAGGCCAGCTGCAGGTTTTTAACTGCAATGTAGACATGTTCTTAATGTCAGCTCAGGGATGGGTCTCCCCCAGCATTATGTCTTATAAATCATGCTAGGAACACCATGATTAAGACAAACAAAATAATCACAATGGTTATTTTATTCTTTAAGAAAGTAAAATAAAGAGACAAAAAACAAAACAGAATACAAATGGTAAACAACGATTACTTCAGATACAATTTTTTTCTGTCTCTCTCTCTAGAGAGTTTTCACCAAAGATTATGTCTAACAAATGGGACCTTCTTGGGGGATGATGACACTCATCTCTAGGTAAGATTAAAATCAAATTATATTTATTCTCAAAACTAGTACTCCTGTCTCAGTGTATCAAGGAGCACTAAAACAACTTATCCATGGAAAAAGGAATGTTAAGGGTTTGTGAATCCTGTTTGGTTTATCCTAGATAACATACACTTTTATAAATGTGCAAATGTAAGTATCTTAACTAAATCCTATGAAACCAAAGAAAATATTTAAACTGGTTACTTAAAAGAAGCCATTCAAGGAGCAGTCTTCAGACAAATTAACAAATATTAAGAATCTTACATTCAAATTAAATTACTATTTTTCCTTGGTGTTTACCAGGAGTACACAATCTGAAACAATCTAAATAATCTGATGTTTAACAAGAGAAACTGTTGATGCCTTAAATTACAATAGCATTTCAATATCCCATTAAAATTATTACAAGAAAAAATAAGCTTAATCCCCCAGCAGTAATTCTGCAAACTCCATCTCACTACTGATTCTGGAGTCCTGGTGAGTTCATCATGTTGCAGCAGCAGTGCTGGTCTGGGAGGTAAAGTCACAAAAATACTTAGGCACCTAATCTCAAAATTTCAATGCTTAATCTGTGTTTACACACTTAAATCCCTATTTTGGACTCCACGGGGATTCACAACATTTCTGTTGGACGCTGGAGATGCCTAAGCTCACTTGGCACCTAATTTTTTTGTAGTACGAAGTTCCCCATCTCCCACCTAACCCCCAGAATGTTTCACAAACTGGGGAAGATAGGCATTTGCTTGCCTAACTCGTGTGTGGGGCCTGATCCAATAGGCATGTTCGGGGGGCCCCCTACTAGCCCCTGCATGAGTGCACACATAAAAGAGACTGGGGTGGGGTGGGATGGGGAAAGGTGTCCTTCATAACTTTTAGTCTAATGACTAGTGTACTCCTCTAGGATGTGGGAGACACCTGATTCAAGTCCCCCCCTCCACTCAGTGAGGAGAAGGGATTTGACTACCACTTCTAAGGTAGGTGCCCTAACCACTGGGCTATGGGATATTTTGGGGGAGGGTGGCTCCCTCAATCTCTCCTGTTGAAGCTGTTCTACTCTAGAAAAGATACTCAAGAGAAGAGATTGAGGGAGCCCCCCCCAGCATCAGAATATCCTAAAGCCCAATAGTTAGGGCATCCTCCTGAGAGGTGTCAGATCCCAGTTCAAATCCATTTCCTCAGCAGGTGGAGGGTGGCTTGCACTGGGGGTTTCTCATGTTTCTGGTGAGTGTCCTAACCACTGGGATAAAATTATGATGGAGGGTCTTCCTTCCCGACCCACCCACCCCCGACTTCTTGAAAAAAATACCTTTAGGGACCTAATTCCAAGTGAGGGTTCACAGCTGAGAATTGCTAGCGGAGAGAGATGTCTATCTCCAAGCGGGCCTTAGCACACAACACTCTCCATGACATCTCCCATTGGCTAGCTTAGGCAGTTCCTTAGCATGCTAGCTTTTATGGATTGCATTTTAAAGCACCTCTTTTCCCATTCACTGTGCTGGGACCCTAGGCATGTACCTTTGGCTTTGGCTACGTCTACACTACCCACCGTATCGGCGGGTTACAATCGATTGCTCGGGGATCGATATATTCATCTCATCTAGACGCGATATATCGATCCCCGAGCACACTTATATCGATTCTGGAACTCCACCAACCCCAACGGAGTTCTGGAATCGACAGGGGGAGCCGCGGACATTGATCCCGCTCCGTGAGGACGGGTGAGTAATCTGATCTTAGATATTCGACTTCAGCTACGTTATTCACGTAGCTGAAGTTGCGTATCTAAGATCGATTTTTCCCCGTAGTGTAGACCAGCCCTTTGAATCAGTGTGTTCCTCTAATTTTTTTTTTCTCAGTGGCTAGAAGTTAGCATCACAATGCCTCAGTACTCCTGTGAATCTAGGCCTGAGTGCCTCTGTTCAGAGAAATGTATACTCTTATATTTTCCTAGGATTCCTGGAGATGGAAGGGACACCTTTATCAGGAGCTTGGCTAGATTCAACTATCAGCCACTGTCACCTTTCATGGGCACAGCATTTTCATGGGATGGGCAGGGCAGCATCTTCCGCTCATGAGTATGCAATCTGCTAATACATATACAGCAGATTGTAATTCAACTTTATGGATTATATTGCTTTTGTCTTTCTGGTGGGAATGTCTTAAATGTCAGTAGAGAAAGTTTTAATTTTTTTATTTTATTCAGTTCCTCTTCTGAAATATCCTCTTTTAGCTCCATCAAGGTTTAACCGGAGTTGATGTTTTGTTTCAAATGTGCTCAAATACTTTTTTATATCAAGGTCATTTTCTTTTAAAATAATCTTTTAAAACAAATGATTCTTAAAGAGGCTTTACATTTAAATTTAATCATTAGTTTATCCCCCTGCCCATACACACTATTTCCTGTAATCATTGGAGTGTGATTCTTGAGTTTTGTAAGGAGTTTAAGCATTATCAGTTGACTTTATATTTATTGGAGAATTAATTATAGTCCTATAGTCAAATGACTTCCTACATTAGTAAACATGTATAGCATCAAATGAGGTTGCTATGTTTGTACATAAAACATCTTACTATTCACACAACAATGATATCACAGAGATATTATGTGAAGAGCTTGCATTTAAATACAGCTGACTTACAAATAAATATCTCAAAGCAAGCTTATGTCATCTTAATCATTTGAAGAACAACATTTTTCACCTTTTAAGGAGAAACATGAGTTAGAAGTAATCAATATCTTCTGTTAAACATTTTCCAACCATAAATGTTCTCCTTCAAGCTTAAAGAATGAAAGCTTTAGAGTTTATAACTGCAATCAGTTTCAGAAGTATAGTTTCTTTAATTCTTTGTGAGTTTAAAATTAAGGGTTTTTCTCTTATTGAAGATGGGGGGTAATGACTTCTGACTTAATTTAGACCTCTAACGCATCTAAGCATCTTCTTTAAGATATCCTAAATAAAGAATATCCTTGCGTTCTCTGACACAACCAGGTCTCTTTAAAAAAAAATATCAAAAGAAGTTTGTTTTCTTGATAAAGATCCTGTCTCTGAAAAACTGGTGTGTTTTAGAGGGAGGAAGTGTCTTGTTCTTTCTCTGGATTTGACCAAATGCTTCCTGGATTTACAGATCACCTTTTTTTTAGTCTATTTACAATGTGCAATTGTAAATATTCTACCTAATATTCTATAGAAGGCACGAATCCATAGCTAACACTTATGTATGTCTTTCAAACTTAATGTAAAAGAAAATAATATAGAATATTAAAGCAAATCTGAAGTTCTAAAGCTGCATTCCACAGTCTGTGTAAACATGCTTGAAGGTAATAAATATGGTTTTATGTTTCAGTACATCCTTTTTGTCATTTTTTGGTGCTTGTCACTGGTTGACAAAAGCAAGAGATTTTCCAGGAAAGCCCTTAATTTCATTTCATTTTCAAGCAAAAATATAAGCATGTGAGCTGTCAGTCTCTAAGCATCATGTGTATAAAAGTTTTTATGTATCTCTTAAAATTCAGTAAAGGCAAAGATATGCTTGTAATAATCAAAAAAATATAATAATGTTTTAATCATTTTTGCTTCAATACTAAGGTCTACTCCTTACATGCAGGATGACTATACTTGCACCATCTTCACTGTACCATACAGTTTGTATAACAAAATAACTACACTGCTCCTATACACCTAAAACCTACATTAAAATAATAATGCTTTTTCTTTAACCCTCAAAATCACAAAAGTTTATAATTAAGCATCTAGTCTTCAATTCTCCAGATATATTTAATGGAGACTTTCCTTTGGCTTCTGATTTTTTGTTAATAGCAGGCTGCTAAGAGGGTTGTTGACAGGAATTTAAACAGACTATTTCTACTGAATCTTGACTCCAGCTCTCATTGTTTTCTGTACAGTAGTGAAAATATGAGACCCAGAGTAGAATTTTCCTACAAAGCTGTTAGTTAGATATCTCCTATCCCCAAAAAAGTGTCTGTCCGGTATAACCATCTCCATTACAAATTACTTTATTGGTCTGACAGTTGAACACAAATATTTTTCAATTTCCTTCTCCTTCCTATATAGTTGCCACTGAAGGGTCCCTTTTGATTTAAGAATATTAAAATGCAGGTAATCCTTTCTACACCCAGTCCTCTTGTGCTAACTGCCACATTTTCTTTCCAACAAGAAATCTGCTCTTATCACTTTTCAACTCTCTCTCTCTCACACACACACACACCCCTCTCTTTCAGGACCTGCACCGGTCCCAGCGGAAAGAAGATACTAAGTATGATTGGAAGTTTGATGGAAGTCATCTAACACCCATTGGGTGGATCTACAGGAAGCTAGCACAGTCAAAAGAATGCAAAGAATCCTCGGTGCTGGGCTGAGATGTTAAAATCATGGTGATGTAAGCATTGACATTGCACATAGGTAAAAAGTCAAATATTCTCAAACTTAGGCGCCCAAAGTTAGGCACATAAATCTACATTTGGGATCCTAAATAAGTAGCCTTTTTCCCCCCCAAAGGTGCTGAGTCTTTCTGAACTCTAACACAATAACCTTTTCACATTTGGCTGTCATTTGGGAGGATCTGGCTTGATATATTTAACGTTACAATTAAACAGCTTTAGTGCAGGAATAATGGACAGGCAAAAATTGTTGCCATTCTGCCCAGCATAACATCTCATGGGCTGTATACTCATGAACATTTTGTAACATAGGCAATTAATTTGTGGTGATAATATTTAACAAAGGATGACTTTGCCAGCTGGACAGCAGAGGTATTCCCTCTTTTCCCCAGCTAGTACCATCAGGTCTTTATCATCTCAAACAACTACCAGAAAGAAGCAGATGGGACATCTCTTTAATATCTTATCTGAAGGATAACATCTCTCAGTACCCCAGATGTGGCCTCAACAATGCTCCTACTAATGCAGCCCAATATGCCATTAGCCTTCTTGGCAACAAGGGCACACTGCTGACTCATATCCAGCATCTCATTCACTGTAATTTCCCAGGTCCTTTTCTGCAGAACTGCTACTTAGCCAGTCAGTCCCTACCCTGTAGCAGTGCATGGGATTCTTCCATTCTAAGTGCAGGACTCTGCATTTGTCCTTGTTGAACCTCATCAGATTTATTTTAACCCAATCCTTCAATTTGTCTAGGTCACTCTGGGCGCTCTCCCTGAACTCCAGCATACTTACCTCTCCCCCCAGCTTAGTGTCATCTGCAAACTTGCTGAGGGTCCAATCCATCCCATCATCCAGATAATTAAGAAAGATGTTGAACAAAACTGGCCTCAGGACCAACTCCTGGGACACTCCGCTTGATACTGGCTGCCAGCTAGGCATCGAGCCGATGATCACTACCCATTGAGCCCGACGACCTAACCAGCTTTCTATCCACCTTATAGTCCATTCATCCAATCCAGGGGTTCCCAAACTTGGTTCATGGCTTGTTCAGGGTAAGCCCCTGGTGGGCCGCGAGATGATTTGGTTACCTAAGTGTCCACAGGTATGGCCACTCGCAGCACCCAGTGTCCACGGTTTGCCATTCCCGGTGAATGGGAGCTGTGGGAAGTGGTGGCCAGGTCCATGCTGCTTCCTGCAGCTTTCATTGTCTAGGAACAGCAAACTGAGGCCACTGGGAGCTGCAAGTGGCCATACCTTCGGATGTTAGGTAAACAAAGTGGCTTGCGGCCCACCGGGGCTTACCCTGAACAAGCCGTGAACCAAGTTTGGGAACCCCTGATCCAATCCATACTTTTTTAACTTGCTGGCAAGAATACTGTGGGAGACTGTATCAAAAGCTTTGCTAAAGTCAAGATATATCGCGTCCACTTCTTTCCCCATATCAACAGAGACAGTTATCTCATCATAGAAGGCAATCAGGTTGTTCGGGCATTACTTGCCCTTGGCAAATCTGTGTTGACTGTTCCTGATCACCTTCCTCTCCTCCAAGTGCTTCAGAATGGTTTTCTTGAGTACCTGCTGCATGATTTTTCCAGGGACTGAGGTGAGGCTGACTGGTCTGTAGTTCCCCGGCTTCTCTTTCTTCCCTTTATTAAAGATGGGCACTATATTTGCCTTTTTCCAAAAATCTGGGGCCTCCCCCAATTGCCACAAGTTTTCAGAAATAATAGCCAATGGCTCTGCAATTGCATCAGCCAATTTCCTCAGCACCGTCAGATGCATTAGATCTGGACCCAAGGACTTGTGCACATCCAGCTTTTCTAAATAGCCCTTAACCTGCTCGTTCACCACTTAACGCTGTCATCTCCTCCCCATACTGTGTTGCCCAGGACAGCAACGTGGGAGCTGACCTTGTCTGTGAAGACCGAGGCAAAAAAAGCATTGAGTACTTCAGCTTTTTCCACATCATCTGTCACTAGGTTACATTCCTCATTCATTAAAGGTCCCACACGTTCCCTGACCTTTTTCTTGTTGCTAACATCTGTAGAAATCCTTCTTGTTACCCATCCCATCCCTTGCTAGTTGCAATTCCAGTTGTGTTTTGGCCTTCCTGATTACCTCCCTACATGCTTGAGCAATATTTGTATAGTCCTCCCTAGTCATCTGTCCAAGTTTCCACTTCTTGTAAGCTTCCTTTTTGTGTTTAAGTTCACGAAGATTTCACCATTAGCCAAGATGGTCGTCTGCCATATTTGCTATTCTTTCTGCACATTGGGATGGTTTGTTCCTGTGCCCTCAATAAGGCTTCTCTAAAATACAGCCAGATCTCCTAGACTACCCCCTCATATTAGCCTCCCAGGGAATCCTGCCCATCAATGCCCTAAGGAAGTCAAAGTCTGCTTTTCTCAAGTCCTGGGTCCATATTTTGTTACTCTCCTTTCTTTTTTATGTGAGGATCCTGAACTCAATCATCGCATGGTCACTGCTGCCCAGGTTGCCACCCACTTCTACTTCCCCTGTTTGTAAGCAGTAAGTCAAGAGGAGAATGCCCCCGGTTGATTCCTCCAGTAGTTGCACCAGGAACGTGTCCCCAACACTCTCCAAAAACTTCCTGGATTGTCTGTGCATTGCTGTATTGCTCTCCCAGCAGATGTCAAGGTGATCAAAGTCCCCCATTATAACCAGGGCCTGTGTTCTAAAAACTACAGTTAATTGTCTGAAGAAAGCCTTGTCTACTTTATCCTCCTGGTCTGGTAGTCTATAGCACACACCCACCATGACATCACCCTTGTTGCTCTCTTTTATAAACTTAACCCAAAGACTCTCAGCAGGCTTTTCTTCATTTTCATACTGAAGCTCTGAGCAATCATATCACTCTCTTACATACAGTGCAACTCCTCCACCTTTCCTCCTGGGCTATAGTTAATGGGCTATAGTAGCTGATAAACCCTTGAAATGATCTAAGTTTTGACACATCCTTTGGTGGTAGAGCTTCCAGGACTGCTTTAATCTTCTCCTGAGATTTATGAAGGCCTTGCTCATCAATAACATGCCCACAATAGGCTACTATGTCCTTGAAAAATTCACATTTTATCCAATTAGCTCATAACCTGTATTATTCTAGATGTTTTAATACCCTTTTCATGGTGTCCAGATTTCTTCATCATTTCCACCAGTCACAATAATGTCATCCGGATAGTATTGTTCTCAGGGTACCTTGCAAAACTTAAAATCTCCACACACCCTTACTGCACCACACTTTTTTCCCAGTTGGAACAGTAGGACTTCCCTATTTGCTCCAAGCCACTTTTGAAAGTATGCCCTCTCTTTCCAGACATCGCAATTCTGCATCTACCTTTGAGGAGACACTGTAAGGGACAGATCAAGCTTTGTGAAACTTGGGTTATGCCTTCTCATCTAGGATCATTTTGGCCTTCATGTGTTTTAGAGTTCCTATGCCATACTTGAATACTCCTGATGCTTGACTTGGTATCCTTCCCATCTGTTGTTTGACTGTTCTAGTGGAGTCTGTTGAAAGTGATGACATCATCATTTCCAATCCAGAGGAACCTCACTTAACCATTCATGGCCTCATATGGCCAGTCCCCCTTTTTCAACAACATATACATCTAATAAACACCTGCTTATTATTTTCATTTCACTTGCATCAATTCAATTGGCACTATTTTTCTCCCATGTAAGTTTTTAGTATTCTTAAAAGTTTTCTCGTATTTTGAACATGAGATAACAGTGTCCAATTCCATTTTAATACATTTTCCCACCACTGAATTGTCATTTTTGTTCACATTCTAATTATCATGGGCTGGCTACTACACTCTCACAGTCTGTGTCACTACTGCCTCTGTCTGCATAGTGTACACTGATATTCCTTTTTCTATACCCTATGTTGGTCTCTTCCTTATTTCAACAAATCAGTTGCATATAATCTTTATTATTACAACTTCTGAAATATGCATCTTTAAATCAGCAATCAGAAGGAGCGTGGAACCCTTTTCCACACTGATAACATGTATCTGCTGAGTGGACCAACTCTTGCCTTGGGTTACAGATAGTTTATGTGTTCCTACTTCTGTTTTAGTGCCGGTATGAAATTCTATTGTATCTCTTGCTGCAGTTTCCATTACTACTCGAATTTCTACTATGCGTTTAAAGGGAAGATCTTCCTCAGTTAAGATCCTCTTCTGTCTGTTTTCATTAAGCAGTCCACACACACACACATCTGTCTCTTAGGGCCTCGTTAAGCTCATCCTTAAAAGCACAGTGTTCTGATAATCTTTTTAACTCCGTTGCAAAAAGGAAATAGATTCACCTTCAAACTGATTCTGCTCATGAAACCTGAAGCTTTCTGCTATAGTCACGAGCTTGGGTGTAAAGTGCTGTTGAACAATTGGCACTATCTTTTTAAAGGTTTTCCAGGCTGGCTTCTCTAGGAGGTTCAGACTGTGTACTAAACTCTGTTTTTCCTCCTAATAAAACTGATACATGTTTTCCTGGGGGAATTTCATTTACTTCAAAATACTGCTCCAGCCTCTATATATGTAGGCCAGACCCCCATGGCACTGTTGAAGGCCTCCTTTTTTCTAATATAGCTTGCCATTTACCTCACTGCTGTTATATTTAGTAGTTCAGAATATCACAGTTGTAAGCAGATTCCTCTTCCTCCTGGGGTCTGCAAGCAGTGCCACCAGTTGTTTAGCTACTCTGATGTACAGAAGGTTCTTGAGATTCCCACTCTCGTTGCCAATTTGTTGTGTATTGTGGACACCATAAATCCCTCATTATAAACAGAGACACATGCTGGCTCTCTATTGCATAGAGAAAAGAAAAAAAAACATAGTAACCCTCTATATAACAGCAGATTCAACAAGCAATTGCTTGAGAAACTGTAAGTGCAAATTCACACAAACAGATTGAACACTGCTCAGTACATTCAAATACCTCGAAAGGATCATGGCCCAGCCTCCTCCCTTCCCACTGCACAGGGAGGGGCTATCTACTCCATCCTAATGACTAGGATAGACTGTGCACTCCTGTCATAAACAGATAGCTAAGGATTAATGTCTCTTTCACTTGTAAAGGATTAACAAACAGTGACCTGCAACACCTGACCAGAGGACCAATCAGGAGACAAGATACTTTCAAATCTAGGTGGAGGGAAGTCTTTGTTTGTGTGTTCTCTTCTTTGTCTGTTGTTCTCTCTGGGGTCTGAGAGGGACCAGACATAAGCAGATTCCTCCAATCTTTCTAAAACAATCTCTTCTGTTCTAATTCTAGTAGGTATCAGGATAAAGGCGGCTTTAGTCTTTTTAATTGTTTTTCTTTATTTGCAAATGTGTATTTGGCTGGAAGTATTTTAAATTGTATTTCTGCTGGAGGAGGCTTTTTCTCCAGTTTCTATAAGCTGAAAGACCCTGTAATATTCCATCTTGA
>NC_133769.1:344381424-344408639 GCF_003597395.2 Chelonoidis abingdonii
AGGCGGCCCTCCCCACATCCCCCTGCCCCAGCTCCCTCCACCTAAATGCCAGCAACGACCGGGTTGGACGAAGATCCGGCTGCCGTGGTCGCTGCCGAAGAAAATGGCGCCCCCCCAAATCCTAGCACCCTAGGCAACCGCCTAGGTGGCCTAAATGGTTGCACTGGCCCTGGAGGCATGACCTACCCAGTCTCCTTCACAGAGATGGTGTGACTCTATATTGCCCTTTTGTGGGGACTTGGGAGTATTTGACTGGCCTGGCTGTTTTTTTTTTCGTGTGGAGTTTTTTGTGTGTTATGGATTTGCCAGTTGCTAGAAAAAAATAATTTAATCTGCCAATTTTGTTTTGTTCTTCTTTTATGTGGGTCAAAAGATTTGCATTATTATCACAATGCACTGGGATATTTAATCTTAAAAGTTTCTGTGAAAAGCTAAAGATGTTGCAGTGTTCCCACTTCTGCAGTTTAAGCGATAACAGATCAAAACTGTTGAAAATACAGCAGTTGTCTGCCCACCAGCATGCAAGCGCACCATGCATGTGTGCAAGACAGGGATTGAGTCACACGAGAGTGATGATGAGACGTGATGTTATCAATCTTATCCATATGTGTTAACTCTGTAGATACTATAAGTGGCTGTTAAAGGGAGGGGTTGCGGAGTTGTCTTGTTGGTGGTTAGAGGTGCAGTGGACTTGCCTTGTGAGGGGGAAGGATGCCTCTTTTTTTTTCATTTCAAACCCTACCTGAGTTTGTGAACATACTTTCTGCTTCCCAATGTTATGAGCCTTAACAGGGAAAACCTTCTTTTTTTCCATGGGAGGATGAATGTTACTCTGGGCCAATGGCTAGGAAGTGGCCTGGACTTAGCAATGCTATTCTCAGTACCTATTTCTCTACTATGCAAGCTAACAGAGACAGAGAACAGCATGAACAATGCAGAGAGGGGAGAAAAGAAAACTCTTCCCTGGCTTTGGATCTCTTGGTGAAAGGGAGATGGGGAGAGAGAGGCAGAGGGGACTGACTCATTCAAAAGTAAAAGGCACAGGGGCTGGGGGGAATGAGAAATTGAAGAGCCAGGTGTTAGGTCCTGGCTAAAGGTAGGCAAGACTACTGACTAGAGATCAGTAGGCTGAATCAGTATCAAGGTCAAGAATCAGGACCAGAGTTAAGTCGAAGGGCAGAGCTGGCAACAGTTCAGGGATTAGGCCATGAGTCAGGACTGGGTATCAGGATCCATATAGGTGTTCCAGGCTTCAAGTGGGAATCAAGGTCCAAGTCAGAGCTGAGGTCAATATTGGAAGTTCAGGAACAGAGAATGCAGGCTGTTATGACAGTTAGCTTGTGATCTGCATTGTTGCCTGGACACTTCCTTGAGTTTTTAGCAGGTGGGGAACTAATCAGATGCCATAAGGCTGCTGTCCTTTGAGCCTCTTGAAGTTCTGTGGCTTGTGTCTGCAGCAGGTCATGGGTAGGGGAGCATGAGTTGGTTATAGGTGGCACTGCAGAGGTGTTTTCTGCCAAGTAACTCTTTAGGCCAGGGCTTGAGACTCAATGGGCCTCGCATTTACCTCTCCCAACCCAAGTTTGTCTGGTTAGGCTACTTGGACGACTGCCACAAGGTCAGGGGCATGGACTCAGGAAACTGATTGTCAGGATTGCTCTTGTGATAGCCATAGCCCTTCCAGTCCATCATATATCAGTGGAAACCATTTTGAGTCAAGTACCTCTTGGACCTCATACTTGTCATAACTCTGGACCTGCATTGGGGGAGAAGTGGTTGTGATTGATGTGTGACTTCAGTAGAGAAACATAAAACAGTGGGTGTTCCTTGAAGGATCTGGGTAGTTGGAGCTGAACAGTCATCTGACTGTGATACCAGTGATCCAGTTGGTAACAGAGCCATTTCATATGGAATTATTGTGTGGAAAGCCACACTTTCTATCCCAAAGCAAATGGAGGGCCTTCCCCAGGCTGATGTTCCGTGCGTTGCTTGTAGTCCTTGGTATTTTCAAGATGTTGGACTTCCTGGATTTGTTAGCCTTAGTTGGCAGTGGCAATGTTCAAAGAGATGGTGGGTACAGCTGGGTGGACACAGCAGGTGGCACCCAAAATTCATGTAAAATGGTCCACATTGTTATAGGCTAACTCTGCTTGGGGCAGAAGGGCCAACCAATTATTCTAGTGGTATTTTATAAAGCATGACTTACTCTCTGACTGGCCATTCATTTGTGAATGGTAAGCAAAGGACATATAAGCATGGACCCTGAGAAACCATATTGTTCCATGCCAAAATCATGAGACAGATTTGTAGACCTTGGACAGACACATCTGTTTCAAGAGCCCATGGAGATGAATGACATGTATCACAAGGTGCTGGGCCATTTCTTTTGTGGAAGGCAGATGCATGATGCGAGCAAAGTGCGCCATTTAAATTGCTCTTCCACTGTGAGGACACATGAAACACAGGGATCTCAATTATAAAATGAAGGGTAATGGCTGCCCAGGGCTTAGATAGTGTTTCTGTAGAAATTAATGTGCCAAGAGGCTTTGCAAGCAGCTTCCTAGTGGAAGCGCATAGCTCACAGGAGAATAGTTGAGGGCCAAATCTTTGGGAAAAGATTGTGCATATTGCAATACAGGATGCATCTCTCTCAACAGCAAAGGCTTGCATTGTGTCAGGATGGATTAGCACTGGAGCACTGGTGAAGTTGGTCAAATGCTTGGTAAGCCTGCAGGTGAAGGAGGCATGCTTCTGGAGAAGTGATGTCAGTTGGACTGTCTTGTCCCAATACCTAGGAATAAACTACCTATAAAAATTAACAAACCCCAGGAAGCGTTACAGTTCCTTGATGCCACCCAAGTCTGAAGAAGGGGACAAGATGTAACTTGAACCCTATGGAGTTGTACTTCTTGGGCTTTGTTTATAGGCTGTGTTATCATAGCTGACGTTGGACTGACTGAACGTGTTGAATGTGCTGCCCAGGTCTCAGAGAAGACAAGTATGCCATAACCTACCTTGACAACATATTAATCTAGGGTGTCATGAAATTCCTCATTCATGAAGTGCAGCAAAGCTGCTGGGATGCTGGTAATTTTGTTTGGTCTTACCAAGTACTCGTAGTGGCTGTACAGTTTGAAAGGCATTTTTCCACTCATCCACTTGCATGAAACCACACTAGATTGTAGGCTTCTCACAGGTCAAACTTGGTAAACACCTAGGCTGATTATACACACACAAACATAAGATCCCATCTTTCTTTTTTAATGAAAAAAAGTGGCAGTCCCAGTGGGGGAGGTGGAAGGATGGATAAATCCAGTGCTTAATTTGTGCCGGAGCTTGCCATGACTCAGCCCTGGCACCTCTAGGCTTGACAGTTCATAGCAATGGCACCTTCGGGCTTGTCACATCAGTTATGAAAGTAAAAAAATTGCTTGAGCCCTGACACCTCTTTCATTACAAATTTAAGCACTGGATAAATCCCTTGGCCAAATACTTTTAGAGATGAAAGTGTAGAGTGGTCAAATCTGGCTCCAACATTGCATAATTGCGGTTGAAAGGTATCTTGGTCCCGGATTGCTGCTCCATTGGGCAGTCATGGTCATGGTTGGGTGGCAGTGTGTTGGCATTCTTCTTTTCAAAGAAATCCATGTAATCAATGTACTTGGTGGGAAGGGCAGGAGTGAATTCTGCTGGTGGTCCCAGCTGGCCACAGCCTGGACCTGAAGACTTCTGGGTAGCGATAGGACTTGGGCTGTAGGGGTGTGTGTTAAACAGAAGAATGGCCATACTGAGTAAGACCAAAGGTCCATGTAACCTAGTATCCTGTCTTTTGACAGTGGCCAATGCCAGATGTTTCAAAGGGAATGAACAGAACAGACGATCATCAAGTGATCCATCCCCCTGTTGCCTATTCCCAGCTTCTGGCAAACAGAGGCTAGGGACACCATCCCTGCCCATCTTGGATAATAGTCATTGATGAATTTATCTATCCTCCACTAATTCATCTAGTTCTTCTTCTTTTTTGAACCCTGGTATAGTCTTAGCCTTCACAGCAACCTCTGGCAAAGAGTTCCACAGTTTGACAGTGAGTTGTTTAAAGAAATACTTTCTTTGTTTTAAATCTGCTGCCTATTAATTTAATTTGATGACCCCTAGTTCTTGTATTATGAGGATAAATAACACTTACTTATTTACTTTCTCCACATCAGTCATGATTTATAGACCTCTATTATATCCCCTCTTAGTTGTCTCTTTTCCAAGCTGAAAAGTCCCAATCTTATTAATCTCTCCTCATATGGAAGCTGTTCCATATGCCTAATAATTTCGTTACCCTTCTCTGAACATTTTCCAATTCCAATATATCTTTTTTGAGATGGAGCGACCACATCTGCATGCAGTATTCAAGATGGGGCTGCGAGAATCGGCGTGGGACAAGGGATGTGCTGGCTGCCACACAAAAAAGGGGGAGAAGGGGAGGAAGTGACAAGACAGGGAATCTACCAGGCAATCTGAAAACTGATGGAATGGGGAGTATAGGGTCACCTAAACGCATTGGGAATGATGCTGAAAAAAAAGTGCAGTAGGGGAAACCAGATACCAAGGTGATTGGTTGTGTTCTATGCAGGTTCTTTTGCAGCATCCAAGATAAATAGAGAAGAAGGGGGCAGTTATAAAGAAAGGAGGTTGGTGGGAGTAGTTAAATCTTGGGGATGGACAAAAAGCACTAACAGAATGGGAAAACAAACTAAGATTGGGGGAGTGGTCTAAAACACTAGTCGGGGGCATCTTCCACATTGTGTCCTTGACTGCAGCCCTGATTTCTTCATTTACTAGTAATTGATAGTTTGTCTTTTTTCTTCTGAATTATTTTTCTTTGAAGTCTAATTCTCCCACTAATGTTAAGCTCAGATACTCAGGGGACCAACCTGAATAGGGTGTCTTAATTTCATGTCTTAATTCAGAGCTACATCATGTGATATGAGTCAGCATTCTCTGAGTTTCAAGTTATCTCAAAGCATAACCAACACCTTTGACCTGACTGGCAAGAGCACAAGATACGCAAAGAATTACTATACAGGGTTTGAATGTGCCTCAGGACTGACAGGGTAACGTGACTGTCATTATTGGCAACTCTAATGATTTTATCACAAATCTTGCAATACTTGTTTTTTTTTTTTAATAAAGTCCCAGCTCCTGGACGCATGTTATTGCAGCTTTGATTGAAATCAAAGTTAAGTTTATAGAGCCTCCGGGCAATGAGTAACTTGAAAACTGGGCACTCAAAGGTCTCGGTCAGGTGCCTAATAAAAAGAACCCAAGATAAACAAAAAACAAACCTGTGAGTTTTGAAATTAGGGTTGTCAGACCTGTTGTGTGGCCAGAATGGATAATATGGAGCACTTGCCTATACTGGGCTGTTTTGTAGTAAGATGGGACATTCTTCTCCTGGTTATGCTATGAGTTATTGGGTCACAAACTTTGGGAATGGGGACACCTCCCCCCCCCATAACACTCAGACTGCTGTCTGAATGAGTGGTGGTTCTTGTATCCGACATACTGCTTGTAGTTATTTCTTTGCCGACTCCTCCAGGACAAACTTTACTTCTTAACTGCACCCCTTGTACTATATGACTACGCCCCTTGTACCTGAAATGACCACTATGCTCTTTTGCAGCAGTACTAATGCTCCCATCAACATCTTACTTTTTGTGGCTAATATTTACCTGTCAATAACTGCTACATTTAAATATGCATGCAGGCATGAGAGGAAGGAAACCTGACCTGCTAAGCACGCCACTTAAAATGATATTTTTTTGCTCCAGTGAAGCAATGATGGCATCTTGAAGTGCTGGAGCTGCTGGTAGTTAAAAAGAGTCATGTATATGAATACTGGTCTTATCAAGATATTCATTTAGTGAGGAAATTTCAAAAACCTAAAAACCTCGGGTGGATTTAAAATGTATTCAGATTCCTTCTCCCATTCCTAGTCGGTAATATATTCTTCAAAGCAATTTGTATGCAAATGTTTATTTGAGAAAGGTAGTCGATTGCTGGGATAAACATGCAAATTATACTGCACATGATACAGCATCAGTTCTTAAAAACAAAGAGTTACCGAGCTCTGCTTTCATCTACACCAGTGTAAAGCCAGATTAGTTTAATTGAATTCATGTAAGAGTCAGTTATTCTGGCTTTACACAGGTACATCTGAGAGCAAGGCTCAGCCTAAAGAAAACTAGGTTTTCATATGATTATTTACCTGCCTATATAGTAAAATATCAACTAGGTTCCCCAGGGCGATAGAATCAAAGAGAACAAATGGAACCTGCTGTGACTCTGCTGTCAGTAGGAATGCTTTAAATAACAGGCAGCTCCCTAAGAGCAGGAGTTTGAGGTTTTCTGTTTTTATATGAACTTTTACACTTTTTTCCTTCAGCTATATGTAATGTACCTATAACTGAAATAGACTTAATTTAGTGACTAAGTCATGAAGCTGAAGAAAGGCAGTAGTAGGGCATATTCTAAGGCCTGGTCTACTCTACAAAGTTAAGTTGCCACTAATAATCTTGCATTGTTTCTCACTATGTTCTACAGTAGACAGACCACCAGGAAATCATCAGTTTACCTGTGGTGGTTCTCGTGGCTTGGCAAATACTAGAGGATCATGCATCCTGTACTTGAAATGCTCAGGGCAAGACTGCAGATCTATACAGGCTCCATGCTTCTGTCAGAGCTGGTGGACAGTGACTAGTCCCACCTGGGTTTGTGGGAAACTAAAAATAGTCATGAAAATCATGGGATAGGGATATTATGGGATGGCAAACATTGCATTATGGGAAGTTGACCCATTGCTCCCAGTCACCCCAGTTAAGTCATTTCTACTCCACCATTCATTGCCAAAACTACTGATTGTGGTGGGTTGCATACTGGAATACCTACCCATTCACACCGCACTGTGCGTCAACACAAAAATTCCTCATTAGTACGTGCAGCACCAATTCAAAGAGCCAAGTATGCAGATGTAAGCAGGATTGGAATGAATTCTTCCCTGTCAGTTAACTGGGATGAGAGAGACTTCAAGAGCAAACTATGAACACATCTACTCTGCTTAGATATCCAGCAGATAGAGTGGCGTGTTGCTCAAAATAATCAACTTTGGCTGGTGTTGGGTTACAAATCACTTTAGTACTGAATGCAGGAGTAATGAAATGCTGTTTCCAATGTTGTCAGTGTAGTATGAATAACGGGGAGCAGAACTATGCTTAACCTGTCCTAAATGAGGGGGTCACCCTCAGCTGAAGATGAAGATGCTTTACACAGAGGTCAGCTGAAGAGACCTCGGTATGCCAGGGGCTTGAATGCCAGAGCACTGTGAAAGTAAGAGGGGTGGGGACAGGTGGTCCAACCAGGAGGCGGACTATCCCCAGGGTCCTTCCCCCATTGATTTTACCTGTTCCTCGCCACTGTTCAAAGAAAGAGCTAAATAGGCTTCATTAGGAGCCTCTTTGTTATTTTAGATGCTCAATCAGAGCTGAAATCAGTTGTGGAGGGATAGTGTTTCTTCGCAGCCTGCTAAAAGCTAAAAATCACTGAGAGCTGAAATCAATCGAGATGGGGGAGTGTTTCTGCCCAGCCTGCAAAGAGCTAAAAATTACTAATAGACTGATGTACAGAGGTCACAGCAGAGAGGCAGGTGGCAGCAGAAGGTGACTAACATTGGCTGGCGAATGAGTGGCTGATGAGGCAGTGAGCAAAATGAGCAGCTGACGAGGCAATGAGGAACCGTGGCTCACAGGATGGCCAGCGGCGAGGAGCAGCAGCTGGCAGGATGGACAGCCAAAGCAAGCACTCACATGGCAGAGCAAGTGAGGTGCCTTCTTCTAGTGAGGTGCCTTCTTCTCGGAGTGGGCGGGGAACTCATACAGATACATCACTGTCTGAACCCTGGGTCCTCACTGACCAAGGACAACCACTCTGAGTGGGGTATGGTGAGGGGCAGAGATGGTCACTCACAGAAAAGGAACTTTTGGTTGTAGAACTCAAGAACATGAGGCAGAATGCACTGCCCCACACACTCTGGGATGGGTGCCCTGCTCACAGTTCTAATTATTATGAATTCTGCTTGTGGCATTTTCCCTAATTAATGTCAGATGACTTCCCTCCTCTCATTAAAAGTTTCTTTTCTACACTCAAACTCTATGCTTTTAACAGGGGAAGAATTGTCTCTCAAAGACACCTAGGGGTGGTTTGCAGTTTTCTCAGGTTATTGGGTGGGGATCAAGTCAGTTCTGTGTTGTGTCAATGAAAAGGAACCCCTAGATTCTGAACCAAGCCCTGGTTGCTTCCAGTTCCACCTGGCAGAAGGGTTACATTTTGGGGTGCTCATCCGGGACCTTGACTCAGTACCCCTTGCAAGTACATCTTGAGTGATTCACTAAGTTGGGAAAAAAAATGTTTTTATATATTGAGGAAATCACTGTTTATATAGTGGCTAATATGTCAGGTTTGTTAGGCCCTGACTCAGCAGCTCCTAGCTCAGGGACTGCAACCTCGGACAATGATTGGGCAAAAGCACTGGGGCAAACATTGGAAAAGGTTGTGCTGTCCCATGCTACGTCAAACTCTCGTCATAAGTTAAGGTTATTTGCTGTGGGTACCATTCCAACACCTGGGGAAGAGGAGTCTGAACCCTGGTGTCATAAACAGATAGCTAAGGGTTAATGTCTCTTTCACCTGGAAAGGGTTAACAAACAACACCTGACCAGAGGACCAATCAGGAAACAAGATACTTTCAAATCTCAAGGGAAGGAAGCCTTTGTTTGTGGTTTTTGGGTTTTGCTTTGTTCTCTCTAGGCTCTGAGAGTGACCACACATACCTACAAGCTCTCTAACCCTCTGTTCCTATTTTGTAAGTATAAAGGTAGAAAGACAGTTTAGTTTTTTTAATTGTTTTTCTGTATTTGCAACTGTGTATCTGACTGGTAGAGTTTTAATGTGTATTTGGCTGAAAGTATCTTAAATTGTTTTTCTGCTGGAGAAAGCTTTCTTTCTATTGTCTATAAGCTAAAAGACCCTGTATATTTACCATCTAAATTACAGAGATAACTTTTATTTTTTTTCCCTTTTATTAAAAGTTTTGCTTTTTAAGATCTGTTTGATCTTTCCCCAGTTGAGGCTCAAGGGAATTGAGTCTGTACTCACCAGGGAATTTGTGGGAGGAAGGAGAAAGGGAGGAGGAAATTCCTTTGTCTAGATTCATGGAGCTTGAAACTGTATTGCCTCTGGGTGAGGTGGAAAGCCTCTGGTTTAAGATTCAAGGAGTTTGGATCACAGTATCTTCCAGGGTAACCCAGGGGGGAAAGCCTGGATAGGCACTAGTGAGGGAAAGAGTTTACTTTCCTTGTGTTAAGATCCAGGGGGTCTGGATCTTGGGGGTCCCCAAGGAAGGTTTTGGGGAGACCAGAGTTTATCGGGCACTCAGAGTCCTGATTGGTGACAGCGTATCAGATCTAAGCTGGTAATTAAGCTTAGAGGATTTCATGCTAGTACCTCATTTTTTTGGACTCTAAGGTTCAAATTGAGGAAGTATACTATGACACCTGGTTAGATCATACCACTGAAATGCTGCAGGAGTGGGCCGTACCAGATGCAGAAAAGCCAAGCTATCTAATAGAGAGCGTTAGAGGCCCAGCATTAGATGTGATTTGCACCCTGAAGCTCATTGATCCTGGGGTCAGTGTGAAGGACTGCGTAGAGCCCCTTGATCACACCTCTGGGAACGTAGAGGACTATGAAGACAGCTACTGTAAGTTCCTTAATTCCTGACAGCAAAGGGATGAGAAGACTTCATCCTATATACAGAGGCTGGGGAGACTGCTTCAGAGAGCTCTTATGAGGGGAGAAGTGACTGCTGAGCAGATGGATCAGACCAGACTGGCTCAAATTGTAAGAGGAACTCAGTATCAGAATCTGATTCTCCGGTTAGGAGAATGACAGGAACATCCCCCAAGTTACTCCCAGTTGATAAAAGAGGTCAGAGAGGAGGAAGAAAGGCAGGCTGCCACTGAGTTTTTGGAAGCCCAAACATCGGAGCCAGCCAGCACAAAACCGCTGCAAACGGACAGTGTACTGATGGTAAGCACCAGAGAGGAACTTGCCCAACAAATGCAGGTCCTGACATAATGGATAGCTGAGTTGCAAAGCACAATTGATGGAGCTAAGACTTCCAGGTATAAGGACCCTCAGGTTATTGCAAGGGAGAAGTCAACATTTAGAGCCATTGTCCCACCCAGGTGAAGGGGGAAAGGACAATTCTTCTACCAATGTGGTCAGGATGGATACAGTGCTGCCAAGTGCCATAAGGAATAAAATTCCTCCTTAGTGTATGGAAATCTGAGAAACAGTTGGTAGAGATCCGATAACTGCTAGAGGGTCTGGGATGGGGAGGACCCAGGCCTGCAGGATTTGAAGATTCCTCCAGAAAAGACTATCCATCTGGGATCCCCACAAACCTGATAGGGCCTCAAGCAGAGGTCATGGTGAGGATTGAAGGGGCAGAGTGTAAAGCAGTGCTTGGCACTGGATCTCAAGTGACTATTATATTTCAGTCATTTTACCAACAGATGCTTAGGCACCTGCCTATACAGCCACTGACTGTATAGGCACAACCCACTTAATAGTGTCTGCAAGGATGGAGCAAGAAGTGCTTGTCATGAGTACCTGGCTGAAAGGCAGTAAAGGGGCATTAGCAATGGTAGAGCAGCCTGTTGAAGGAGAGCTCCCTAAAGGTTTGCTGGTCCACAACTGGGTCATAACCCTACCTGCTGAAGCCCAGGAAAGGGTGATTATAATGATTGCTAATAAAACAAGTCATGATGTTGTTGTGAAGCAAGGGGAAAAAAAAGCAAACCTCTTTGAGCATGAATAAATTGTAAAACCCCAGTGTGAGACTCAAGTTCAGACAATAGACACAGCAAAGTTTGACTTTGGAGAGTCACCATTGTCCTGGGAGTGGAAGGATTCCCTGAGGAAGAAACTTTGTGAAAGATCCCAGGTGTTCTCACTGCATATGTTGAATGTGCAAAAGAGGTAGAGCACAATATCAGACTACACGACTTCTGATCCTTCAGGGAGAGATCTAGGAAGATTGCTCTCTCAGAGATGGAAGATGCGCAACACCATCTTCAGGAGCTGATTGCAAATGGCTTAACTACCGAGTCCCAGAGCCCGTAAGCTTCACCCATTGTGGTGGTCTGTAAAATGAATGGGAAAATCCAGATGTGTATCAATTACTGCACCCTGAACAGCCATACTGTAATTGACCAGTACACCATGCTTCAAATACAAGATGCCTTAGACTGTTTGCTGGGAAGCCAATGGTTTCCAGTACTGGATCTTCAATGTGGATACCACCAGATCCCTCTGGGAGCAGAACATAAGGACAAGACAATCTTCATCTGCCCATCCGTTTTATCAATTTGAATGTATTCCTCAATGGATTTCTGGAGCACCTGCCACATTTCAATGTCTTATGGAGAATGTTGTGGCAGATATGAACTTACTGCAAGTCTTAGTTTATTTAGATGACCTGATTGTATTTGGAAGAACCTTGGAGGAGCATGAAGAAAGATTTCTTAAAGTGCTTGACAGGTTGGAGACCTAGGGATTGAAGTTTTCCTTTGATAAATTCCAGTTCTGCAGAACATCAGTGAAGTATGTGAGTCACATCATGTCCCAAGATGTGAGTACTGACTCAAATAAAATAGAAGCACTTACTATATGTCCATGCCCAAGTAATTACATAGAGATTAAGACATTTCTCAGATTTAGTGGCTACTATTGCAGGTTTGTGAAGAATTATGCTACCGTCGTCAAGCCTCTGAATGATCTTACCTGGGGATACCCATCCTCCAAGAACAAGTCTAAGACCAAGAATAAGGGGAGGTCCCCAAAGCCTCCTGAACAGAGATACAATGGCCCCTTAGAGCCCTTTGGACCACAATGGGATGAGAGATGTGAAAAGGCTTTTTGAGAAATCATTAACTGCCAAACTCATGCTCCAGTCCTAGTCTTTGCTGACCCAGGCAAGCCATTTATCCTACATACAGATGCCAATGTGGAGGGTTTAAGAGCAGTCCTATACAGGCAAATTGAAGGCATACATAAACCTATGGCCTTTGCCAGCTGTCTGATAGTGAAACTTACTACCCCATCCATAAGCTGGAGTTCTTGGCCTTGAAATGGGCCATCATTGAGAAGTTTCATGACTACTTGTATGGTGCTAGGTTTCAAGTGTGGACAGACAGCAATCTTCTGACTTGCATCTTAACAAATGCTATGCTGGATGCTACAGGGCAGTGATGAGTGGCTGCCTTGGCTAGCTATGAGTTCAGCATTCAGTACTGATCAGGGAGAAGCAATGTAGATTCAGATGCATTGTCCCGGAGTCCACAGCCGTCAGAAATTGCTGAGAGTCCTATGGAAGGAGTGAGAGCTATTTGCAATGGGAGCTGTCAAAAGTCAGAGGCCCATGAGAGTCTTCATGGTTATGTTGCAGAAACTCTGGACCTGCCCGTGAAAGTGTGTCACCTGCTTCAGTGAACTATACTGTGTTGGACCAATCTCCATTGCCCAGGCCCAGTGCCGCTGACTAGCAAAAAACTCCAACTGTAAGATATTGACATTCATCACACTACTTGCAAAAAGAGAAGGGAGAAATCCTGTCACAATTATTCCACCTACCCCCAAGGGTAGACTACAATTGAGGGAACTAAAACTGATACAGGGAGTGCTGCACCAGATCACAGTAGATCCTTTACAAAATCAATGAACACAACTAGTGCTACCAAAAGAGTATAGAGCCCTGGCCATGAAGTCCCTGCATGATGACCTTGGACATTTGGGAATGGAGAGAACTCTGGAACTATTTCGTAATAGGTTCTGCTGGCTCCGGATGGCTGAAGACGTACACAAGAAATGTGACATGTGCTCAGTGGGTTCAAAGGAAAACTCTGCCCACTAGAGCAGTACATCTGAAGAATATCACCTGCAGCAAATCTTTGGAGCTGGTATGCATTGATTTTTTGTCTTTAGAAGTAGGTTGGAAGAATGTAGGAAACATTTTAGTAGTGACTGACCATTTTACATGGTATGAGCAGGCATATCCCACATATGACCAGAGGGCTACCACTGTTTCTTGAGAGTTATGGGAGAAATATTTCTCAGTGTATGGATTCTCGTCTTGGATACACTCTGACCAGGGATAGGACATCGAGAGTCACCTCCTGAAGGAGGTGTTAAGAGTGGCAGGAATTATGAAGTCCAGAACAAGACCTTACCATCCACAAGGTGGCCCTCAGCTCGAGCAATTTAATTGGACTCTGTTGGATATGCTGGGGACTTTACGTCCAGAGCAGAAAGGAACCTGAAACCAGCATGTTGCGTTTTTGGTGCATGCCTACAATGCCAAGAAGAACGATGCTACAAGTGTCATCCCATATCTCTTGATGTTTGGACGAGAGCAAAAGTTACCCATAGACCTGTGCTTTGGGGTATCAGAGGATGAAGAAAGCTATGTGACAAATCTGTAGTATGTTTTCCAACTAAGAGAAAAACTGCAGGATGCTTATCACTTGGCTATGGCTGCTGCCCACAAGAACTCAGATAGTAACAAGCACTGGTATGCTGCTTGGGTGCGTTCGCAGGAGCCCCAGCAAAGGGACAGAATTTTGTGGCAAAATTTGGGTGTTGCTGGCAAAGACATGATTGCTGGCAGATGGAACGCAATACCTTACTTGGTGGTGGAAAAGCTGGGAGAACTACTGGTCTACAAGATTAAACATGAGACAGAGACAGGGCAAACAAAGACAGTACATAGAAGCCTCCTACTACCTTTGGGGGAATTGGTAGGCACCCTTTTTGGAATGGACCATGACATGGGATCTGGATAGAAAAAGGGTGCTAGGCCAAATCCACCACCCAACATGTGCTGTCGGTCCTATGGGGCTAATCTACCCTTACCTAGCATATAGGAGAGTAAATCTGAAGAGGAGGACACTACTATGGAGTATCCTAGAATGAAGACCAGATCCTGGCCTCCATCAGCTGAACCCAGTGAGAGCTCCTCTTCCCAGAGCAGAAGCAATTTAGGTCTGTTGCTGGCAATCGCCCATCAATGATGAGACCAGTCTGAGACAATGAGCTTGCCCCACCAACCTTCCCAGACCTCCTGGAAGGAAAAACACCTAGATTGTTTGACAGTGGGAATATACAAGTGGAAGGTATCCCAGGTACCTGGACATTCCAGTACCAGACCAAGAGAAGAAGAGGTCTGTGCCAGTAGAGGAAGTACCCTCAAGGGAACCTTCACCATCCCTAGCACCAGAAGAAGTCCCCACTGCCCCTGTCATACCCACTCTCAATAGGCGCAACAGGGTTATAAGGCCAGTAAATAGGCTAATTTATGATGCACCTGGGGTGGTTAGTGAGGAAGTGATATACTTAGCTGACAGGCTTGTGGCAGCCATAGTTGGTTTTCTCAGACCCTTTGAAGAGAGCTTACATATTTGGTATAATCTGGAGTGTGATTTGCCAGGATGACAAATTCTCAGCTGCGGGGAGAATGTAAGCAGGGTCAGAATGAATTCTTCCCTGCCAGCTAGCTGGGATGGGAGAGACTTCAAGAGCAAACTGTATTTACATGAACACACCTACTCTGCTTAGATCCAGCAGATAGAGTGGCATGTTGTTCAAAGTAATCAGCTTTGGCTGGTGTTGGGTTACAAATTACTTTAGTGCTGAATGCAGGGGTAGAGAAATGCTGTTACCAGTGTTGTCATTATTGTATATGAATAAAGGGGAGCAGAACTGTGCTTAACCTGTCCTAAATGAGGGGGTCACCCTCAGCTGAAGGGACCTTTTTAAGCCAGAGGCTCAAATGCCAGACCCCTGTGAAAGTAAGAGGGGTGGGGACAGGTGTCCTTGCCAGGAGGGGTGGACCCTCCCCAAGGATCCTCCCCAGACTGGTTTAACCTATTCCTCCACACTGTTCATAGAAAGAGCTAAATAAGCTTCATTATGAACCCCTTTGTTGCTTCTAATGAATGCTCAATCAGAGCTGAAATCACTTGAGATGGAGCAATGCTTTTGCCCACAAAGAGCTGAAAACTGCTAAGAGACTGATGTGCAGAGGTCAAGGCAGAGGACAGCAGAAAATGACTGACAGTCAGCTGGCAAATGAGTGTCTGGTGAGGTAGTGAACAGAACGAGTAGCTGGCAAGGCAGTGAGGAACTGTGGCTCGTGGGACAGCCAGTGCAGAAGAGCAGAGTCTGGCAGAGTGGCAGCAAAAGTAAGTTCTCAGATGGCGGAGTAAGCAACATGCATCTTTCCCGGGTGGGAGGTGAACTCACACAGATGCATCTCTGTCTTAACCCTGGGTCCTCTCTGACCAAGTACAACCACTCTGAGTAGGGTATGGTGAGGGACAGAGATGGTCCACTCACAGAAAAGGAACTTCTGGTTGTGGAACTCAAGAATATGAGGCGGAATGCACTGCCCCACGCACTCCAGGGTGCATGTCCTGCTCACAGTTTTATGGTTATGAATCCCGCTGTGGCATTTTCTCTAAGTTAATGTCGGTTGACATCCCACCTTCCATTAAAAGTTTCTCTTCTACACTCAAACTCTGTGCTTGTGAGTGGGGGAAGTATTGCCTCTCAGAGATGCCTGGGATGATGTGTAATTTTCCCAGGTTACTGGGTGGGGGCTCATCAGTTCTGTGGTGTGTTGATGGAAAGGAACCCCTAGATACTGAAGACCTGGCCCTGGTTGCTGCTGGCTGCACTTGGCAGAAGGGTACACACACACACAAGCAATATACTTGGTATGCCAAATTAACTTGCATTGGCAAAATTTTGTAGCGTAGACGTGGCCTAAGTCTGGCATGTTCTTGTTTTTTTGTTTTGCTTTAAAACAAACAAATCTAATATTTGGAACAAATTTGAGCAATATTTAGATTCTCTCTTCTACGTTCCTTTTTTGTGTGCTGTTGTTGGATCACGGATTTTCACTGGAAAGGCAAAGGTTTTTAAGAATAGACCAAGAACTTTATATCTTTTGTTAGAAACAGTTGTAAGGTGTAATCTCTATATGAGTACCAACAGCTCTGGAATGTTTTTGCCTCTTCATGTTCACCAGAAGGTATCATGTGCTAGGTGATGCACACATAAAAGACAAGAGAGTCTCTGACCCCGGAATTTCACAATCTGAAAAAGACAAAAATGGACATTCTTTATCAGCAATGGAAATGGAATATTAGAGCTGGATAAAATGTTTTAGATGTTTAACTTATTCATCAAAAAAAATCATTTTTGGGTTGACTGAAGTGGCTCATGAATTCAAAACAAATTTGGCAAATTGTTTTGACTGTATTTCTAGTCAACCCGAAATGGTGGCACGGGTGGCGGGGGGGTTGTTTTGTTATTTTCAGATTTTTTTGTTCAATCACCAAAGTGAAAAATCAGTGATTCTAAGCAGTGTGGTGTATATATCAACTATTTAGACTGTAAATCATTTGATGCAAGGACTGTCTTTTTATTCTCGTATATATTTACGCAGTGCCTAGCACAATAGGGCTTTAACCCTGGTCTAGTGACTTCTTGGTGATACAGTATTGGTATATAAATAACAACAATAAATGGTCCTCATCCACTCCTTGGTGACTTGATTACTGCAATTTCCTCCGTTTTGGTCTCAATATCCCTACATCACTACATTGTCTGTTTAAGATGTATCTGTTAAAATCAACTTCCTTGCCTTTTTGTTTTCATCACATCACCTCTCATTTTTAATCCTTCCATTCAGGGACAGATCCAGGCACTAGCAAGCTAAGTGCGTGCCTGGCGCGGCAAGCCGCGGGGAGCGCTCTGCCAGTCGCCGCGAGGGCGGCAGGCAGGTTGCCTTCGACGGCATGCCTGCGGAGGGTCTGCTGGTCCCACGGCTTTGGCAGACCTCCCGCGGGAATGCCGCTGAATCCGCGGGACCCGGGGCCTCTCTCAGGCAAGCCGCCAAAGGCAGCCTGCCTGCTGTGCTTTTGGCAGCAAAATACCTAGAGCCGCCCCTGCTTCCACTGGCACATTCTTTTCCTCATATGCCTTTTAAAATTTTAATTTTCATAAATGATACTGTCCCTGCCTGCAGGTATATGGGATCTTGGGGAGCAATTACCACACAGGTGGGGTGCCAATTTTGTCCCTGCCAGCAGGTATATGGGATCTTGGGGAGCAATTACCACACAGGTGGGGTGCCAATTAATTTCTTTATTAAAGGAAAAAGGAAGTAGTGGGAATTTAACAATGAAATACGATGGGATGGGGTGTATAGGGTGTTTACAATAGACAATGATGGGGGGTTCTTATTGAACAGTGTAGGGAGTTCTAACAGTGGGGTACAGTAAGTGGGGTTCAGCACAATGGGATACAGTACAGTCAATAAGCAACTCAACTTTATATAGGAACAACTCTAGATACAGTGTGTGAATGCAAAACGTACCAAAAAGAAATGCAAAATAAAATGGTAGCTTCTATATAAAATGGTTAACAATCTTAGATAGAATGTATTAAGTGGTTAGTGGCCTTATATACAATGTAACACAATGGTATAATGCAAATACAAAGTATATCAGAAAAGTGGAGGCAACCAATGGGTGTTAATTACAAGTAAAATGTGAATCACAGCAATATGGGTGATAAGTGAATTATGCAATGTAGAAAAATTACTGACTTAATTTGTGAGGCTGTGATAGCAAGAGTGTACCTAAAGGCTGGGTCAAGGAACAGGGGGGGGGGAGGGATGATGATGAATGATTAGTGGCAACTGATGAGAGGAGAGTGTGGCTGAAGCAGCGAGAGACTCTGAAGCCCTGCGGGGTAAGGACACGGAGCTAGAGAGGGATTTAAGCACGTGTAAAGGAAGGCTAGAGGAGGTTTAGCAACAAGCGGACACCAAAAAACAGGTTTGGGAAAGTTATACAGGGGGAGAAGCAGCAAGGGTTTGGGGAAGTTCGGAGGGTGATGCAGACGCGGGGGGGAAGCAGCAAGGAGTTGGGAACAGAGAGAGTGCAGACGGGGAAAAACAGCAAAGAGGTTTGGGAAGTTATACAGTGGGGGAGAAGCAGCAAGGGGTTTGGAAGTTCGGCAGGGTGAGACACAGGGGACAAGGAGTTGGAAGTTCAGGAGAGTGAAGATGCGGGGGAAAAAGCAGCAAAGGGAGTTGTAACAGGGAGACACGGAGAAGCACACACAGAGGGGGAATTGGAGCGGGGAAAAAACAGACAAAGTTATCGGGACAGAGGGAGAAGCAGCAAAAACTTATCTATCTTAACCAACGACAAGGCAAAACAACAAATATCACAATTCTAAGCAAAACTATAACAAGCAACTATACGGAGCAACAAAACAGCAAACTATAACAAGGCAGGTGAAACTTACAAGCTCTATAATCTTAACAAACTATAACTTATTAAACTAAAAAACAAAACCTATGGTGCACCTTATGCTATGGGGAAGTTACAGAGGCAGAGTGGTATGTGCCCAGGATCCAGCTCCCAAGGAAGCCAAGGGATGGTGGCTGCAGCAGTGGATACAGCTGGAAGCAGAGAGCCCGAGGCAAAGCCCACAGGAGCAGAGCTTAGCAGCGGCACAAACTTATTTTTAGCAGCAAAGTGCCGCGGAGTTTAGGAGAGGTTTTAAGACACAGACCAAGGTTTAGCTTGAGTCTGTGTGCTGGGAGACAGAGCCAGCAGCTAAAATAATAAAATAAAAGTATAGAGAGTTTCACAGAGGGATTCTTACCAGCCCCAAGGAAGCAGCAAAGGCAAAAGCAGCAAGAACATCAGAAGGCTAGGTACGGTCTCAATAATCAGGAGATCTCTCAGGCAGCAATTCGTTCTTCGTGGTTTTTTTTTTCAAAAAATGGGGTACGCTCAAAAATAAAACGAGAGCGGAGAAAGGACCCCCAGAACCCCTGGCTGATCAGACCAGGCAGCAATGCAGGAACCTTTCTGATCTTAGTTTAAAAAATGTCTGTTTTTAAAGGCAAACTCAGGCAGTTTCCCACCAGTACTTTTGATAGGCTCCCTCTGTCACAGGGAGAGAGAGGCAGGGAAAAACTGTAGGTGAGCACAGAGACATGTCTGGGCAGAGTCCTGTGCAATAGGTGACTCAAAAGCACATGAGGCCTATGACTCATGCCCAGGATCTTAAAACACAATAGGTCTTGCAGCTCTGGACATTGCCTACCCTACACCAAGCCCAGGTTTAACAAGGTGATAACAGGACTAACCCTTTGAACAGGGCAGTGGTCCCACTTAGCACAAGTGGCCATCCCTTTGAGAAGGGCAATGGCTCTTGGTAAACAACTTAAGGGGCCCTCCCTTTGAAGAAGGGCAGTGGCCCTGGGTAACAACTTAACAGCCAGGGAGGGGCGGCCACAGGAGGAGAACAAAAACAAAATGGAGTATGGGGACAGCTGTAAGAAACAAAATGGAATAGGGGGATAGCTGTAACAGACAGATACATATAAAGAATCTTTCCAGTTCAGCTTAACATTTTCTTATTTTCTTTGTAACTGCTGTTTAAGGATGGCTGTTCCATGTAGGTTGGATGAGGAAGTATTGATTCTGAGTGGAGTTAATGTTGTAGTTATGTTTTCTTGCTTGCAGGCATAAGCACTTTATAAATGAAGAACAAGAATATTATACCATAGTGTAAAATTTCAAAAACCCTGAAAATAACTTCCAGGTCGTTCTGTTTAATTCAGTTTCTGGCAAGATTTCTTTGCTTGTCTGAGCATGAAATCCCACTTGAAGTCATGTGGGAACAGTGCAAATAGAACAGAGTCCAGACCTGCTCCCACTAACCATCAGTGATAGTGTTGCTTTTGATTTAATGGAAATAGGGCTGGATCCAGAATGAGATGGGTGAAATCCTGACTACACTGAAATCAACAACAAAACTCCAGTTGACTTCAATGGGACAAGGATTTCATTCATGGTCCAATATAGAATATTGGACTGGTGGGATATCCTATATAAGAGTCACAGATAAAAAGGAGAACAGAGCAACAGGGGAAAAAACAAACAAACCCCTGAAACCTTGAGATATTTCTTTTCCTCTTGACTTTAAGGAAATAGATTACTGTCAGCGGTAATCACATATAAATGATTCATTAAGCATGTAGCTGTATCATGGAATAATGTTTTATACTCTCATTTGATAAAAAGAGGGAATTTTAATCCACTTCTAATTTGTTTTCCCTTGCGACAGAATCCCTTACCTTTTATAAGTAATCACTTTATCTGGTATGCATGTCTTGTGAGATCAGTTACTGAAAATGTAATATTATTTTAATAAAAAAAAATCATATTTTAAAATAAACATAAGCTAGGAGTAAAGGTGTATGCTACTTTCTTTGATGGCAAGTTTAATTCTCCCATTTAATGTTTTTTTAATGCCTTGCACAAGGGTAAAGTTACTGCAGATTTTACTGGCCCTAGAAGATGGCTGTGTTGCTGTTGGTGAACTTGAGAGAATTCTAAAATACAACTATCAGCAGCTGAGTCAAATCCCTTTAATTTCCTTTTAGAGCATGGGGTATATGGGTCACTTACCAGAATCATCTAGATATACCTCACTTAGTCAATCCCCTGTCATTGTAAGGACTTTAGACATTGGGGCACCTCAATCATTCCGGTTCTCTGCTCATGGCACAGCATTTTAGTTTCTTGAGGACTGTAATATTTTTGTTTAAATCAGGTCGTTGGGCATGATGCACGAGTGTTGTGTGGTGGTGGTGGCTGTGATATACAGGAAGTCAGACTAGATGATCTGGTGGTCCCTTTTGGCCTTAAACACTTTGAATGGCCATATAAAAATACCTACAGAGCCATCGTTGTGATTGAGAAGAAAGCAGAGTTTCGGTGACTTAGAATCAGAGTTAGAAGGGGCTGCAAGGGTCATCTGGTCTAACCCCCTGTCAAGCTGCAGAATTTGTTGTATCTAAGGGCTTATTTTAACTACCAGGGAGATTGTCACTGCTGCAATTGATGCAGAAGGGGTCAATCTAGCGGGTGTAGAGAAGATCCACTAAATAGACAGCAGAGTGCTCTCCAGTCAACTCAGTACTCCAGCTCCCCAAGAACAGAAAGGTAAATTGTCTGGAGAGCATCTTGCATTGACACAGCACAGTGAAGACACCATGGTAAACCAACCTAAGCTATTTCAACTCCAGTTATATGACTAACGTAGCTGGATTAGTGTAATTTAGGTCGACTTACCCCTGGTAGTGAAGACAAGCCATAAACCATCCAAGACAGATGACTATCCTGCCTCTTTTTGAAAACATCCAGTGAAGGAGCTTTCAAAACCTTCCTAGGCAGTCTGTGCCATTGTTCTACTGTTCTTACAGTGAGGAAGTTTTTCTTGAGGTTTAATCTAAGGGCTGGTCTACACTACAGGGGAAAATCGATTTTAGATATGCAACTTCAGCTATGTGAATAACGTAGCTGAAGTCGAATATCTAAAATCGATTTACTCACCCGTCCTCACCGCGCGGGATCGATGTCGCGGCTCGCCATGTCGATTCCGGAACTCCGTTCGTGTTGGTGGAGTTCCAGAATCGATATAAGCGCGTTCAGGGATCGATATATCGCATCTAGATGAGACGCGATATATCGATCCCCAAGCAATCGATTTTAACCCGCCGATACAGCGGGTAGTCTAGATGTGGCCCAAATTTGCTATACTGTAGTTTAAACCTATTGCCTTTTGGCCTGTCTTCTGTGGCAAGAGAGAACAAATTTTCTCCATCTTTTTTATGGCAGCCTTTCAAGTATTTGAAGACCACTATCATGTCCCCCCTTAATTTCCTCTTTTCCAAACTAAACATACCAAGTTCTTTCAGCCTTTGCTCATATGGTTTATATTTCATCCCTTTAATCATCTTTTACACTCATTTCTGGATTCTTTCCAATTTATCTACATCTATTCTATATATCAGTGACCAAAACTGGCTTGCTATTTGCAAACACAGCTGTTTCTGTTCATAGTGATTGGGGGAAATATTTTGATTGGTTTTAATTAGGGCAGGTTTCATAGCCCCTGAATTTCACTTTGATTTATGTTTTCAATTGAACCCCAAAACTCAAAATGTTAATGTAGATGAAACTCGGTGTGTCAAAGTCATGCAAAAGTACATCTTTGACATGGTATTGCTATGATGCAATAACAGCTCACTTTCACTCAAAAGATGAATGCACCTGGGTTGAGTCTGAATTTGTAACAAGACCCAATAGCAGGGTTTAGACTGGGCAGTAAACATCTTGCATATCTCTATGAAAAAATAATTTTAAACATGTGTCCTGGTTTCTGAATGGACAGGAAAGATTTGGACTCAAGTGATGAATTGCATGTATATTTATGAATAAATCCTCCTTGAGTTAGAAAATGAAAATCTTCCCTGGATTCTAAGACATAAATGACAATTAGGGGGAAAATCCCCACAGTTTTGAGAAAAGGCCTTGTTTAAAAAAATTAACAATTGCTAGTATATTTAGAAAAACTGAATTTCTACTTCACAAAAATTACATCATATTACATTATGCCATGCAGCAAAACCTGATGCAATTAAAGATTTGCCATTGCAAGATTTCTGGCCTTATTGCTAGATCAAAAAGGGTTTTACATATAATCACGCTCGTGGATGCTGAAGGACACAAATCACTAAAAGAGCCAGCAAACAATTTTTAGAAATTCTGAATGGTTCTCTTTGAAAAGGACGAAAGAAGTGGGTAGAATTGGCATGGACTTGAAACTTTATTAAATACCTATGTGCTAAATGGCTAGGTCAAACTATGTTTGAATGCTTCCTATTAGACATCCTTCACAACACGATGTTTGCTTGAGCAACGTCACATGTGCTGATAGGTGTGTTTGCTGGGTTGATCTTCAAAGGTTCTGAGTAAACCTAATTCCCACAGAAGTCAGTGGGAGATGGTCATTTCTTTTAAGACTCAGCCAATATATTTCTAATATTTCACCACAACTTCTTCATAATGAACCTGAAGAAAAAATTACATAAAGCCAGTAAGATTTTTTGTGGATTTATTTTTTATTAATCATGTCCTTAAATATATGTTTTCCCTTCATCTCATCCCTTTTGCTAAACAAACAGTTATAGACAAACTCCACTCCCCAGACTTAATCAAGCATAAGACAACAGTTGTATAATAAAACATATATTTCAAACTGATTTAATTGTAAATGTAAACATTGACATTTCTGTTTGTGAGCTGAAATATCCCAATATGTGTGTTTAAAATGCCCCAATAAGCTCATTAGGTGATTCAGAAACTTTGACTTTGCCATCAGTCTTTATTAGTTGCAGTCATTGAGTTGTAATGTAAAATCACAGCAGGGGAATTCAGCTCAAGTCAAAGGTATTTACATGCCTATGCACTTAGTCATGTAGATAATCTGTTTGCAAAAAATTAAAATCATGCCTCAGGAGAAACACAAAAAATCCTTCTACATGAGGCACATTGTATATACAAATACATTTCTCTACAAGTTAAATAAAGCAGACTTAAGTCAATCATGTATATGTGAGACAACTAATTACAATTAAAAAAATCACCAAACCCCTTAACATAGAGACAGTGTCTGAAATCATCCTTATTTTTTTTCCCTGGATGATTGAAAATGTAGCAGGATTGTGTGTGATGAGGAAGGAAGAAGTTACACCAGGTTACTTACCATACCATTCAAACACATAGACCTACCATTTTGTGGCTTTACTGGAATAAAAAAAATCATGTTACTATGATACCCTGGCTTGACACGGGGTTTTACATATTTATTTCTCCCTGTCATTGCTTCAGCTCAGTTAAAAAAATCACAGTGCACAATAACAAACGTTCATCTTGATAGTTTTACAAGGGTACAGCATTTTAAGTGTTAAACGTAATATTGCAAGTAAAGTTTGAGGTTAATTGGCACTACAACATAATACTCTTGCATTGCAACTTGCCACATCACAGAAAAGTAGTGGGAAGGTTGATCCCTATGAATTAAATATTAAAAGTGAATTTTGAACTTATCCATACCAAATTAGTTTTCAATACATTATTAGTTCATCATGAAAGTTTGGATGATACTATATTACTTCTGCTTTTAGGCAGTCAACCCAGGTCACATTAAAGTCTGTTGCTGTTTTAAATTAACTTTATTGGAATATGAATACTTTAATAAAGAAGTTTTCAGTTATGTCATTTTGAGGACAATATTAGCCTACTAGATTTCTTTTTAATCAGAAAGGGATCTGCTACTATAGCCCTTTGGTCTGTGATCTTATCAGATCTCTCCTGCAAAACGGAATGTGTCCTGTTCTTGGATGGAAGACTTATAGATAAGGAAACAGAGACTGAAAACTTGGTCCATAGAAGTCAATGGGATTTTTGCCACTGACTTCAGTAGGGCCAAGATTTCATCCTGGTGCATCAGAGAGTGATGCTAGTAATACAATATGGAGGACTCTTTCTTTTGAGCCAGCACTGAATGAATATCTCACAAAAAGATCTCTCAAAACTAAGTGATTGGGTAACAAAATGGCAAGTGAAATTTAATATGGATAAATGTAAAGTAATGCACATTGGGGAAAAATAACCCCAACTATATATACAATATAATGGGTGCTAATTTAGCTATAACTAATTAGGAAAGAGATCTTGGAGTCATCGTGGATAGCTGCAGTGTGTAGTGGCAGTCAAAAAAGCAAATAGGATGCTAGGAATCATTAAAAAAGGGATAGAGAATAAGGCAGAGTATATCTTATTGCCCTTATATAAATCCATGGTACGACCACATCTTGAATACTGCATCCAGATGTGGTCTCCTCATCTCAAAAAAGATATACTGGCATTAAAAAGGTTCAGAGAAGGGCAACTAAAATGATTAGGGGTTTGGAACAGGTACCATATGAGGAGAGATTAAAGAGGCTAGGAATTTCAGGTTGGAAAAGGGGAGACTAAGGGGAGGATATGATAGAGGTATATAAAATCATAAGTGGTGTGGAGAAAGTGAATAAGGAGAGGTTATTTACTTGTTCCCATAATAAAAAAATTAGTGGTCACCAATTTAAATTAATGGGCAGCAGGTTTAAAATAAATCAAAGGAAGTTATTCTTCATAAAGCGCACAGTCAACCTGTGGAACTCCTTGTCTGAGGAGGTTGTGAAGGCTAGGACTATAACAGGGTTTAAAAGAGAACAAGATAAATTCATAGAGGTTAAATCCATTAACGGTTATTAGTCAAGATGGATAAGGAATGGTGTCCCTAGCCTCTCTTTGTCAGAGGGTGGTGATGGACGGCAGGAGAGAGCTCACTTCATCATTACCTATTAGGTTCACTCCCTCTGGGGCACCTGGCATTGGCCACTGTTGGCAGACAGGATACTGGGCTGGATGGACCTCTGGTCTGACCCAGTATGGCCATTCTTATGTTCTTAATACTTCAAAAGGATGGGTGGAGCCATCCTTTTTGGATGAGAGTGAAAATAGATCCTAAACGTGTGGTGATTAAATTATAGGCGGGAAGCAGCACTGACAATCCCTGATCAGATTCCATTCAGAATAATTATAATCTGCCTAAGTACATTTAAACTACTCTTTTGTCATTTCATTTAGCTTTCTCCTTCCCTTTTTCTCCTAAAATGTTTTACAATGTTGCTCTTAATGAAACAGTTGTGTATTCCTTCCTCATCGTGTGTGAAAAGAATCTTTTATCTCTCAAATGTCTGTCCATCCCCCTGGCAGCTCCACATATGAAGAGGCTCCTTCTCATGAGCCATCCCACCCAAGGCACTAAATACAAGTGGTGGTGGTTGTGTTCATCTGGCTTTCATTTAGTTCAATATCTGGACAGAATAATTCACAGTAGAACCAAACCAGGGTATAAACACCTCTTTTCAGACAAGCTCCAACCCTGTTAGAAGATCCAGTTTACCCAACTTGGCTGTGATATGCAACCAGTGTGAATCCATATATGGAGGCTAGAAGCATCCAGGTGACATTGCAGCTGAAAGCAGTCTCCATTTTTGTTGCTTATCTAAACTCAATCCTCAAATGGTGATGGAAAGATTTAGCTCTTAGCAAGGGAGCTTCTCTGAGCCAAAGGAGAGAGTTCCAAAAAAAAGTGACCCTGCTCACCTAGGCCCCTATCCCACAGTGACATCCATTCTCTCATGGAGTTCTACTGAAGTCATAGCTTTAGCTTGAGTCACAGCTCAGTAATTAGCAGAAGAATGATAGTGCCTTGGGACAAACAAACAGAATTTAAAAAACATGGAAGAGGTGCCTGGGGGATGTCAGTTTTAATTAGGAGGTCAGCATAATATGTTCTAGGACACGACTATAACATTTAGGTTTCATTGAGGATATTTGCATGGAGAATGTGAACAATCTCCCAGAGGGTTTCAGTTCTGTTACAATTATTTTGCCTGTTTAGAACAGATGGGTTGCAGTTCTTATATGGTTCAGGCAGTTTTTGGGAAACTGTTTATGTGGCTCAGACCTGGACATTGAAATTCATAAAAGAGAAACACCATTCAGCATGACTGAGCTCTAAAATGTATAAGAAAAATTAATTTGACATTTATATTTTGAAATGTCAGGCTTCTGCAATGACTAGAATGCTTTCTAGTTTATTTTCAAACAGTGTGGGAGAGAACCCTGGGAAAAACAGAAATTGCTTATTTAAAATAGACTGTTGTACTTCGTTGAAATGAAACCTACCTGTTGCCAGGGGAAAGACACAGACTAGGTGACATGTCACAGCTGAAGAAGCAAATGCATGACATATTTCATGCAACTGACTTGTATGTTTCCAGATGCTGCAGTCCTTAATGCTTTCTCAGGATGGAAGCCAAATCAAATGTCTTTTATTATCATGCTATTCAGGTTCATACCCATATTCTTCATTTTACCACTAATATTTGCATTCAGAACAGCGTATTAAACTGGGCCTGGTCTTTTTTTCATTCGCTAGCAGATTCTCAAATATCAGCGGGGTAGCCGTGTTAGTCTGGATCTGTAAAAGCAGCAGAGAATCCTGTGGCACCTTATAGACTAACAGACGTTTTGGAGCGTGAGCTTTCGTGGGTGAAT
>NC_133769.1:344409761-344607604 GCF_003597395.2 Chelonoidis abingdonii
TCACCCTCCCTGACTGAACTAACCTCGTTATCTCTAGCTTGCTTGCTAGCATATATATACCTGCCCCTGGAAATTTCCGCTACCTGCGTCTGACGAAGTGGGTATTCACCCACGAAAGCTCACGCTCCAAAACATCTGTTAGTCTATAAGGTGCCACAGGATTCTCTACTGCTTTAGCAGATTCTCTGTTGACCATGCAAGATTGTACTGATCATCTAGTGTTGTCTGGTCTTAGGCACAGTAAAAGAATGCTTGTTTGTGCATTTAGCAAGGCATTTAAGAGGATTAAAAGGTAGCATACAGCTTGATCTGCAAAGTTGTAGAAACACCAGAGAGAGTTATGAAGCCCTCGTCAGTGAACTTTAACAAGTGGAAGAGGTGCATGCTAACTGCAAAGTCCTTTTTTATTTTTGGAGTTGTGGTCCTGTTTCACTGATCAATGGAAGTGTGTCCAGTTTCTTGAAAAGGTTGTGGATTGGCAACTAAGGCTATATCTACACTATGGGCTAGAGAGCCATGAGCTGCCCCTAGTACATATCCATGGGGACAGGGCAGGTTTGTGCTCAGGGCAGCTATACTAGTATTTTGAGATAGCTAGCTCAATGCGGGCTACCGCAAGTATATCTACTCAAGCTGGGAATACCCCAGTTCCATGTGCAGATATAGCCTAGCAAAAGGTGATCTGTACAGATCAAATAACCAAATGGATACAGGTTCTAAATATGAACATCCAAGTATCAGGACCCACATGCTTCTTTACTTCTTATTTTTCAAGCCTAACATATTAAGGTCAGATTCTGTCACCCTTACACTGCCTAGTATCCTTATTCCATGAATAGTGTTTCTGAATAGTGCTCACGGTAAAGGGTGGCAGAATCAGGCCTTAAAAATAGTAAACATGATTTAGCAGAGAATCCAAATGAGATTTTATAGGATTTTTGCAAATGTGAGATGGATGTATTCTGATATATATATCCTAAGGGGACAATGAATTTAGTGTAAATTAAGTTCAACATCCTCTTAGAATGCTAAACTGTGTAACTTCACATTGGAAAATACAACAGTGAAGAAATAATACTTTTCAATGTTATGTTGCATCTCAAGCAAAGATCTCAGGTGGATTACAAACAGTTAATTTAGTCTCACAACAATTCTATAAAATAAGTATTATTCCCATTTTAGACACTGAGACAGAGAGAGAGAAAAAGGTGACTTGCCCAAGTTAGACTATGACAATGCCAAGAATACAGCTCATTGGCAAGACTCTGCTCAGTTACCTTATTGTAACTGAGGTGGAAATTTGGCCCTGGTTTTTCTGAAAACTTGCACCTAAATTGCAAAAGCAGGACTGACTCTCCATTTGGCAATCAGGACAAGATACTTTTAAGAAACTAGCATCATATGCTTAAGCT
The DNA here is from genome assembly GCF_003597395.2 of Chelonoidis abingdonii. Classification (NCBI taxonomy): domain Eukaryota; kingdom Metazoa; phylum Chordata; order Testudines; family Testudinidae; genus Chelonoidis; species Chelonoidis abingdonii. The sequence continues at coordinate 344,411,174 of NC_133769.1, forward strand.
GAGCCTCCATTTTAGGGCTCCTAATGAACAATTGGCACATCTGGAAACCCTCCCATAGACAGTTCAACTTGGCAGTCCAAAGAGGAGTTAAGAGTGCTTTCTGCCATCCTGCTCATGCGCAGAGGTCCACGGACAAACAGGAGATCAGTCCCCCTCTGGATCTCCCTGACTTATGACTTGTTCTAAATGTTTGGGTGTTTTTTTAAATAAGATTACGACTTTCTTATTTAATATTTCTTTTGGCTGAGCTCACTTCTAATTCCTTTCTAAATTCCAGCCCCTTGGGATGTTTCAATGATTGAGTGCTTTCTAAGTGAAATTGTATTGTGTTGTAACAGGATGATGGAAGGCGACAAAATGGAATTTGTTCTCCCATTGTGGACCATTTTGTGTAAGGCCAACTTTTCCTCAGCTACTCATAAATGCTGAGCATGCTCTGCTATTGCTTTGACAGGGAAATTGTTGTGTGATCTGTGATTTTTAAATTTAAAGGCTATCTAGAATTGTTTACCTCACAGCACTATGCTGCTATGTCTGTCCAAGTAGAAATTGCACATTTTGGATTCTCTCTCTGTCACTAGACTTTTATCAAATACCAATGAGGGATGTAACTGGAATGAGCCAAAAGCCTGCACCTGGTGAATCCTTACATAAATCAGTTCTCTAGCAGGGAGGGCAAATTAAAAATGCTTTTATGAGGCCCAAAACTGAAAACAGCAGAGCTTTTGCAGGTCATAACTGAAGTGTAATGGCTGAGTTCTGTGCTGGAATCCTCGCCCAACACCTGCGCAAAGTGAGTTAGAATCTGACTAGCAAAAATCCTCTTATTCCACTACCCAGACTACCTAGAATGTGGTTCTAGGCACAAGAGAGAAATCAAAGCAATTTGCCTTGTTCTCTCTTCCTGGAGCAGGTTGTTGAAGATTTAGGTGAGGAATGAGCAGAATTTGGCTTTACTCCTCACTGGCTGGCCAGAGTAGCTGAGCCAGCCCAGAGTGAGGGGACATAGCAAATTACTGCTGGTATAGGCCATCAGTAAATTACCCCCATCTCTCACAGCTTGGATCAAGGAACACAGGAAGTATTGCTACTCAGAAATGTATCTTTCGTTCCCGAGTTACAGTACTTTCTGAGGCTACTTTATGCTCAACACTTCTGCACTCGCCCTCACTCAGGACTGTGTATAAAGTTAAGTTCTAGCTAGCTCTTTATGCCTGTCTAAATGAAGTCTATGAAAGTCTCATATGCTGTGTTTGCACTAAATGTTAGAAAGTAACAAGGGCTCTTTAAAAAGAGATTAGCTAGCACTTTCGTGTGAATTGTTCTGATCTGAAAGGAACCTGGACGGTGTGGTGATGGAGACAATGGAAATGGAAATTGAAAGATACTGTACAGAGAGGGCCAGTTTCCAGGCTGATTCCTAATGTAGGGTAAGCTAAACCTTGTCACAATTGGACTGACTTCCTTACTTTCACAGATCCTGCCTTAAGTCTGTTTATATCCACTCTACTGATGTGTAAGTACACACAGGGGCTGGAGAAGGTGAAAGTGGAAGAGATAGGGTGCTCTTTAAATAGGAGAGACCAGTTCAGCCTATTTCCACAAATCTCCACTCACGGAATAGTCCCCTGCTGGACAAAGAGTGCTAACTAATCCAGCAAAACAGCTAGAAGCAACTGCTTCATTGAAACAATTTGTCATCAGCTAATCAACAATCCTGAGGGCAGATGATTTGTCTAGCATTTTCTGAGAGCACATGAATCCCTCCATAGATGTTATAGACACCACAGCTTCCATGATCATTCCATTCTTTTTACAAAAATATAATTATGTTTTCTAATTACAGTAACACTTTTGCTAAGAACCATACAAAAATGTAACAGACAGTCTCTGCCTTGGAGAGTTTACAGACAGATTGTATAACTATATACAGGTGGATAAGACCAACAGACATGAGGAGCACAAGAAAACAATGAGTCTGCATGGAAAATGTGGCCAAAGCAAATCAGCTGTCTAACCATTGCCCCTTTGTTTTTCTTTTCTTTTTTTTTCTTTTAGGCATTCCAACAAAGAAGAGCTTTAAGGAGGGGTTCGAAAGGAAAACGACATGGCTTTGCAACAAACTCCTTCCAGGTACAAGGAACAACATGGGAGAAGGAGCAAAGTTGTTAGGTGGAAGTTTTACAAAACAGGGAATGAAATCTAGCAGATGGGACACTGGCAGACATTGTACAAGAAATAAGATCTGGTGGGAAGAGGTCTGGAAGGATCTTGAAAGTGAAGGCAAATAATTTGTGTTTGATGTAATAGAGAAGGAGGAGCCAGTGGTGAGAGACAAAGATCTAGAGTGAAAGGCAATGTGAGAGGGTTTGAAAATGACTGATTCTTTCATTCTTACATTCAGTAGGGCTGGTGGTCATTTTCATTTTGCAGGCATGGGAACTAATGGATTTCCAGTGTTAAAAATAGTGTTACCATGTCCTGATCTTCTCATGACTAACTTTGTGTGTGTGTGTGTGTATGTGAAATGCGTGCAGTGAAATATACTGAAAAAAAGCATAGTGTCAGTAAGGAGATTTCACAGAACACTACACCTCTCTATAAATTCTGTTTTCAGCTTTAGCCCCATAATTCAGAAGTAACTACACACAGTAGACACTGGTATAAATTGGAAGCCAATGGGCTTGATTCTGATATTATTTATACTGGTCTAGCTGCATTGGTTCTAATGGAACTGCTACCACATTATGCCTGTGTAAATGAGAGGAGGATTTAGATTAGTGTAACTGAGTACAAAATTGAAATCTCTCTGTTGATAAAGGAAGGAATCATTTATTCTTGATGTTAATTCATTCCTTGAACACCAGTTGAGCCCAACTTGAACACCAGTTGAGCCCAACTCTGGGTGTAAATTTTGTGATATTGATACCTGTCTATTGATAGCTAGATGGAGACCAGATTTGTTCTCTCTTCTTAATTTTCTAATCTCAAGAAACTGTTTTTTTATTTTATTATAAATACCAGTTAAGATCCCGTGAATCAAGGAGAAATGTAGTGGAATGGGTGGAAGTGCTCAGAATTGCGATCATTGAACAAAGTTCATTCAGAATGGCAAACGGATGCATCTGAAATGGCTACATTTTCAAACTGTTGTGCAGGGATTTTGTGTTGTGCTGGGGTTTAGCCATATGATTAGAATGGATATTGGTGAGAGCTGCATGCACTTCTTTGAAAATTCCCCATTGAGTGTCTACCATGTGAATCAGCAGAACTTTCTGTACTAAGCATAGGAATTTATAGAAAAGGTGTAAATTATAAAGCATCTGGAAGATAATTACAAAGCGGTGCATTTTCTCAGATTTACACAAAGGCTTTTCACAGATATCAAATCCCCCTAGAATGTGTTAAATGTTAATACCAGTGTACCACATCCAGATGAATGCCAGCGCAACCTCTAACAAACAAAAAATATTGCAGAAAGACTGTTTTCCTCAAATAATCACTTTTATAAGGTGACTTCAGATCCCTAATGAGAGGCTACCTCAGCTATGAAGAATTGGTTTCCAAATGTGAATTCAAGATCAAAAAGGAAAGGTATTGTTTCTGAGTAAGAATACAATTATAATATAGGCAATCAAAACAAAAATCATAGCTTATGTTGTTCCATATTGCCCATGAAGAAAGTGGAACAGTGTCTATTACAGGCACTAACAATTAGTTTTCTTATTTATCTCCAAGTACTAAACAAAAATGTGACAAATTGGCCTTAATTGGAAGCATTAATATAAGTAAAACAACAGCTCTCTGTGCATTGTGCACTATTCTACCAATTTTGATTTAGCTCTTAAAATAATTTTGTCTATGAAATAACTGTGAAAAGAGTAATCCATTTTGAAATAATCAACAGGTGGCAGGTGATTTCTCACCCAACATTGCAAATCTGGTTTAAACCGTACTTGAATGGAAGAATTAATTGGGAAGAGGGAAGAAGTCTCAAAAAGAAGAAGAGGAAAACACATTAAAATGGCTTTAAGAAGTGTTTCAACTCCAGCTAATAATAAGATCTGTAGGCATCACAAGGAGTGCCAGGAAGGGAAACAAAAAAAACCCTCTTTTTTGCTTTGTGTGATGGCCATTCATCTGTATTCTTTTTTGGATGCCTTGGGATCCTTCAGTAGCTGTTTGTTTGTTTTTTTAACAGCCTCTGCTTCATACAATAGTTCAAGAAACGTCCTTTTATTAATTAGTACCAAACCAATAATTTCCTGGAAGATTTGTGTACAATCAGAGCTCTCAGTGGCTCTTAAAACTTTGTGCAAGGAAAAAGATCTCACTTGGTCTCCAAATTTTTTTTGCTCAAACGAAGGCCTGTCTTCAAAAAGAATGGGATTGCTCTAAAGGAAACAAAGCAGCAAATTCTTGAAGAAAAGAATATTATTCCACAGAACCTGATTCTGTCTCAGTCAAAATGAATAGGGGTGAGCAAACAACCAGCCTAACCCTCTCTCCTCAAGCAGACAAGGGAAGAAAGAGTAGAACTGAAGTACTATGGAATGTGTGATACAGCATGGCCAGAGGGCAGCATAAGAGTGTTAGCAGGGGGCCTTATTCCCTGCCAAGGGAGGAAGGTTTGCTTTAGATTAACTAGAACAGCTGTGGCCAATTAGAGCACCTGACTCCAGTTAGAGCACCTGACTCCAGTCATGGGATATAAACCCCTGCTTCAGTCAGACAGGGGGTGGTAGTTGAAGGAGAAAGGTTGGATTGGAGCAGAGTGCAGATTGCAGAAGAGAAGAGTTTGTCCAGAGAGAAATAGAAGGTTTGGAGGAGTGCTGCGGTGGATTGGGAAGCCCAACAGAAACCCTAGGTAAGGGGCACCAGGCTTGTATAGAAGAGAGGCGAGAAGCCCTTCACAAGCTGACGGGTATGAGAGGGAAGTAACCCAGGGGAAGAAACCGCTAGTCAAGTGGTTCACCACAACCCCAGGGCCCCTGGGTTGGGACCTGGAGTAGAGGGCGGGCCCAGGTCCCTCCCTCTCCACTCCCCTCCTCCAAGGACACTAGGGGAGTGATAAAGAACTGGTTCAGAGGCAAGCAATATCGCCCTGAACCTACCCCAGAGAAGAGAAAGCGCAAGACCCAGAGAACAGTACCGGCAATTTGCCACAAATGGTAACCGTTATCTTGCACATTTGCAGACAAGTCATTTCATTAAAATTTGTTCCTTTCTCCTGGTGTTCTGACTCAACAGGGAAATGCTTTGCAGTTTATTAGACTCCTGTCTCTCCTATGAGACATGGGATATTGCAGGTCTTGTCTGTTTAATGCAGTTTCAATATTTCCTCTTGGGAGACGATCCATTTTCACTCTTTCAAGTGAGCAGAATTTGAAATCAGTTCTGATTAGCGCTCTCCCTTTTTCATCCTTGTTCAATTAGTGGAGAATAGTGAAGCTGTGAATTACCCATCACCCAAGCCTTTCTGGCATGCTTACAAAAGCAAATGGACGATATTATAAGGATAGTGTATATGAAAATGGAGCTATTTATTAATAATTTTTACAACAGCTTTGTGCAAATAGCTGGGAAATAAACAGTCTCAGTGATTTCTCCTTGTAATATATGGTTTGGTTTTGCATCTCATCATATAACCACTCAGTAAAAACAAAATGCTGCAAGAACACAGAACATTTCCACTGCAGCTTCAGGAGCACTTCCCTAGCTGCAGACAAAAATAGTACATTAGATTTAAAACAGAACAGTAGTTTTAAAAAGTCCAGTTGCAGATTCCCCTTCTGCTCCATGAATAATGAAAGAAACAAAGGTCATCACACCATCTTGTCAAAGGTTTCTAAGCATACTATGGAATGGTTGGCCATTTAGGGCTAGACTGTGCGCTCAGACTACACACCTAAGCAGGAGAGGAAAGGGAAGTAAAGCTGCCTCCTTAACTCTCACCTATGTGGTTGTATTAGCCTTGCTCTGAATTTTGAATGTGGCTGCAGGCACAGGAGCATCTGATTCTCCCCAAGTAGAGCAGGGAAGAGTAGCAACTGGGAGAAGCCAGTGAGGCATAAAGATGCAGAGTGGGTGGAGCTGGTTTAATTAATCCCATCTGTAAGCAATGAGGAGACAAAGAAGGATTTGTGCCCCTCTGATCTCTTCTCAGAGCAAAGCAGCTTCCTCACCACCCCTTTATCTGGGCTGAGCCTAATGACCTAAATTAGCCCTTAATCCAGGGGTGGGCAAGTAAGGGCCACATCTAGGCATGGAAATTGTATGGTGGGCCATGAATGCTCACAAAATTGGAGGTTGGTGTGTGGGCTCTGGCTTGGGCTATGGGCTGTGGAGTGGGGCCTGAAATGGGGAGTTCAGGGTGCAAGAGGGAGCTCCTATGCAGTGATGTGGCTAGGTGGCTTTGCGCACTGCCCTGTCCACAGACATCGCCCCTGTAGCTCCCATTGGCCACAGTTCCTGGACAATGGCAGCTGCAGGGGCGGTACTTGGGGTGGATGCAGTGTGCGGAGGCCCCTGGCTTTCCCTATGCATAGGACAGGGTTTCTCAAACAGAGGTCACCACTTGTGTAGGGAAAGCCCCTGGCGGGCCGGGCCGGTGTGTTTACCTGCCCCATCCGCAGGTCCGGCCAATCACGGTTCCGCTGGCCATGGATGGCTGCTCCAGGCCAATGGGAGCTGTTGGAAGTGGCACAGGCCGAGGGACGTACTGGCCGCTGTTTCCAGCAGCTCCCATTGGCCTGGAGCAGCAAACCACGGGCCGGCCCCCCAGGGGCTTTCCCTACACAAGTGGTAACCCCCCCTCAACTCCTATGCCAGGAGTTGAATGGGGGACATACTGCTGCTTCCTGGAGCTGCACGGAGCCATGGTAGGCATGGAGCAGAGTAAGCCCCCAACCCTGCTCCCTGGCTGGAGTGGGACAAGCACTGGAGCCCGCTCTCTGGCGGGAGCTTGAGGACCAGATTAAAATGTCTGAAGGGCTGGATCCGGCCTCCGAGCTGTAGTTTGCCCACCTTTGCCTTAGTACAATCGGTGTCAGACAGTTGTTTGAGATCAGTGAATTCACTTTACATTTCTATCCTGAGAAGGAAATAAGGGGCCCGATTTTAAAGGTATTTAGGCACATAAAGATACAGATTGGCATGTAGTAGGATTTTCAGAATTATCTTTGCTTCCAATTCTCATTGATTGCAATGCGAGTTAGGCCCTTAGGTGTTTTTGTGAATACCACTAGGTGTCTATCTCCATCTTGAGACACCTAAATAAGAATTTGGCCCATGGTCTCCAAAATTAGATTTAGTCTTACTGAATGCATATCTGCTGTGGTGGTGTGAATAATACAAATCCAGAGGGGTTTTTTGATGGCATGTGGTAATGCTTTCTGCACCTTGATACTGGAGTATAAAGATCCATCACAAAGTAACTTTAATGGGAAAAATATTTTCTAAACACATTATAAATGATAATTGCATCTGTGTATTATTACCTGCATTTTATTTATGATAGCTGAATCTTTAATAAAGTAGATTTCCTGTAAAATACTTAGGTTACTGATATCTATTTTTGTTTTGTTTTGTTTTGTTTTAAACTTTCAGCGTGAAGTCAAGGAAGAGATACCGTAACCATCTAGTTAACTGTAGTAATGAGAATAGGCCCCAGTCAGTAAGGTAATCATCATTATGGTTTGCTAGCTCTTCAAGTGTATCTAAATCATTCAGTCAGTAGCGAAGTTTAGTTTTTTTAGCTGTCTTTTTATCGCTTTTTTTCCCCCTTTATTAGAAGTAGGCAGCAATGAGAAAACTGTCAAACACACAACTATAATACACATAAAATTGATTCTTTCTCCAGTTTTACTCTATACTTAGTGCCTTATTCAAGGACTTTGCTGGGGTATATTATTTTGCATCTTTAAAGGTGCTAAGCAGGAAATGTCATCTTTGAGCAATTCTGTTCTAAGACTGATTATCTATGAGCATGGATACATAGCCGTGTTTCATTGTTTTGTAGCATCAAATATATGTTACTTCTAGAGACAGGATGGAATGACGATTGTTCCAATCAGTTATTGTTATTCCTGAGTCTTTATGAAAACCTCCTTTTCAAAAGGTTTAAAATTTGGATACTAAAAATCATAGCAAGCTGAAATTTTGCATACAATATATAATTTTCAGAGCATTACTTTCCTACTATGCAATTAATATGAGTTCAGCTATTACTTTTAATTAATAAGGTAGCAAAGTAAATAATTGCTATTTTTCAGATTTTACGTACATGGTTTGAGAAAAATGAACATGTAAACATTTAACTTAATTTATTTTTTACATACATTTGGACTTAATGGCACTTAAGCACATTAGAAAGTTAAGCATGTACTTAAGTATGTTGTTGAATCAGAAGGGGTACTCTTGGCTATATTTATTATTTCATAATATTTTCTAAAAAAGTGTTACTCTCCACTCTTTGAAATAACTTGAGGTGTCAGATTTTGTAGCTTGAAAACGTGGTATTTTATTCTCTACTAGTTTTGCCATTTTTCATTTCATAATTTCATAGACTTTGAGGTCAGAAGGGACCACTCAAGCACCCAGACTGAACCCCTTCACACCACAAGCCATTAAACCCCACTCCGATACTGGCACACTAAGCCCAGAGTCTCTAGTTAAACCAAAATGTTTCAGTCATCAGGAAACTAACTGGTGTGTCATAGATAGAGAAAAGAAAACTAAGAATACCCAAGGCCCCTGCAATGGCAGGGAATTGATTAAATGAGGCCAGGTCTACACTGCGACTTTAAATCGGTTTAATGGCCGATATACCGATTTAACGCTGTATCCGTTCACACGACGTCGTTCATTATATCGGTTAAAACGGGCTCCTTAATCGATTTCGGAACTCTCCCAAACGAGAGGAGTTAGGCTAAATTCGATTAGATAACTCGGATTAGGGTTCGTCGTGACGGAATCGACGATTATTTGGCCTCCTGGCGGGCATCCCAGAGTGCATCACTGACGCTCCTGTACAGCAAATCTGACTCGGGATGCAGCGGGCAGGTAAACAGGAAAAGCCCTGCAAACTTTATTACATTCCTGCTTGCCCAGCGTGAAGCTGCATCGCCGAGCTGGATGCAGTTGAAATCGAAAAAGCTCCAGCATAGACGTCGAGATACTAAGGCATGATGGCTGTATGGGGGAGACAAATCTGTTGTATCCAGCTTCCGTTACAGAACTACGAAATCCAAAGCGTTGAATAAAAACTCCAGATCCACAGCGCGCTTGACAAGCGTATATGGGAAGCCAGAGAACTCAAATGGCATCGTCATGGAAGTGAGGCGCAGGGGTACTGAGACTCTATCCACTATGGTCCACAGCAGTCTCTGAAAATTATTTGCATTCTTTGGCTGAGCTCCTAATGTCTGTAGGTTCAAACACAGTGTCTGGCGTGTTAGAGGAACGTCTTCAGTTTATTGTCCCCCCCACCACCACCACGTGAAAAAAAAAGGAGTAATTATTGGCTGTGCTATCGGCGTAAGTTGCTCAATGCACTCCGCGAAAAAGACAAAGGTTGTCTGCTGCCTTCAACAAAAAGGGAGGGGTGAAGGCTGTACCCACACCACCGGGCAATGTTTTCTGCCCCATCAGGCACTGTGCTCTCAACACGGAAGTGGGAACTATGGGATAGCTGAGGAACAGCTACCCACAGTGCACCGCTCCTGAAATCGATGGTAGCTTTGGACCATGGACACAAACAATCGATTTCGGAATCCCACTGTGGATGCGCTAAACCGATTTTATTAGATCTGTTTTGTAATATCGGTTTAAGCTAATTCGAAATAATCGTGCAGTGTAGACGTACCCTGAGAGATGCTCAGATGTCCCAGCAAGTGAACAATGTTCCATGCTACAGAGAAAGGTGAAAAAAACCTCAAGGTCCCTAATTGTTCCCTATCTCATGGAGCGCAAGCCACCATGACTCATTTCTTTGCTAAGTTCCTTATTTATCGTTACCTTCCATGAAGATCTAATCATTAAAGTCTGAACAGCATCATCAATTGGATTCTTTTAGTTAATTTGTGCTCCCCCTAGCTGACTGCACAGCAAAATTACTGTCAGGTGACTTCATACATTGAAATATGATCTGCGTGCTTTCTTAACTGTAGAGAGGAGAACTTTTTAAAGAATTATTTAGAATTCCACAGATTACATTCTAGTCAGACTGCAACAGTCTTAAAATAGGGCATGGTTTTCAGCCTACATAAATAGACACTATGCCCTTTTTAATCTGGCTGTATGAATACATGTAGAGAATCACAACAGAGGGCAAAATCTAGTCTTATCTATTTCAGTCAATAGAAACAGAGACGCTGCCCAGTGTATCCTCTGCAAATTGATTTCAGTTGCCCAGTACAGGATTTATTTTTTTGGTGGATTGAAGGAATGTGTGGTGGAAAACATTATTTTGCTTCTCTATAAGGGAGCAAAATGCACCTATTTTTAATGATGGCAGTTGCAGTTATTAGTTAATGGCCAGGAATTCAACTAACAGGCAGCTAATGGGGATAAATCCATAGGTGCCGTAACTAGGCGTGCTGGGGGTGCAGCAGGTTGAAGAGGTTTCCATTATATAAGGCGTTTACAGTTTGGTCTAATGGCTCTCAGCACCTCAGCTACAAAAATTGTCCCAGCACCGCTGCATAAATCACTCTCAGATTAGCCTAAAAGCTATAGCATTCACACTAGCCAGCTCTGAGGACAGACATGCCCCTCTAGATACGTGGGATCTAATTCACTACTGCATTATTCCAGGGTAACTCGACTGATCTTCTCCATCACATGGGCATGGGAAACTGTCTCCCAGGGCTTTCTTTCCATTCCCTTACACATCAGAGCAGCAGAGGGAAGGATTCACCTGTTTGTGTTCATCTCCTTTTTTTCTTGATCCTTCTTGTTGTCTAAATTGCTATTATATGAGTTATAACAGTGCAAAGGTGTCAAGTATCAGAGGGGTAGCCGTGTTAGTCTGGATCTGTGAAAGCAGCAGAGAATCCTGTGGCACCTTATAGACTAACAGAGGTTTTGGAGCGTGAGCTTTTGTGGGTGAATATCCACTTCGACATTCCTTATAGTTCTCAATATGGCTCATCATGATGCATCATATTTTCATACTGTCCATTTGAGATCCTGTAGCAGCGTACATCAAACATCTTGCCAAGTGTATGAGGGAGTTCATTTCCTGTTGTTGGAGCAGCTGCAAATAATCTTAAATATACTCAATTGACTCTGAAATAAATTAAAACAGGTGCCTGGAAAAGGGACTTTTGAATGGATAAAAATGTTTGTCCTTTTTCACTTGCATATTTTAAAAATAATACTAGCAGTGAGAAAAAGTAAAGAAAATATACGCCGATGAATATGTAAGAATTCAAACTCAAATTGGACACAGGAGGGAAAGAAAGGAGAAAAGACCCTGAAAACTGCAAAGCCTTGTATAGTGAAGGTATTATAAAGATAATTGCTACCTTGAGTTTTGAAGCTACAGATTATTTCCCCATTGACACCTCCTTTCCATCTGAACTTTTATTGATTTGTACAGTAATTTCTATCTTCCTAGCATGCAGACTCCACAGCTGAAAAGGAGGAGGGCTGTAGCAGGGCAGCCTTTTTTGTTGTTTAATATAACATGTTTGATCAGCCTGAGCAAATCACCATCTAGCATTGAGGAGGTTCATATGCAGATTACAACTCTTGGCTCTTCAAATAGTCTATGTTACAAACTTCTTAATTTGCCTGGATTTGGTTATGGAGCCAATGCAAGCACAGGGTATTTCAAATGGCTTAGTTCTGCTCTTTACTCCCAAAGACTTTCAAGCTTTCAAGTAAGTTATTCCATCTACTGTATTTGTGCTTGGTTATATGTAACTATGTGCAGCAGCTGCTCCTATTGCTTGTGCTATTAGAATGTCATTGTGTTCTCTGTTTGAATGAGAGAGAAATAATCTTTGCCGTAGATTCTTTGGTCTGGCCAATCTACTCCTATGGTGGAACTCTAATAGCACTGGGGATATCAGCTGTTGCACATAAAATACTATTGTATATAATATACTTTATATGAAACAGCTGATGTCTCTCAATTTGATACACTCAGTGGACCTATCTGTGTGTCTGTATGTGTATATGTGTGTGCACACATATACACTAATCTCTATCCCATATATGAATAATATAAAATCTGGCTCATGATATAGATTGCATACATGAACACATAAGACTTGTAATCCCTTTTGAACTCAAAGAAAATTTTCCAAGATTGCACCCATAATACACACGTTTAGTGTGTATTTCTTAAATTATTATTTTCTTCCCTAACCGAAGAAACATTTAAAGTGTGACCACTGTAGTCATGGAGGAGGGATTGTCATAAGAATATAAGCAGAGTCTGAATGACCCTGACATCTAGTGGTGAGTTGTGGGAAAGGACTTCAGGAGCTGATCTCGTTTGCATGGACACACTCATCTGCCTAGGTGCTCAGCACGATGAGATTGCTTGCCCAAATGATCTCTTGTGGCTGGTGTTGGATCCCCAGTCTCTTTGTTATTGGGGCAGGAGTAATTAAGGGTTGTTATTTCTGTTGTGTGAACCGAGGGCAGCAGAACTGTACCTGATGAAGGGACTAACCTTCAACTCAATGGCACTCGCTAGACAGGGGACATGGGCTCCAAAGCCCAATGAGTTTAGAGACGGTGGGGATAGGCATGTGTATCTGGTGGTGTGGGCCATGTTTAAGGGTTCTAGACACCATTTGATCCTTCCTCTCTCTGTAGAACAATAAAAAAGCTGGTTTAGACTCAACTGAGATTCTTGTTACATGCTGCAGAGCTGAAATCACTGATACTTGGGTCTAAGTATTAGACCTGCTTTGGGACAATGTCTCTATTGCAAGAGACTGGCCAATGTGCACCAGCAGTGAGGCTCCTCCACTAACAGCTGAAATCACTAAGAGTTGTGTTAAGCAGTGAGCCCTGAAGACATCTTGGTGAGTGGCCAGCTGGGTGGCTGATGGCAAGGCATGGCCAGCAGGGTGACTGACAGGGAGGCATGGGCAGCAGGGTGGCTGATGTTGAGGGCCAGAGCAGAGCTCCACAGAGAAGTGCAGCAATCAGCCGGTGAGCTGATTAGCAAATGCCTGAGCAGCGGAGCATGTAAGGTGCCTCCTCACCTCTACCTTCCACCCAGAGTGGGAGGTGAGCTCTATGAATGAATCTGTGAACTCAGGCTGCACTGGTCAAGGATAGCAACTATGCGTGGGGTGCAGAGAAGGGGACGGGCATGTTAAAGGGACTTTTCGGTTGCTGGACTTAAGAACCTGAGGGGAAAAGGACACTGCCCAACTTACTTGGGGATGGGTCTTTTGCTCATTGTTTATGTTTATGAACCCTAGTTGCAGTATTTTCCCAAATTAATGCTGAATTACTTACCTCCTTTTGTTAAAATTTTTTGCTACACTCAGGCTCAGTGGTTGTGAAACAGGAAGTATTGCCTCTTAAAGGCACCCAGGGCGTGGTGTGTAATTGTCCCAGGTCACTGGGTCGGGGCTTGAGCTGGTTTTGTGTTGTATTGTTGAAAAGAAGCCCTTGGATACTGAACTTGACTCTTGTTGCAGCTGGCTCCGCCTGGCAGAAGGATTACAAAAAAAAAATCATGAACATGGGAGACTCAGACACTGCGGTCAGCATTAGTGAAAGATTCCATTCTCATCTTCTCCAGTTTATTATTGTATTAACTGGCAGTACTCCTAGTTATTTTAGCACTGGTATTTCTATCCTTTATATAGTTGTGTATACAGAAACTGCCAATCATTCAAAAGTGTGTGACAGTTGTCTTTTTGACAAAAGGTCCACAGGACCTCGATAATATCTTGGAAATCGGTTAACATACAAATGAATTAAAAGGTTGCAATCCAAGAGTGCTGCAGGTGCACTAACTAGCTACTTGCACTGCCTCATCTTCCCCTGTAATCCCCTTCCAGCCCTCCTACTGATGTGAGCATCACTCTCACACATGGACTAACAAGGGATGATAGTGTATTAGGGAAATGACATTTTCTCCTGTCCTGATTTAATAACATGATATAATAACAGCAAGATGTCCCTTACAAAACAGTCTGTCTCATAAAGTTCCCTCCCCTGTTATTGTTCCTTAAGACTAACTGATGTTAAGAAATTACTCCTACTGATAATCAATAAATAGTCTATCCTAAATTTCTGTTAGCGCACTAACCAAGATGCTTGTTTTCTGTTTTTCATCCAGCACCTTCTTCATTAGAATACTTGAGTGCTGAATATCTCAGACTTCACCAACTTTTTCCTGTAAGTTATGGGACATATGGTGGGGCAGACCCCCACCTTAGTCAGGAAAGAGTTAAAGAACTTCTCTGGGTGCAGTCAGCCTCAACCTGGTGTACCTATGAGGTTTGTCAATCCTGGAAATGGACAGGTCCCTAAAAGGAAGGATGCCTACTAAGTACAGGTTGACACTCTGAAGGGTCAGGAATACAACTCATAGCCACTCATCCCCTGGAAACAGATTACTGACCAGGGAAATGGACTGAAAGCATTGGCTACCCAGGCCTTCTCAGAAAGCAGAAGGGCTGGTACTTTTCTTTTTTGGCTTCTGAAAGGCACGGGGCTTTTGATTTTTGTGTGCTGTGGAAGCATACTGACTTCTTGTTTGGAACTAAATTGAGTTCCCCTCAGAAGGGGGCCAACACCTTGAACAGCACAGCCAAAAGGCTGTGCCCCAGACTTTGAGACAAGAGCAGCACCCATCATCTCCCCAAGAGGTGCTAGAGAGTTAGAGCTGATGATAAGCATGAATAAAAATCCTGTGTGTTATACAAGTAAGCTATTTTGTCAAATACATTTCTGGGATGATTTCACTGAGTTCAGATTAATTACACCAGGGATGAATGTGGCCCTCCAAGGTTAATGGGTTAAAAAAGCAAAACAAATGTTTGTTATATTTGATTATTTTTGTATTCAGTTGTTGTTATTTGACAAGAGTTTTTTGCACTGGAAAAATGATTTAATATTCCTTAGACATTATGAAAGAAGGAATCTGTTTGTAGCAAGGGAAAAACTTTTCCAGAACTCATAAATGTAGCATGAATTGCAGTTAGAACATAAAATCGTTGAATAAAAAGTGCTGCTTTGCATCAGCTTTGCAAAAGAATCATCTTCACCAGGACAAAAATCTAATTCATTCTTTACTGAAAACCCTCTTTAATACAGGGACACACTAGTTGATTGAATTCATACAATTCAGTTGTAGCTAGGAGATGCTTCATTTTTAGATGGACCTAGGTGGCAAGACTCAGGGAAGAAGATGGGAACTAGCTGATCCTCCTCCACCATCAACACCAAAGTCAAAATAAATTGCTGTTAACAAGCTCAGCCATGGATAGTTAGAGTGTAGACTAGATTGAAGGGAAAGAAGACAGATGATGGTCACAAGGAATAAGAGCAGATTAGTCTGACTGCTGGTAGGCAGAATCAACCATCTGAAAGGAGTGAGAGTTAGGCTATGTCTACACTACAGACCTTATAGCAGCACAGTTGTACTGCTGCAGTGGCACTGCTGGAGAGCATCTCCCACTGACATAGTGCTGTCCACACTGGAGCATTTGTGGGGAAAATTATAACAGTAGGGGATGTGATTTTTTAAACACCCCGACCGACAAACATTTTGCCAGCAAAAGAGCAAGTGCAGACAAAGCCTTAAAGAACTGTGGACTTTACTGTAGTATTGGGTGAAATATTTTTGGCCAAAACTTCTTTTTAGTGAAAAATGCTGATTTAGCTGCAGTGAAACATTTTGTGAATGTTTTCTGTTTCTTTAAGGCAAATTGTTTATGTAAAAAACAAAAAAAGCAAAATTTGGAAAAGTCAACATGAAAGGTTTTGACTTTTTTCTGAATGAAACATTGTTTTTTAATTCAAAATGACTTTTCATTTTGAAATGTCCTTACATTTTGTTAACATTTTAAAATATGTGATTAAAAAAATAATAAAGAACACCTCAGAATCAAAACAAAATGTATTGTTCTAGTGGGCCAACATGAATTTTAATTTTTGGTTTGCCAAAAACCTTGTTTCAAGTCATCATGAAACAATTTTTTTCACAGAATTTTTTCAAACTTGTCAGCAAATCAAAAAATCAATTATTCACACAGCTCTAATTCAGCACCATCAGTTAATGACTTTGAGACTTTGAGACCCACTTACCTATGTGTGTACCTAATTTGTAAAAATGCTAAGCATCCCAATTTCCATTGAAGTCAATGGAACCTTCAGGTAGTCATCACCTGTGCAAATGCATCAGCAGCCTATATCTCTAGACAGGTGGTGTGGTCCAGTTGATCTGACTCCAGACTGGGTTCTGGTCTTGGCTGTACCTTTATCTCACTGTGTAATTTTAAACAAGACACTTAGAATTAGGTTTTTTTCCAAAATTGTCCACTCATTGTCATCCTTTTCTTGAGATACTTAACATTTAAAATGGATCATCATAGAATATCAGAGTTGGAAGGGACCGCATGAGGTCAACTAGTCCAATCCTCTGCTCAAAGCAGGACCAATCCCCAACTAAATCATTCCAGCCAGGGCTATGTCAAGCCTGACCTTAAAAACCTCTGAGGAAGGAGATTCCACTACCTACCAAGGTAACCCATTCCACCCTCCGGGTGAAAAAGTTTTTCCTAATATCCATAAGTACAGACCATTTTTGAGATTATGGGTTTTATCCTGTCAGCATCTCAGTTTCCCCATGTGTAAAATTAGGATAACAATGTTCATCCATCTTTAAAGAATATTGAGATTCATGGATGCAAAGCACTATATATTGTTTAGTTATTATATAATTATAGTGTATTGTTATACAATCACTGGAAAAATAATTTAACAACTAAGGGTGAAATTTTCAAAGACTAAGGATTTGTCATTTCTTTGGGAGAATTGAAAACCTCAGCCTAAATTCAATCTTCTATTTTCTCCAGTATTACATTATCATTTGTAATACTGGTTCTGGACTCTAAATGTTTCACTTTCAGTCTTGGACCACACCCTTGTGCTTCAGCCCCAACGAGAGCCAAAAGACAACGATGAAAGAAGTGATCAAACTTGCTGAAACCTTAATAGTCATTCTGAGTTGTGGGCAAAGGTTTGAGGGATTAATATCTTAATCAAGTGGATTTGTCCCTCCCTAATTAAAAGAAGTCTTTCTCTTGGTGTGGATATGAAAAATAGTTTCTTTAACTGCCAGGTTCTTTTTCAGAGACACAAGGACCAACTTCTTCTGAGAAGAAGAGCTCTATGTGGCTTGAAAGCTTGTCTTTCTCCCCAACAGAAGTTGGTCCAATAAAAGATGTTACCTCACTATCTTATCTCTGTAATATCCTGGGACAACATTACATAGAGATCATTTTTTACTATATTAGCACAGCCAATGATTACTACAAGGTATGAAGAACCAGTACCTGACTGATAAATTAGAGAAGGAAACACTAGCCCTGGGAACAAAGGGGCAAGATCTGGCCCTAAAGTTTTTAGAGACTGCCTCTATCTTTGAGATAACATAGTAATGTCTACAAATTTTTCTACTCTTTGTTAGCATATGGATTCAATGCTATGAGACAAAGGAGCTTGTAATCGAAAAAACAGTATGCATTCTCTGGTTACACTGTCTTCAGGATAAGAACAGTTCATGCCTTTCGTACAAAATCCAGTGATAAAGCAACTGTTTCTTAAAATATGTTTACTTGTCTTCTTGTCTCTTTTAGTTCCCTGACTTTCATTACATATTTTATATTTAGAGTTCAAAGTAATTAACCCTTTATGCATTCCAGAAAGTTAAGCACATTGAACTTGGCACTGAGAACCATATAGCATGGTTTGTCTTTGACAGAAGGGATTAATTTATTCTTGCCTTAAAAGAAATTGACAGTGAACCTTTTAATCCCAGCTCATTTCAATATCTTCCACAATTACAGCTGAAATTGACGGTGAGCGGAATTTCATTCAGCTGCAACAGAATTATTTGAAAGTTTTATTCATACGATCTGCTCTAATTTCTGTCATGTTAACATTCTAGCCTGTCTCACTGCAGCATTATACATTGTTGGAATTCATAAGGCCATTTGATGGAGCAGTTGCATAGTTTCTTTGCACTCAAAAGGTACTGGAAATTTGAGTAGCAAAAGTGCTTGCTGTGGTCATCCTTAAAAGTCAGTTTTGCCTTATACAAATAGATATGGTTGTATCGGTTTTTGTAGTGATACGTAATCTTCCCCAGACTTATTATAGAAAAGACGTAGAACACTGAAAATACACAGGTAGAGCTACTTGATTATCTAAGGCAATTGGAAAGATTGTAAGCGATTACCTGTTGTACCTTTTATTATTAGTGCCATTGAGTCCTAGAGTGAATATATATGCAAGTTGATAGACTTTAACTCTTGTTCATTCCAACTTGCTGAGGAAGAATAACTTTTTGAATGAAAGACAAATATTACAACATTTGTATGGACAAGACTATTTAATATTCTTACCTCAGAGGCTACCATTTTGTCCATTCTCGGAACCTGAGTTCTACATGGGGAAATAATCACTGTTCCCCCCCGCCCTCTTTTTAATGTCCAGTGAGAGTTGGGTGTCTAAATCTCTTAGGTCCCTTTGAAATCCTCTGTATTAACAGACTCACTCCAACAATGTTCCATATGAGAAACGTGGGGCTAGTCTACACTAGACCCGTTATAGTAGCGCGTCTGATGAAGACACTGTGTGCCAATGAGAGAGAGCTCTCCTGTTGGCATAATAAAACCACCTCCACAAAAGGCTGTAGCTATGTTGGTGGGAGAAGCTCTCCCACCGATATAGCGCTGTCCAGACAGTGGTTCATTCACATCTGATCGACATAAGTTATACCAACATAACCTGTAGTGTGGACAAGCCCTTATACCATGTGCTCATTTATTTTCCTGCTTTACAACATATCCTTCAAAGATTCAAAACAAACTTGGAGCTGTATTGTACACTAATGTACTCTAGGAATTTTTTCAGGAAAGTTCTATGGCCTGTGTTATACAGGAGGTCAGTCTCTAGATCAGTGGTGGGCAACCTGCAGTCCACAGGCTGCATGCGGCCTGTCAGGTTCATCCACTGGCAGGCTGCCAGACAGTTTGTTTACATTTGCATGGCCACCTGCAGCTCCCAGTGGCTGTGGTTCTCTGTTCCCAGCAAATGGGAGCTGCGGGAAGCAGTGTGGGCCACAGGGACATGCTGGCCGCCACTTCCTTCAGCTCCCAGTGGCTGGAAATGGCAAACTGCAGCCACTGGGAGCTGCAGGTGGTCATGCAAATGTAAACAAACTATTTGGCAGCCCAGCAGTGGATTACCCTGACGGGCCGCAGGTTGTCCATCACTACTCTAGATCATCACTTTGGTCCCTTCTATCCTGGAAATCTATGGCTCTGTACCTCCAATTTGTTAGATAAACTTTTGCGTTCATGGATTATTAGCTGGCCCAGACTTTGGGTTTTTTAACCATTAAGTAACTTCCACTTTGTTTCTTTTCCCAGATGAATGTACTATAGTGATGTAACAAAAAGGTAATTTTTAAGTAGCATTGTTAAAAGGAAATAAAATGGTAGAATTATGAGGGAAAGCAAACAACATTATTGTAATTTATTGCTTGATAGAAAATTGGCATATGCTGTATACTAAAGGTAAAATCAATGGGAGCTATACAACTCAAAACATGCAATAAACTGAAAGTGTTTTGGCTGATATGGAACTGATATAATGGCACGAGAAGATTTTCTTAAACAAAGGGAATATCCTATTATACAAAATAAGAGCAATGTTAGCCAGGAAAACTTTGACACAATATTGGTTTTAAGAATGTGCAGCTTCCTCGATTGTCTTTTCAAGGTTACATACTCATAAGAAACAATTATCATATCATTACCTCTGTACTATAAAACTAATTTCCTATTTCAACATTGATGTGAACATACTTAGCTGATTGAAAGGGATAGAGGAAATCCATGCATAATTTTCTTTAATGGGTTGAGTCTAGGGAGTCTACCTTTCATAAAAAATACTAATGTCTGAAATGAAGGCACACAGAATACTCCAAGCTTTCTTAATGCTGATAAGTTGTGACTTCAGCCATTAAGATATTATAATTATTGGGGCTGCTCAGTACATCAAGCCCCTAGGGTGGCAGTAGTATGCCAGGTATATTTCGACTCAAAGGAAAGCATTGTAGATGCTTCAGCAGCTAGTTCTGGCGAGTCCCAATAACACTCAGATGCATGGCAAAGGGAAAGGTTATTTTACAAGGGCTGCCAGGGAAGAGAAAGTACCTAGGTTATAAGCAGCAAAGAGTCCTGTGACACCTTATAGACTAACAGGCGTATTGGAGCATGAGCTTTCGTGGGTGAATACACACTTCATCGTTGCATCCGACAAAGTGGGTATTCACCCATGAAAGCTCATGCTCCAATATGTCTGTTAGTCTATAAGGTGCCACAGGACTCTTTGCTGCTTTTACAGATCCAGACTAACACGGCTACCCCTCTGATACTTGATACCTAGGGTATTTTCAACCTGAGGCTTAAACAGTCACAGTTCAAAGTGAGCAATAGCAGTAAAAGTTTGGGTCCCTGCGGCTGTCCAGGCAAGAATCAGGATTCTTCAGACCTGGTGTCTGCCTTCTCTAGTCCAGTTTCTATTCCAAGCAAACAGGAGCTTGGAGGTTTCTAGAACAGAATCAGTTAGTGTCTCGCTTGGGGGAGGGACATTCTGCACTGGCTCCCTGCCCAGCTGCTGCTCTCCCACAAGCCCTGAGCAGATCTGCATTAGGCTGTAATATCTGGCAGTCACAGCCTGCTTCACATTCATCTCTGCACATGGTTCCTGGGGGTCTTTTTCTGCCTCCAGTTTCCCTACAGCTCCTTGCTGTCCATGCAGCCTCTGCATCTAGCTTCCCTGCAGCTCCTGGCAAGCCAGGCAGCAACTCATTCAAACCGAGTCCAGCCCTTCCTGGCAGAGGAACTTTCTCCATACCTGGCCGGGAGGTGCATCCTGTAGGGGGCTGATGAGAGTTGCAGTCCCCGCCTGGCAGATCTATCACAGTATGTTAGGGATATCAGCCATATGCTTTTAAATATGGAATATTTTCACATATTTGAAGTGATGTAATTGCCATGTTGGTCCTAGGATATTGTAGAGGCAAGATGGGTGAGGTAATATCTTTTATTGGACCAACTTCTGTTGGTGAAAGAAACAAGGTTTTGAGTTTATGCACAACACTTCTTCAGGTCTGGAAAAGGTATTCAGAGTGTCACAACTAAATATGATATAACAGATTGTTTAGTATAAATAGTTGACCAGTGGCTTAGCCAGGTAGAGGGAACAGGGAGAGTGAAAAAAAAAGGTGCCACCCGCTGTGATGCTTTTACTCACCTGGTGGCACTTTTACTGTTGGGGCGGTGCTCCAGGTCTTCAGCGATACCTCAGCGGTGGGACCTTCACTCGCTCCACAATTCTTCGGCGGCATTTTGGCGGCGGGTCCTTCAGTGTCATCAAAGATACCCGGAGCTAGTGAAGGGCCCACCACCGAAGTGCCGCCAAATACCCAAAGCGCCGCCGAGTGAGTACAAATTAAAAAGGCAACAAGAAATTGACAAGGCACCACTTGTGCTTGGTGGGGGAGCAGCCACTGCCTCACTCCCCCTCTAGCTACGCTACCGGTTGACACATATTCTAAGAGACCATTTAAGATAAAATGGCCCATTAACACCACTCAAGACATAAGACAAACAAGGACGGCATTGTTACTGGGTTACAGATTATTGTAATAAGTCATACATTCTCCTCTGGCCTTCAGACAAACCAGTTTCACCCAGCTCATAATCAGAAATGAGCTACCCACAGACCAGGACACAACAACCCAGAACAGCACCAGACAATGCCACAACAAAAGATGCAAAACCTACAGACATATCTCCCACCCCAAAACACCTTTCAGGCTCCGTGGGTCCTACACTTTCCGGTTATATCAAGTGGAGTACCTCATCCAGTGCACTAAATGCCCCAATTACAACTATGGGGTGAAACTAGTTCCTATGCTCTTGAATGAACTCTCACATAAAAAATGATAAAAAGACAAAAACACTATTACTTATGGGTGAATACTTTTCACAGAATGATCACTCCATAGCTGACCTCTCAGGCCTCATCCTCAAAGGGATCCTGCACAACACCTTTAAAAGATGAGCCTGGAAACTAAATTCATAACTTTGATACACACTACAAACCATGGTCTAAATAAAGACATTGGATTTATGGCTAATAACAACAATCTGTAGCCCTATAACTCTGCATTTTTGAATTATGACTGGTGAAGTGTTAATGGGCCACTTCACCCTGAATGGGCCTTTAGAATATGTTAATGACTTATGCTAAACAATCTGTTCCACCTTATATTTAGCTGTAACACTCTGGGGGTATGTCTACACTGTGATTAGATACCCACAGCTTGTCCATGCCCGCTGTCTTAGGCTCACAGGGTTGGGGCTAAAAGGCTGTTAAGTTGTAGTGTAAATATTTAGGCTCGTGCTCCCACCAACGCTCCAGGACCCTTTCCTCTCCCCCACTTGCAGGGTGTTAGAGCCTGGTCTCCAGTCTGAGCCTTGCAAGCTCGAGTCAGCTGGCATGAGCCAGCAATGGGTTTTTTATTGCAGTGTAGACATACCCTGAATATCTTTCCCAGACCTGAAGATGAGTTCTTTGGAGCTTGGAAGCTTGTCTTTTTCACAAACAGAAGTTGATCCAGTAAAAGATCTGATCTCATGCATTGTCTCTTTTATTTATTTGAGGTATTCCAGTATTTATGCATGCATGAGGAATCCAGGCAAAACCTGATTTATTTGATTATTTATTGCATGTTCTCTAATCCTTTTCTGAAATATTTTCCAAAACATTCACTGATTTGGGAAACCATCTGTTTTATTTTTCTGAGAAACAGTAGTGTGACAAGTAAGTTAACATCCCTTAAGCAGCCTGCATATATGAAGCAATTGATGTTGCTGACATGTCTTGCAATGGCTTTATTTGGAGAGAGGGAAGGGAAGCAAGAGGAGGCTTCCCAAAGCAGCTTCCCTCCCAATCCCTCTACCTGTTTTTTTCCCGCTTGTTAGAAGTGAGGACTGTGGGCTTAGTCAATTATATTTTCCAGTTCTACCATTGGTTGCAATTTTTAAAGTGGGGCTGTTGGGAAACAGCCCCTTGTGATTGCAATTCTTGGAAGGATCTCACTCTTTCATGGTGACTCCAGAAGAAGTGTGGCTAATCCAGAAAGGGGCATGGTTAGCAAAACTTGCAACTGCAGTAGAGAAAGCAGATATGAATTGGCTGGAGTAAACTAGAGCACCAATGGCGCTGTGCTGATGTAACCCGAAGTGCAAAGCTGCTGTGCAGCTGCTCTGACTGACTAGCAGTGGGTCCCTATATGTGCCCTGCCCCTCTGCTCGTATCCCAGGTGAGATGGGGGTGCGATAGAGTCATTCTCATGCATGGGTGTGTGCTCTCTCTCTTTCTTGCTCTTGCTCTCTAGCCCAAAAGACACTTTTCCTCTCCCCACAGCTGTTTTATTGGAACTTGTCTCAGGGCCTGATCTGGTAGGCAGCTTCTGAGCATACTTTCCATATCAGACCCCATACACAGCAGTCAGAATTAAATCCAAGTAAAACAGGGTGTCTATGACAGTGCTGGGAACTGAATCCAGGTCAGCTGTGGTCTAGCCTTGCACCTTAACCCCTTGACCATCTTCCTCTTTATATGGGCTGAGACTGTTGGAGGGGAAGTTAGAAGCCAGACTCCCTCCCGTTCCCTGCCTGCCGCCCTGAAGAAGAATGAGAGTAACAGCTCAGATACAGCTGTTCTCCCTCGTGCATGGTTTCTGGGAATGCAGGTAGTTCATTCAGAGGTGTAAGGGGAGTCCTTGTGTCCCCTTACTCATACTTGTGGCCTCATGATTGCACTTGAAACTATTACACTCACAACATCCCTTCAGTGTTTCAAACAGCTGTATTTGAACAAACCTTTTTATACTCATTTTCTAGTCATTTAGTCGTCTTGTATTCTGCCATTAAGGAGAGAGAAGTAAGAGGAAACAGAGATGTGAGACATAAGAGATAAAGGTGTCTCTCCAATTAAATTTGATTTATGTCTTCCTGAACATTGATTTCATTAACATTTTGAGTTTAAGAAACTAATTACTAATATACAAACTCTGCCTGTTTGAAGTATTCAGTAGGAAAATACTGGACTGCACTCTTCATGTAAATTAAGTGAAACCCATGCATCTTCTGAACGATTTCACTCCAAACAGCTGGCGCTATTTAGGCTGAAAAATGAAACACTTCAGACAGTTTCTCAATTGTTGTAATTAAAAACAGGAAACAGCAAGGTAAATAAAGTAATCATGGGATCAATAAAACATTATTATTTTAATAGAGATCTCAAAAGCCCGGGCCATAAGTGCCAGGTTTCAAAGTGCAGGAAATCTTAGCAAACATACATTGGTCTCTGATGGGGCACTTGAGCAAAGAGTTCAACAAGAATGAAACGTGTCTCTGAGATTTAGCTATTTCTGTATGAAAATAACCAAATAGATCACTGGAGTATTTCCAGTAACTGAGATGCTGCAGTGAAGGGGAAAAAGGACACAATCGGGACCTAGCGAGACACACATAATAACAAAGACATTTAATCAAGTGTATATACTTTTATCATCTGCATAGATGAGCACTGTCAACGGGAAATGTCAATAGAAAATTTAGACATATAAAAGCACTATATTTCAGGCAAACTAGAGACAGTCTTACAAAGGAAATTGGAAAGGTAGCTACTAAATGCACCTTCCTTGGTCCCTATTGCCCCTTCCTTTAGGAAAACATGCAGGTGCCAGACACTCCAGGAAACTGAATGAGATTCCCCTTGCATTACAATAAATGATACCCACAGAGCAAGTGAGTGAGTGCAGTGGAATCAGAGGATGTGATTTATGTCACAGTACATGTCATGAAAGTGCCTATCTGCTGAGAGACTGTTTCTTCTCACTGCTTTTTGGTTTCTCTTCCCTCTTCAACCCCTCCAGCTAAGGTTCCCTGGGGAGTGGTTTCTCATTGTCCATGATCCTCCCCTCACCAACATCTATGCCATCCTTCCCTTCAGTGTAGATTGCTAATTAAAAGAGCTTTATCTCCCACTTCTCAGCAGTACACCTGTCAGCAGTACTCCAGTAGTCATGTTGGGTTATGGCATCCTGTCCCACTCCTAAATCCACTCTAAAGCACCCTCTCCTGACTCACAAAGCCATAAGCACACAGAAGTTCTGCACAGAGCCTTCAGCAGGCTTACATGGGGAGGAGCGAGAGGAGCGGGGGCATATAATGGGACAGCTTCCACTTTGAGAGTCTCCCTTCCCCCCTGTAATTTCCACTGGCTTCCACTCTGCTCCATCAACATATGTGAAGCAGAGTACCTGACTCTTACTTTTTAATTTAAGATATGTTGTGCAATATGGTCCAACTCCTCCTATCCTGAGCACAGCCTGAACATTGGGCTCTACATTGGGCATCTATGTGGGGAGGAATCATCCCTCAATCTGCCCCTACTCAGCTGCAGTGTGTCTTTGGAGCTGTCCTGCAGCCCCTAATGTTAGCCCTGAGCCTGAGCTAAAAACCACAACCCTAATGCACTCTGGGTGATGTGATGTGGAAGGATCCATGCGGTAGCAGGTTCTCTAGTCTCATCCTTTATACTCTAGCTCACAGAGAGCTACCACAGAACTAAGGTCTGTGTCATGCAGTGGACACGGACCCACCCACACACCCATCCAAATCCTGCCTTTGGACAGGAGAACCCCACTGGTTCCACTCCCACAGGGCCCTCCACATCAGAGGGAAAGAATGGGATTTCCCCCTAAATGCCTATATACCATGTATATTCTACAATGCAGAGGTATTCTGTAAACATCTATTAACCTTTCATTGGGATCAGTCCCATTACTCCTGCTAGATGTGTCCTTCAGATGCTGCTATTCAAAAATTATTGACTATTAGTTTTAAGATTATTATTATAAATTATATATTTGGAGCTCTTTATGGAGTATGCAAAGGTTGGTGACTTGCTTCTGATTGCCAAATGCATAAACCTCACAAAGGTCAATAATTAGTTTCACTGCATTTTGCAGAAGCACCTTCACATTGCAAAGAGATTTATAACTGCAGAGCACTTGTTGTAGTGATACAGATGAAACTTAGATGAACTGATGGCAGGCATATACTTCTGTAACAAAGGCATTTGATAAATATATTCTGCAATATGTGATAGAATTGTAGAATCATAGAATATCAGCTTGAATACGTTTCACAGAGGTTAGTGTTTCCTTTTAATCCACCTTTAAAAACAAGCAAGCAAGGACAAACTCTAGAAGAATTTATTATATTAAGTTTACTTGGAATCTATCAAGGCCACTATGCTTTGTGATAGGCCTTTAAAGAACTAAGAGATATACTACTATAATATTCATTGGTGGATATTGGGACTTAACTCCTAATTTCTGAGTTAGATTTTTGAACAATTCAGGCATAGAGGGTGATGGTGAAATTAGCTGCAGCTGGGAGGGAATTAAAGAAGGAAGATCAAAGACAGCTCCACTTGGTAGTGGCAGTGTGGGAAGAGCAATTCAGAAGGCGGAACAGGCCCAAATCAGGAAAGTATAAAGGATGCAGAGATATTGTGTGGACAAGGGAAAAGCAGCTGTAGTGGGACTGAAACTGAAAGGGGGGACCCAGAACAGACAGGAGCAAGGAACAACAAGGGAGTAATCAATCATTTAGGGTGGAAGAAAGAGTTAATGGCAACAGTGCGGTTGGAAGGGAAAGGCAGGTGGGAACTGGAGAGTCAGGTATGCAGAAGGACTGAATGGAAACTTCACCAGACAGTGAAGACATGCAGTGCAGCTGCTAACTAGTGAGTAGCTCCCAGCAGTGTCTCTGCCTGACTGGGAGAGACTGACAGCTGGTGGGCTTAGGAGACACTCCTAGGACAGCAGAAAAGTGAGGGAGAATTGGTAAAAAGGTGATGCTCTCCTGCCTGCTTTGTAAAATCAAAAAGCAAGCCTCATAAACCCTATTACTGTATATCTGAGTGGTTCAGGCTCTCCATTGATGTGGCAGATCAGGATTTAATAAACCTATTAAAATTTTGTACAGGGCATAGCAACCGCTCAGTCACCCTCTGAGTCACTACTGCCCCAATTGCAGAACACTATGTTGCCATCCTGGACTGCCATCTTTCATATGAGACATATCATGAAGTCTAGTCCCTGATCTATGTTGTTTAATAAGAGGAAGGATATTGATTCCAGTCCCCTGGCTGTATTCTAAATCAGAATATTCCATTCTACCTAGCTAAATTCCTAAGTGAAGTGTTCTGTTGACATATTAGTTATCATTACAATATCTCATACAGTACACTGACACACATTTAGTCTAGAAAGACAAGGTGAGTGAGGTAATATCTTGTATTGGACCAGCTTCTGTTGGTGAGAGAGAGAAGCTTTCAAGCTTACACAGAGCTCTTGTTCAGATCTGGGTATAAACACTTCAATGCATTTATTCTGGTATAAACAAGATATAAACATATCAAAAATATCCTAATAGTCAATGAATGTGTGTGGAAAAAATGGTACTAATTTCTAACAGTATTTGGGATCCAACTCTGTCCTCAATTCCATACTGACAGCTCCCACTGAAGTTGCACCCTATAACTAAAGGTGGAATGGACCACTCACATTTATCAGAAATGTGCTCTAATGTCACAACCAATTTGGAAACCACCAAAACTGGGCTATTTTTCTTCCTGAGAGAATTTTGCTCTCAATACATCATCTGTGTCAGAAAATTCAGATTCCTGTGCTTTCTAAACCTACATTTATCGTACTCCGTAGACCTGCAATGAAATGAATAGGTAGTTCATGAGAATATATGTATGCTTCTGACAACATATTTATCACCATACTTATTGTTAGTTGGCATCTTTTCCCTTCTTCAGAATCACATATTTATCAAAATTTAAATATACTTATTGTTTAGTTTGACATTTTAAAAAATAGTTACAGGTGCAGAAACAATATTCCAGGAATAGACACAGCTGAGTTGTCATGATTGGAGACAATGTTGTTTTTACAGTTGGTATGGGAAAAATGATTAAAATATATGCAGATAATGGGACCATATGAATTGCTATAATCCTACCAGAATAGACCAATGATCTTTCTAGCCTGACAACTTGTTTCTGACAATGGCCAATGGAGGTTGCTTAAAAGGAGCATGTAAAATCCACCATAAAGCACTTAATTGAGCAGTATTGTGTCATGGAGAAAAAATTTCTTCCAGACCCAACTGCTAACTAGCTTGAAGCCCTAAAACGATAGGAAAAAATGAGTGACTAAAGAACATCAAAGGAAAATATTTCTAAATTACCATAATTTACTGGCTGCTGTGTATGGGAACTATAGCTCTGCTTTGGATGGAATCAGAACTCATAGACTCAGTTTTAAGATCAGAAGGGACCATCATGTATAGTCTCCTGTATATTGAAGGCCACAGACCCTCATCCACTCACCCACTCCTGTAATAGACCCCTAACCTCTGGCTGAGTTACTGAAGTGTTCAAATCATGAGGACATTAAAGACTTCAAGTTACAAATAATCCCTCATTTACAGTGATTTAAACCTCCAAGTGACCTGTGCCTGATGCTGCACAGGAAAGTGAATCTCCCTACCCAGGATCTCTGACAATCTGACCTGGGGGGGAATTCTTTCCCAACCCCAAATATAGTGATCAGTTAGACCCTGAGCATGTGGGCAAGACCCACCAGCTGGAAACCTGGGAAAGAATTCTCTGTAGTAATTCAGAGCCCTCCCCATTAGTTTCCCTGTCTCCAGCAGTTGGGGATTTTTGCTACTGGCTGTCACTGATGGGCCACATGCCATCGTAGGCAGTCCCATCATACCAACCCCTCCATAAACTTGTCAAGCTCAGTCTTGAAGCCAGTTAAGTTTTTTGCTCCCGTTGCTCTCCTTGAAAGTCTGTTTCAGAACTTCACTCCTCTGATGGTTAGAAACCTTCATCTAGTTTCAAGCCTAAACTTGTTGATAGACAGTCTATATCCATTTGTTCTTGTGTCCACCTTGATGTTTAACTTAAATAATTCCTCTCTCTCCATGGTGTTTATCCCTCTGATGTATTTATAGAGAGCAATCATATCTCCCCTCAACCTTCTTTTGGTTAGGCTAGACAAGACAAGCTCTCATAAAGTAGGTTTTCCATTCCTCTGATCATCCTCATAGCCCTTCTTTGCCACATGTTCCAAAGACTTGATTCTGCTAATAGTGAATGGCTGTTAGCACACGTTACGGAGAGCAGCAGAATCTCTCCCCTCCACCAACATGGATTTATATAAACCTTGTGAGCTCCTCGGAGACCAAGGATTGGTTACATTATTTTTGGCAGTGTAGTTGGAGAGCAAGTAGTTCCCTCTAAGGACCTGATCCAAAGCCTGTTGAAGTCAATGGAAAAACTCCCTTTGGTTTCAGCAGACTTGATTTTATTAGCCCAATTGAAAAATGGAAGTATTGTCCTTTCCCCACACTCCAAGTTAAAAAAAGTCCTTCTAAGGATTCATGGGGATAAGCCTTATTGAATGTCCATTCACTGATTAAATCTAGTAATTGGACTGGAGCTTAATCTGGAGGAGTTTACCACCTCCTCTCCAGCTGCTGCTAAAACCAGCTGTGCCAAAGATCACTTTCAGCTTGGATCATAGCTGTACTGCTGAAAAACAAGGAATGCATCAGAAAGCACCAAATGACAGACATTTTCTAAGTCTGTCCTTTTCATTTCTATGCTAAGGACTAGTAGGAAAATGTTTTTATTTTTCCTTCACAGTCGGTCTTCACAACCACAGGACAAAAGGTTGTGAGGATAAAATGTACAAATTAGGACAAATGCAATGTATTACTCTTCAGAAGGAATAAGCAGTTGCACAAATACAAAATGGGAAATGACTGCCTAGGAAGGAGTACTACAGAAAAGGATCTGGGGGTTGTAGTGAATCACAAACTAAGTATGAGTCAACAGTGTAATATTGTTGCAAAAATGGCAAATATTAGTATTAGTAGGAGCGTTGTAAGCAAAGACATGAAAAGTAGTTCTTGCACTTTACTCAGCACTGATAAGGCCTCAGCTGGAGTACTGTGTCTAGTTCTGGACACAACACTTTGGGAGAGATGTGGACAAACTGGAGAAAGTCCAGGAGAGACCCCCAAAATTGATTAAAGGTCTAGAAAACATGTCATATGAGGAAAGAGTTAAAAAACTGGTTTGTCTAGTCTGGAGAAGCAAAGACAGATTGGAAGGCATGATAACTGTCTTCAGGTCCATAAAAGTTCATTATAAAGATGAGATTGAGAAATTATTATTCTTCTCCACTGAGGACTGGACAGTTAATGGGCTTAAATTCCAGGAAGGGATATTTAGGTTAGATGTTAGGAAAAACTTCCTAACTGTAAGGGTAGTTAACCTATTGAAAGAGGTTGTGGAATCTCCATCATTGGAAGTTTTTAAGAACATGTTAGACAAACATCTGTCAGTGATGGTCTAGATCAGGGTTGTCAGCTCCTGCTGTCAGATGAATCTTATTTAAATATGTAGAATCTGTTTTGGGCCAAACAAGGTTATGCTTATGCTTATGTGACCTTCCAATGTAAAAAAGTTGGGCACCATTGGTCTAGGTAATAGTTTGTCTATTTTTAGTGCAGGGGGCTGAACTAGATGACATACTGAGGTCCCTTCCAGTCATACATTTCTATGATTCTGTAAATGAAGGGTTTATAATTATGTTTAGGATGCCTCTGGAGTAGAAAACCTGTGTATCAATCTGTGCAGCTAGCAGAGACATGGCACAATGAGATGAGCTGGCTGAACCCTGTCTTCATTACAAAAAAAGTTGTGTTCTTAACTTGAGATAACCAGGCTCTGAAAATAGTCCTTAACTTGACCTGCTAACTTGTGGGAAAACTACAAACTGCCTTTTCTTCACCTGGATTTTAACTCAACTTAGCTTACTTGTATTAAAATAGACCCACCTCCTTTTATTTTATTTTTTTGTACTGAAGTCAGGACCTCATCTACCTAAGTTACTTCAGCATATATCCTGCAAATAGTTACGCACAGACTTTACTTTATGCCTATGTATAAAGTTAAGCATTGTGGAAGTGTTCAGATGATCAGGGCTGTGTACAGCTATTTCAAATAATGCTATAAAGGTGATTGAAGTAGGTGTTCCTTCTAAGTTACCTGGAATATAATATGTCTTGGTTTGTGAGAATAGTGGGTCAAAATCTGCTCTGATTCGCACCACTGAGACTCATAAATTTCAAATAAGCACAGACATTAGACTAGTGACTAGAGCTGTGTGAAAATTTCAAAATAAACATTGGGGGAAAAATCAACATTCTTGTTGTCTATTTTATTTAAAAACTATAAAATTTCATTTAAAAACAGTGAAATTTTAGATTTTCCAATTGGCTCTAACTGGAAATAAGCTAATTTCATTCAAACCCACAACTTTTGATATTTTGAAATTAAAAATTACATTTGCTCTACAAACAATTTCTATTAATACCATTCAAATGTGGGTTTCCCATATTTGTCATGGGAATGGGGCTGTTTTGTGGAAATTCTAACAAAAAAAAACAAAAAAAAACCCTCCACTCCTCCTCTCCTGCCAGATCTTTCTGGCTCACAAAAAAGCTTGGATGTAAATGATAAAACAATTCATGATAAAGTATCCTCTCTCTTGCACATAGCGCTAATAGCAACAACTATGAAAAATGAAGGATTTCATCTTGACAAAACCGGTCTAATGCTGTAATTTTCTTTGTCTCAAAGGATGTCAGAACAGATTTCATCATCTGTTTAAAGAGTTGCCAAAAAGGTTTTTTGTTGGCTACTAAAGCTGTCATCTTCCAAAGATTTACACACATGCTTCATTTTACGCAGTGTGTACAGGTTCTAAATCAGTTAAATTTAGATGTACTGACCAGTAAAGACAAATTATGACCGATGTTTTGGATTGTCAGAGGCTGGGCCCAAGAAATACTATAATGCAATTATGGTCCAGAAAGAGACTTACTATTTGTGAATATTCTTTACTGATACATGTTCAAACAGGAGTCTTCTTTGATATTAAAGAGAACTTACAGTCTGTTCCAAGGTAAAGGTTTTGTGGTTTAATAGGAGGCTTGGGATCTACTCACCTTTACATGATGGAAGGTATGGAGAGTGAGAATCTATTTTTCTCTAATGGCATTCCTCTAATAGTTTACTGGTTTGGAGAAAATATTGCATGGGTATGCTAAGTGGGTAAGAGACAATATTGTGAGTCATTAATCTTAATTAGCTTTATGTCCCCCCAGATAGCTGTTAAAATGACCTTACTTATGCAAATTAGTCTTAATTACTTCCAGTAAAGGATCCAGGTTCAATTATACAGTGTCTTGGACTAAAGCTGGGAAATGTAATTCCAAATATTTCAATCCTTTAGCAATTCCTTTAAAATCCCTTACAGTGAAATATCTCTTACAGTCCCACTAACTACAGCAGTGACATAAGTTAACTTTCAGGGTACCTAAGATACTGTACTTTGTCTTTCCAAGACAGCTAAATCAGACTGGCTATTAGATAAATAGAATCAGAGAGAGGTTTGGTTTAGAGATTAGGGAAAACTCAAATCTGTGAATTAAGTCATGATTCTGTATTACTTATTAGGAATGAACAGAGCAGTTTACTTTGGAAATAAAAGAGAAAAGAAATGGATTTTCACACAAAATAGAAATAGAAATGTACGGCTAGAAGGGATCTCAAAACATCATCTAATCCATCCATCCTCACAGGATTAAATATACCTAGACCATCCCTGACAAGTGTTTGTCTAACCTGTTCTTAAGAAACTCCAATAATGGGGATTCCTTAGCCTCTCTAAGTAACTGGGAATACATTATTTCAACCAAGCCTAAAGCATTTTTTGGTTGAGAAAGTGTTTGGTCACATTTTTGCCAGTGTTTTTTAAAGTGTGTGTGTGCGTGTACATGTACATCTTTGGAAAACAAACCATGCAAAACCTTGAGCTCTATCAGAAACGGGTGTACCAAAACACGACAGGAGATGGTATCCCCACAACATTTCTGAAATATTTGAAATCATGACAGAAAAATCTGCTTTCATGAACTTTCCCAATTTTCAGGTCAATGAGACTTGAAGAAATTCAGATGGACATCAGAGTAAATAATAATAACACCATTTAGTATTTATATAATAGTTTTCATGTTCAAAACACTTTACAGTCATTAGCTAATTAATCCTTACAACATACTGCGAGGTAGATAGGTAAGTATTAGAATTCAGATTTTATAGATGGGCAAGGCTTAAAGGGAGAAACACCTTGCAAATGGGAAAGCCAAAACATGGAATTTAAGTTTTTGCCCATAATTACCCAGTGAGACAGTGGCAGGGCAAATTAGATTTAAATTACATTTTAGGACCTTCTGTCTCCTAATCCTGTACTCATTCTACTAGACCACACTGGAGATCCAACACTGAATCTCTTTTCATTATGTGTTACTCACTTATTTAGAAAATTTCACTTATCCAGGTAAGGAGTAGAAACAATACTATGTAACTTAGGTAATCTGTCATATGCCACAAATTAACAATGATGAGCCAAAGCAATAACATATATCTCCAAAATTATTCATGCACTGTATTCAGTAAATACTTGAGTATGACAAAGATATTCATGAAAAAATATCAGAATTATTTCATGAATGATTAATCAACCAAAATGGTGTTTAAGGGCCCAGTCTTTCAAACACAATTGGATAACTTTACTCTCATATACATTACAGTATTGTTTTGGCCGGATATATACCCCTGCCGACCCAGCCGCCCTTCAGTTCCTTCTACCGCCCATGTCGGTCGTTGGAACAGTGGGAGCGCAGCTTAGCTGACCTCCGCTTCCCTAGCTACTCGTAGTTCTTGCTGTGTATAACAGTTATAATCCTTATACGTTTTTTTCTTAATAGTTAGTTTAATGATACTTAGCGGGGTTCGGGGAGTAGCCCCTTCCCTGCAACCGGTGCCTGAGCCCATGCCGGCTCACCGGTTTTTAGTCCGTGCCTGCCGGCCTCCGGCCGTTGCTGACAGGAAATCCACAACGACTCCTGTTTACGGTGCCTCGGAGGGATCGGGATAAGTGCCCGCATTTGCGCAGATAATTGCCCCATTTGCACGGCGTTTAAGCCGCTGACAAAACAACAGAAGTCGGAGCACCGCACTTTCATTTCCCCTCCTACCTTCTCACAAGCGCGGGGCTACTCGGCGGACAGAAGCGCCTCCTCGCACCCACTGACACCTGGCAGGACCCCGCGCACCTGATGTCCTGCACCGGCCGTTGCCGGCACCGAAGTCGACTCGGCACCGCTCCATCTCTCTGAGTTGAGGAAGCCCACGACTCCTCCTATCCCAGTGCGACAGCTCCCCGGCACCTCGCACGCCCGTGGTTGATCCGAGCTCCCTGCTCCTGCTGCTTCTGCTGCCAACTGCACCGCAGCCAGAGAGCTCGTCTACAGTCGGATGCCCGGCACCGACCCTGCAGGAGACACGGACGTCGGCACCGTTGATTACGGTCCACAGGCGGGCCGTCGAATCCGGTGCACTGACTGCTCCCCGGCACGCGCTGTGGTTGAGCTTCCTGCTCCTGCTGCTGCTTCCGTGCCAACTGCACCACAGCCAGTGAGCTCATCTGAGTCGGATCGCCCGCACCGGCTCCTGCCCGGCACCGACAACATCGAGCACCGTTGATCCCCGGTCCCACAAGGGCCGTCGCGGATCCGGTGCCTGCCTGCTCCCCGGCACGCGCCGTGGTTGAGCTTCCTGCTCCTGCTGCTTCCGTGCCAACGGCACCGCAGCCAGAGGCTCATCTCAAGTTGGATCGCCCAGGCACCAACCCTGACAAGGCACCGACGACGCCGGCACCGTTGATCCTGGTCCCACAAGGGCCGTCGAATCCAGTGCCTGACTGCTCCCCAGCGCACGCCGTGGTCGAGCTCCCTGCTCCTACTGCTCCCGTGCAATCTGCACCGCGGACAGGGAGCTTGTCTAAGCCGGATCGCCCGGCACCGACCTGCTGACACACACTGGCGCGGTTCAGCCCGTGTCGATACCTATCCCACGTGGACAGTAGAATCCGGTGCCTGACAGCTCCCGGTACGCACTGTGGTCGAGCTTACTGTTCCCTCCACGCCGGAGGCATCCACACGGCGAGGGTTTTCATTGCCATGACAGAGTAGATGCTGCCTGAACCCCCGGCACCGCCCGGTGCAGGGTAATAGTCTCTTGGCAAGCCTCCTGGATGCGTCGGCGCTCCCATCCTCGGCACGGTCGCACTCGCCGCACCGGTCGGTGTCCCGTTCACTGACCCGATAATCTCGGCACCGTTCTGGCTCCCATCACCGCTACAGGCGCTGTGACTGCCGTACCCCGCTCCCGACCTCGAGATCTCGGTCGACCTCCCGGCACCGCTGTAGTAGGAGGTCGGATCTCGTTTCCAGGTACCGGTGCGCCTTCCGGTACCGGTCCCAGGTGCCAAGTTGGGCAAGGTCTGGTAGAGTCAGAGACTCTGACCATGATTTTTCAGCACCTCCATGGCCATCCGGTCACGCACCTGTCTTCCCACGCGGACATCTCTTATGCTCAAGACCGCGATTCTGGTGTGCCCACAACACCCTAAGGGCCATCAGGACCTCCCATGGAGGGTAGCGCTCAATGTGGACCTCCAGGGCTGCAGGAGGTCCCGGAGGAACGGAACCCGGTAGTGGCTGTTCTATCGGCGGTTGCCCCACTAGAGGGGCCCTACCCGTTTATTCGGACCATCCAGGCTATTGCCAATACTCTCTGGAGGGTTCGACTGCTTGCTTGTCCGTCCTCCGCCCTGCTCACTGGTCATCCAGTTGGTTAAGAACAGTGAATGGGATGGCCAGCAGGCGCCAGCCCCGAAATTGTAGGGGGCTACGCGAGTGACCTACTCACTCGCAAGGTGTACTCTGCAAGGGCCTTATAGCCCTGCGTGGCAATCAATGAGCCCTGCTTAGTCCCTATATCCGTAACACCGGGATGGCGATGGATAAATTTATGGAGCTTCTCCATCAAGACTCCCGCCAAGAGCTCACTGCCCCCTTGAAGGAAAGGAAAACGGCGGCCAGAGCTTCCCTCCAGGCCTTACCATAAGGAGCACTCATGACGTCAGGTTTGAAATAAGGAGCATCTCATGACATCAGGTTTGAAACCTCTTTGCGGTGAAATCAACCCCAGACGGGAAAGCCTGAAGGACAACAGGGTCCTCATGCGATCTCTCTCGGCGTGCATACGCCAACATCCTACTGCAGGCCCTTCCGTCCCCAGCCACACCGCCACACTCTCTATGCCTCGCCACAGATAGGGCTTTGGCAGACGGCGCGGCTGACGTGGTCGCAGACGACCGTCAGGACCCCGAGAGGGCCAGAAATCGAGGTCCCTCGCGGATCGCTATGGGGGACCAAAGACAATCTTTCGAAGGTGCACCCGAGGGTGGCGTACCGGTTACAGGCCTGATCCACTCCTACTTCCTCTTGGCGTGGTCCCAGTTAACTTCAGTCCGCTGTCTTCTACACATGGTGGAGCATGGGGCCACCTCCACTTTGTTCCAACCCTGTCCCTCTTCAGAGGCTCCTCTCGGGCGCAATTCCTCTTACAAGAGGTGCAGACGCCGATGGACGGAGGGGGCAAAGGGGTTACTTCCCTTATTCCCTAACCCCAACCCGTACGACGGTCTCAGACCTGTCCTGTCCTAGACCCAAGAATTCAACCAGCTTATGATAAGGTTGAAGTTCCGCATGGTATCCCTGGGAACCATTATCCTGTCCTTGGATCCTGAAGTCTGGTATGCCGCCCTCGATATGAAGGACGCGTACTTTCACAATGCCATCTTCCCTCTGCACAGGAGATACCTCCACTTTCTAGCCAACCGTCGGTACTTCCAGTTTACGGTATTGCTGTTTGGCCTTTCAACAGCCCCACAGGCATTTCCCAAGTGCGTGGCCATAGGCGCCTCCCATCTCCACCGATGGCGCGTATGCGTTTCCGTATCTGGTCGATTGGCTCATCTGGGGAGACTCCAAGACACAAGTCGCTCAGCATGTGGGCATCGTCGGGACCTATTCACATGTCTAGGCCTGATGCTCACTATGGGGACATCCTCTCTGGTTCCCACGCATGGGGTAGACTTTTCAAGGAGCTATCCTGGACTCCGAGCGAGCCGGATCCTGCTTACCACAGCCGCGGTTTCAGGCAATGGCACTGATCATCCGAAGTCTGCAAACTTCCACCCGGACAGGGCCCTATGGTCACGATAGTCACCATTCCCTCGAGCACCTTAGACTCCTAGACCGGTGGCTAACCCCCTCCCTGATGTGGGCAGGGATGCCGCTCCATCCGCATGACGGCAGTCCGCCTGGCGTGCCAGGGATTCCAGCAGCAGCTGCGAGGCCGTGACGACTCAGTGTTACGGCCAGCACAACGGCCATGTGCTCCATGAAGAACCTGGGAGGAACATGGCCCTCCTCCCTTTGTCAGAAGGCCATCCATCTCTGGCACTTTTGCATAGCCCACTCGATAATTCTGGTAGCATCCTTTCTCCCAGGCATTCGGAACGCCTTGACGCTTCAACTCGGCAGCCTTTCCTGTCTCTTGAGTGGTCGCCCTGCCCAGTGTGCTGCATTTTGTTGCTGGAAGTGGAGTTTTTCCCCACATATGGACCGGTTCGCTTACCGCATGAACAGGAAATGTCCGCGGTTCTGCTCCTACCAAGGTCTCTCCCCGGACCGATCTCGGACGCTGTTCTCAGGCCATAGAAGGGCCAACACGCTCCCCCGGCTCATTGGGTCCTGCCCAAACTTCGCAGGGGCAGGAATGCGCATCATCATGGTCACTCCAGCGTGGTCCAGACAGCACTGATACGCCACGTTGCTCGGCCTGTCCATAGCCAACCCAATTACCCTGCCACTCCACCCACGCCTCATACCTCAGGACCACGGCAGACTTCGCCACCCGGACCTGCAGTCTCTTCACCTCACGGTGTGGCTGCTGCGTGACTAGCAGGTAGCAGGAAGCCTTCCACCTGGTCAACGTACCTTGCCTGGTGGAAGCGTTTCTTCTACAGGTGTGAAACGCTTAATCTTACTCCTGCTGAGGTCTCGATTCCCTCTATTTTGGACTACCCTCTGGCCTACAGCAGCAGGGCCTAGCGGTGTCATCGCTGAGGGTACACTTGGCAGCCATCTTTACCTTCCTCCTAGGCTGCGGTGATCGTTCTGTGTTCTCACTCTCTATGGTTTCGAGGTTCCTCAAGGGCTTGGAGCGCTTACACCCTTAGGTACACCGCCCAGCCCCAACCTGGGACCTCAACATGGTTTTTAACCAGACTTATGTCTTCCCCATTTCGAGCCGTTAGCATCCTGCTCGTTGCCATACCTGTCTTGGAAGACAGCTTTCCTCGTCGCCATTACATCAGCCAGACGAGTCTCCGAGCTCAGGGCTCTTACGGTGTTCCACCATGCACTATTTTTCCCAAAGACGAGGTGCAGTTACGTCCTCACGCGGCTTTCCTCCCTAGGTGGTGTCTGCCTTTCCTGTTTTCCACACTCAACGCGATGGGGACAACAGTTGCACTCTCTGGACGTCTGTACAGCGCTCGCAGTTATGTTGAATG
Organism: Chelonoidis abingdonii; assembly: GCF_003597395.2. NCBI lineage: Eukaryota > Metazoa > Chordata > Testudines > Testudinidae > Chelonoidis > Chelonoidis abingdonii. The sequence continues at coordinate 344,450,181 of NC_133769.1, forward strand.
GACAAAACCATTTCCTAACACGCCCAACTCTTCGTCGCGTAGCAGACCGGAGGAAAGGACTACCCGTTTTTCCTCTCAGAGGATCTCATCTTGGGTGATAACGTGCACCCGCACTTGTTATGATTTGGCTCACTTCCCCAAGCCACATCACTATGCCTTCTACCAGGGCTCAGACTTCGTCTGCCGCCTGCTGACTCGTGTCCCTACCCACGAGATCTCTCGCGCGGCTCCATGGTCCTTGGTCCATACCTTTGCTTCGCATTATGCCTCTGGTTTAAACAGTCAAGGGATGCTGCAGCCTCTGGCTCGGCGCTTTTGCATTTTGCAGTATCTCACTCCGACCCCACCGCCTACATAAGGCTTGGGAATCACCTAACTGGAATGGATATGAGCAAGCACTCGAAGAAGAAAAGACGGTTACTCACCTTTGTAACTGTTGTTCTTCGAGATGTGTTGCTCATATCCATTCCACACCCGCCCTCCTTCCCCACTGTCGGAGTAGCCGGCAAGAAGGAACTGAAGGGCGGCTGGGTCGGCAGGGGTATATATCCGGCACCATAGCGGCGCACTCCAGGGGGCGCCCTGCCGACCCACCGAGGTGTTGCTAGGGTAAAAATCTTCCGACGAACGTGCACGCGGCGCGCACACACCTAACTGGAATGGATATGAGCAACACATCTCGAAGAACAACAGTTACAAAGGTGAGTAACCGTCTTTTCTTGTAGTCACATACTTCCACTGGCCACTTTCCTCACTGAGCAGTCTCCCTCCGAGTTCTTCAGTACAGCTTGCATTTGCAAGTCTTGACTTTTCCTTTCAGCGTCTGCATGCCTTCGCTCCATCATCTGCTCAAATCCCCTTTGAAACTCAGCCATAGTTTCCACCTGTGTCTCCAACCCTTGGATCTTCTCTTCCATCAGCTCTATCAAGCGGCACTTCATATATATGAAGCTCTTTTCAAGTCGCTGCTCTAGAATCATGTACATTCTGCAGCTTCCACATCCAGTCATCTTCATTGTCTCTTCCATGGCTTCAGTCACTACCACTGCTGCCTCTGTCTATCACAGCCTTTCTGCCTAAATTCCTGTCAAAGGGGAAAAAAAAGACCCAAACACCAAAACAAAACCAGAACACCTCACCTCCACCTCCAAACACCCCTTACAAACTCCCACTCAAACTCCCCTGTTTACAGCTCTGTTTGCTGCTCTTGTGCCACTGGCTCCCAAATCATGGAAGCCCCGTCCCCAATCAGGGCTCTGCTTCTCTCACAGCACACTGTCCCCTACCAGCATCTACAAGCTGAACAAGAAAAAAATAACCCGCACAAAATACAAAAAAAAACCCACTACACAACACCTACCAAAAACTCACTCATTGCCCCGAGGAACCGAGGACTTGTTCCTCCCTTCTCCTCCAACAGAACTCCCATCAAACTCCCCAGTTTACAGCTCTATTTGCTGCGCATGTGCCACTGCTTCTAGTTTAAAGCTCTTTTAATCATTTATGCCAGTCTCCATCCTAGAAGTCTATTTCCCTCACTACTGAGGTGGAGTCCACCCCATAAGAACAGTCCTCTGTCCGTGAATGCCTCCCAGTGGTTGAACATCCCAAAGCCCTCCTTATAGAACCACTGTCTGAGTATCTGTTGATCATCATAATCTTGTCTCATCTTTGCTCTTCTCCTCTAGAGACAGGTATAATCCCTGAGAGATCAGTTGAGCTGCCATTTTCTTAAGAGTCTTCCTCAGCCTGGTGTAGTCTTCCTTGATGCATCCCAGTGAGAATCTATCCACATCATTTCTTCCCATCCAGTTAGTGGATTCTTGCCTGCTCCTATTAGGATCCTTTTCAGCCTCAGGTCCATATCCCTTCTCTTAGCTCTCTGCAGACAGCACACCATTCTATTCTCTGTATCAACTCTGGTGACAGAGGGAGTCCCCAATCATATAGACTTGCCTCTTCCTGGTATTGGTTTAATTCTCTGGTCTTCACCCTTCTGTTCTTTCAATACAATTACTCACATGAGTGAAATAAGTAGGCCTCTTCCTCCCCAGCCCCCAAACCCTTTGCTTAATAAGTAAAGTAGATTCAGCTTGGAGTTTGTTTTTGAAATGCTTATCCAGGTAGGCAGGAAATGAAAGCCCAACAATTATTTATATCTGGCAAAGCAAGGAAAAGCCGAGAGGCAGGGGGAAAGGACAATAATTTTGTACATTGATTGGAGAGACTTTCCAAAAGAAGAAATGGAACTGTCAGTGTGCGTGTGTGTAAGAAATACTGTACAAAGGGGAGATGCATCCTAAACACCATCTATTTATAGGAGGATTAAAGTGAAAGAAGAAAACAAGTAACCCCTAAATAAGTTTCCCCTCAATATTAGTTGTTTCTAAAGAGCTGTGAGAAAGAGTTCAAGAGACATAACTAAGATTGTCTGTGGCAGTGCCCTCAAAACATTGCTCAGACACATTCTTAAGGCCAACACCACTTAGTTTAGAAATATATCCAGGAACCAAATCTAAACAATACTGTAATTTTTTAACGTAGGAGGGCTTTAAACTAGGTTCAATGGGGACAGATGAGCAAAACCCACAGGTAAGTGGGGGACATGAAGACCTGGGAGATGGGTCGGAAACAAGAGGGAGAATGGGCTATAATGTCAGAGAGAAAGGAGGGTCAGGGCAAAAATGGGAGGCAAGATCAAACCAGTATCTTAGATGCTTATATACAAATGCGAGAAGTATGGGTAATAAGCAGGAAGAACTAGAAGTCTAATAAATAAATACACTATGACATGTTGGCATACTGAATTGGTGGGATAATACACGATTGGAGGTTGATGTGGAGGGTATGTTTGCTCAGAAGATATGACAGGGGATAACGCAAGGGAGGGTTGCTTTACTATAAAAATGTACACACTTGGACTGAGGTGGAGATGGACATAGGAAGGAAGTGTTGAGAGTCTCTGGTTGGATAAAAGGGGTAAAAAACAGGGTGATGTCATGCTTAGAGTCTACTACAGGCCCTTAACCAGTGGAAGAGATGGATGAGTTTTTAAACAACTAACAAAAATATCAAAGCCCAAATGGGTTGATGGGGATCTCAACTATTACAGAGATATGTTGGTAAAAATAACACTGCGGGCACAGACTTATCAAATAAGTTCTGACTGCATTGCAGACAACTTTTTATTTCCAGCAGTTTGAAAAAGCTACTAGGGGGAAGCTGTTAGACTTTATTACAAAAGGATAAACTTTGGTTGAGAATTTGAAAGTAGAGGAGGAACGGTGGGTTGAAAGTGATCATAATCAAGAGTTTGCAAATTCTAAGGAAGGTAGAAGGAGTACAGCAAAAATAGAGACAATGATTTCAAGGAAAGGCAGCTTTTTGGTCAGCTCAGAGAGCTGATAGTGTTTCAGGTCCCATGGGAATCGACTGAGAGGAAACACAGAACTGAGAGGAAGTTGGCAGTTCTTCAGAAGGGACCGATAAGCCCAAACAGCAAGCTATTCCCGATGGGAGAAAGATAGAAAAAGTGGCAAAAGACCGACCTTGGCTTAACCACGAGATCTTGGCATGACCTAACAAAAAAAAAGAGTCATATAAAATATGGAAATAGGTCAATAAAAAGGATGAATATAGGCAAATAACATCGGGAATGGCAGGGCAAGATCAAAAGGCAAAGGCAAAAATGAGTCAACTTAAGCTATGGGAATAAGGGAACAAAAGAGCTTTAATCAATACTAGAAGCAAAAGAGACCAAGGACAAAGTAGGCCCACTGCCAGTGAGAGGAGAAAAACAAGTAACAGGAAACGTCGAAATGCAGAGATGTTAATGACTTTTTGTTTCGGTCTCACTGAGAAGTGCAGGAATGTCTAACATAGTGAATGCTTATGGGAAGGGGGGTATATTAGAAGATAAAATAAAAAAAGAGAAGTTAAAAAATCTTAGAAAAGTTAGATCCTGCAAGTCACCAGGCTGAGGAAATGCATCGCTAGATACCAAGGATTATAGAGAGGTATTGAGCCTCTATGCTTATTTTGAAAGTCATGGAGATGTGAGAGATCCAGAGAACTGGAAAAGGGCAAATGTAGTGCCATACTATAAAAAGAGAAATAAAAACAACCCAGGATAACTACAGACCAGTTAGTTTAACTTCTGTGCCAGGGAAGATAATGGATCCAAGTATATTTAAGAAATCATCTCAAACACTTGGAGGTGTAAGGGTTGAAGGGAACGCGCCAGCATGGATTTGTAAAAACAAATCGTGGTCAAACAATCTGATAGCTTTCTTTGATATGGATATACGAGCTTGTGGGTAAGGGAGAAATGGGGGGGGGGGCCCCCGCCCCGCGGTGGATTGTGGTAAATCCTAGACGTTTAGTAAGGTATTTTGATACGGTCTCGATGATACTCCTTATCATAAACGGGCAAAAATATCAATTTATGATGGCTCCTATAAGTGGGTGGGTGATAACTGGCTGGATAAACATACCCAGAGAGTGGTTATACATGGCTCCAATCCTGCTGGAAAGGTATATACAAGTGGGGTCCACAGGGGCTTTGGGGACCGGCTCTGTCACATATTCCTCATCACAGATAGAGTGGCATACGAAAGTATGTTTATTAAGTTTGTGGATGATACTAAACTGGGAGGGAATTTACAACTGCTTTGGAGACAGGGTCAAAATCTCAAATGATCTGGACAATTGGAGAAGTGGTCTGAAGTAAAACAGATGAATTCAATAAAGACAAATGCAAAGTTACATAGGAAAGGAACAATCAAGTTTCCACATACAAACGGGAAAGAGACTGTCTAGAGGAGTAGGCAGAAAGAGATCTAGGGTCAAGTGGACACAAGCTAAATATGAAGTCAAACAGTGTGAATACCGTGGCAAAAAAAGGGGAGCAAAACGTGATTCTGGATGCATTAAACAGGTGGTTGTAAACAAGACATAAAGTCAATTCTTCCTCTAACTCTGCCGCTGGTTAGGCCTCTAACTGGATTCGTAGTTGGTGTCAGTTCGGGCACCTGCTTTCAGAAGATGTGAGAAATTTGAAGGGTCCCAGAGAAGCAACAAGAATGATTAAAGGTCCCTGAGAAGATACTTTATGAGAAGGCTGAAAGAATGGGTTATTTAGTTTGGAAAAATAGAAGACTGAAGAGGGAACTGATAGCAGTTTTCAGGTAATTAACAGGGGTATCAGGTAGAAGGGAGAAAACTTGTTCACCTTAGCCTCTAATGATAGAACAAGAAGCAATGGGCTTAAACTGCAGCAAGGGAGATTTAGGTTGGACATTAGGAAAAAGTTCCTAACTGTCAGGGTGGTTGGACACTGGAATAAATTGCCTAGGGAGGTTGTAGAATCTCCATCTCTGGAGATATTGAAGAGTAGGTTAGATAAATGTCTATCAGGGATGGTCTAGACAGTATTTGGTCCTCCCATGAGGGCAGGGGACTGGACTCGATGACCTCGAGGTCCCTTCTGGTCCTAGAGTCTATAAATCTATGAATCCATGATCCATATAGACTTTATAAAGTTAATCCAGAAGTACTCCAGTGATACTGCATGTGGCTTTTATATCTGTCTCATTCTACTTCTCCTCCAGAGACCCACAGGTCCCCAGGAGGAAAGGAAAGGTGGAGTGCTCCCGGGGGACTAATTTACTTGGACACCAGATGTCCATTCACTCTACAGAGCTGATCACCCAGTCTTTATTCCCATCTGGCTTTCCACCCCATCTGATTCCACATCCCTCTCGATTCCCCCAGTGTGTAGATTATCCTGTGGCAGGATGTTTGACCGCTTCTCTGAAACAAGATATGTTGAGAGGACAAACAGTCCTTCCACTAATACAATCAACAGATAACACTCACCTCTTCCTTTCTGTGGCCAGCCCTAATTATTAAATGGCTCTGTCCCTACAGCATCAAGATATTTAAGTTACTTCAATTTTGCGTGCAGATGGTTTTGCACATGTCCCAGGAAGTAAGCTCAACTGAGGCAGATTTTTTTGTATAAAGTAGCAATTCTTTTCTCTTTGTGGTCACACAGAGCAACATGAATTTAATAGACGTTGGACGGAGACCTGCTGAATGGATCAGATTTAAGTCATGTACTTCTAAACATAGGCAGCACGCCAACCTGCTCTGTGGGTATTTCCCTTATTGCTAACAAATCAGAGACCTTGTTTGGATAGAGATAAGTTTTGCACACAGAGGTTATATTAGGAATTATCAATTTAATGTTTTAAATATCAAGTTTTTATTGCGTTTCTTTCTTCTTTCAAAATAGTTTTTCTCATGAAAGAAAAAAATCTGTTTAATTTCCCAGGCTGGTGCATCATATTTTTGATCTGACACATCCAGTTGTACTAGTAATATTATCTTCTGCTATGTCAATAAAGTAATGAAACATGCCTGGAATAATCAAACACAAAAATGAAACAGTAGGTCACAAAATGCAACAAGACGGGGTTTTCTGAAGAGGAAAAAAAACCCCACATATGCCCTTTTTTAAAATTTTGCTTTTGCTTTCTACTTTTTATTTTAAACTGACTTCATTTTGAAAAATATCACCAGGATCTGTGTGGGCTTTGCATCCATGACCTAGATTCTTATCATTTTGTAATTGACAGGCGGCTGCTGCTGCTAGCACTATACACTGAGAAAGCACTATTCATCTGGGGATCCCAATGCACTTTGCAAATATTAACCTTCACAATAGTCCTGAATCTTAATATATTACAATTTATAGATGGGTAAACTGAGGTGCAGAGGGACTGTGGCACTTGCCTGTGTTTGGGCTGATGCAGAGATCTCATAAAAGGGTTATGTAGGCTGTGATATACAGGAGGTCAGGCCAGATGATCTGGTGGTCCCTTCTGGCCTTAACTCTATGTTTGTATATCTCAAGGGTTGAATCCCTTGACATGTCCAGGCTTTCTGTGTACCAGTGTGGAGGGGATGGGCTATGGTGCTATGAGATTGCCCCAAAAGAGCAATTCCTGCACTTCCCTGAATACCATGACTGCAACTATAACTGGCTAGATTGTAACTAGCCCTTGTAACCTCTATCCTCTATGCACTCTGATTCTGATGGCATTCTAAATGTAGGGCTGACTTTCCTGTGCCACACCAGGGGCAAGCAACTCCATCTGCAGACAACCTCCATGGCTGACAATCCAGCCAAGCACTGGTGTAGGACAGCATTATTTTAGCCATGTCCCCTTATACTTTTACTACTTCCCCTCTTCCCTGATGCATTGCTAGTAGGGAGAAAGCTGGTGTGAAACCCACTAGTTCTGTGTTGCCCCACTGACAGATTACTCTTACAGTCAATGATTCTCCCTGGGCTTGTAAGAGACAGATTCTGCCTGCTGTGTGGCACAAAAGAGCTGCAAAGCAGAAGCTGGCCCTATGTTTTCTTTGCAGATTTTGAATCTGTACTTGCCTATGAGAAAAAATATTGTTGGAAAGAAAGCAAGCCCCAAGATAGGTGGTTTTTTTTTTAAAAAAATATAGACTTCAGCTAGCTTAAACCCAGCCCAGACTGCTATTTCTCCTCTTGAATCTAAGTGATTTTTTCCCTCTTCTAATTTGTCATCAGGCTGAAAGATGTTTTAATGGATTGAAGTCAGGGCCAATCAGATCCACAAGTACATTCCAACTTCAGTTGTTGATTGATTGATATTATTTCACAATGGGGGGGTCTTTTCTATATATTCTAAGAGAAAGTTATTTACCTATGAAAGATTGGATGATAAATCTCAAGTTTTCCTTTAGCCGTTTGTCTTAAGGAATGTAAATGTTGTGAGAGGTTTATTTGTGGCTTGGCTTTTTACTCCCTGGTACCGCACAATATTCTCTCACCTGCTCAGCCTCTGTGTATTAAATGGCTTTTTGTTTCTTTCTCTGAGATGTTACGTTCTGCTTCTAGGCAGAAACATCCATTTCTTCCACTGAAAAATGCAGTAGCATGGTAAATACCTCTCCAGACTACTGGAAGAGATTGTGAAGGGATATCGTTCACTTTTATAACTCAGTAACACAAGGCCTTTTCAGAATTTAGGCAGGGCTATACAGTCTGAATCCTGCCTCCTGGTAAAATTCCAGCATGAATAATTACATTCTGCCCACCCAACTTCTCACTGGAGTTTCAATTGGATAAGGCACCATTGAGTTGAATTTGTGTTTGACTCTCTGGGCTGCTCATCCCCTTCACTCCCCTTCCCTTTTCTTACCATTTAGCTGATCATCTCCTGACTAAAGCTATCTTTAAAAAATCATGGAATAAATATGCCATTTGCTGCCATCACATTGTTCACTTTGCTTGTGTGTTAGGCACCTTTCCCACCCTATCTCTGTCTTGTCTATTTAGTCTGTAAACTTTTTGAGGTAGGGACCATCTACTACTCTGCGTTTGTGCCATGCCTAGCACCATGGAACTCCATTCTGGGCTGGCCCTTAGGCACTGCTGTAATAAACAGAATTATTTTATTGTTGATAATGAAAGGAGTATGATCTCATAGTTGAGTGTATGCTACCGCTTGTTGCCAGAAGTTTGTATGATGACTTTGTCACTGAACTTTAATTAAGGACTCTGCTGGTGACTCATTTACAAGGTGTGTATGACACATTGTGATTCTGTTTCACTGACTCAGCAGCACCAGATACAAAATCTACAGATTCATTCTCACATACTAGCTGACAGCTCCTTACTAGGTTTATGAGTTTCCGAAAATACATTAATTTGTACAGCTTAACACCACCTTAATTTTGTTGCACTTCTGCTAAGCATCAGGCAAATCACAACTTTGCCTGAGTACTGTAAAAACTAATCCCATTCTCCTAGTATGGTTCAAAATAAATGAATGTATATATGAAAAAGTGATTACCGAAAAAACAGGCTTTATTATGAAATACATAAACAACATCCTGCATGATCCTTTTCAAATATGTTTTTTCCTCCACGATGGCTGGATGTAACAAACAAAAAATCATCGGAAGAGGTATGAATAATCTATTTTATGGCTTTGCTGCTACAGGATTGCATTCTAAGTCTGTACTAGCAATATGCCTGTAAGTTATCATAAGGGATATACAGATAATCAAACACTTGCATATGTATATATTCTCCAAATTCCTATCACCTATGGGCGGTAGGAATCTCTCTTGATTTGTTGAAATTAAACAAGCATATGTACCTGTTTAGGATTTTTGTGGCGATAGCCAATAAGTTATTTCATTATTATGAGCCAGACCATGGTCTTTCTAGTGAGCATGCAAAGGGAAGTATGAGGCTATAAAGTGATCCACTATTCCTTGCATTGGCTACCCACAGCCCATGTATAGTAGAACCCCCATTTTATGAATTAGTTCAGGATGGAGGAGTTCCTAAAATTAAGATGTTCCTAAAATTGAACATCTCTAAGTGAGAGTAGGCACAGTGCAGAATTTGTAGTATGGTGCATTGCATCACTTTCTTCTTGTCTGCCTAACTAATGCAAAGCAATCTCCAATGCACTGAAGGCATTGCACTGTGAAGGAATGGCGAGTTGTTCTTCATCCACATCACTTTTGTTATGTGATTTTTATTTTTTTTTCCTTCTGGAAAAACGGTTTGTATAACTGGTCATTTGTAAGATTGGTGTTTGTAAAATCGAGATTCTACTATCAGTGCAAAAATAAGCAGTTTGTAGCTCAACCCTACTGCCAATTTACCCTGTAAATATGTCACATTATTTACCTTCCAGACTGGCATGAAATAACATGATTATGCCCTGAGGAGATTCCTGGGTTTGCTTCCAGCTGGTATTGTCTCCTATTTAAACAATCACTTTGAGGTTGCTGGCATTAGTGCTGGCATAGCAGTGTATGTAATTGTTGTGAAACACTTGTGGATATTTGGCATCTTGCCTCTGAAGTTATTCAAATCTGTTAGTAATTAACCGCCATGCTGCAATTTGGTATTCTACTCTTCAGTAAACAGAAGCCATTCTGTAATACAGATGTATAGTTCGTCACACTTTGTCTTGGCTGGTTTTGTTTACAAAAGCAGAATAGAAAGGTGATATTTTTAACAATGAGACATGGAAAAGTGTTAATTATGATGAGACGTTATCACACCTGGATGTATTAGGATGCAGAAATTCAAAGACTCTGATATTCCAGGAGGACAATCCTCAGCATATCTTATAGATACTATAGAAAGGTTCTGTGCAAAATAACACCATATAATTCTTATATAAAACAATAGTTCTTCCACTTTATTTAATTGTAACAGTCTATTGTTTTATTTAGATGGTTGATGACATTGGACATTCATCTGTATTTTCTGCTTTCATTTCTGTTACAGCTCTTCAGTTCAGTTTAAACTAGAAACCTCCAAAGAGAGTGATTTCTTTTTTTCATTTCATTTTATTTATAAAATGAGCTGAACTAACACAGTGTTGGAAAGTAACTTGGAACTGGATGCCTTTGTTCTGTTTGTACTACAACTTTAAATGTCTAAGAACTCTGCCATGCACGCATAGACAGTAGCCATTTTGTTTACATAGTGCCATGTACTTCTGTACCAAATATGGACTGGTCACAAAGCTTGCTTATACACAATAGATTTGAAATGCTCTGCTAGGGGTGTTACTAGCTTAAATAAGGTTTATTACACGCAGCACCACCTAATGGCTGAACCATATAATACATATAACAGCATTCCATTACATCTCCCCCTTTAAGTTCTACATCCTACCATTTACAAAATTTACATTATCAAACTATCTTTGAAGTTTAATACAGTTCAGTCTGTTAAGTGTCTCTGAATCATACTGTTTTTCTAATTACTTGACCTGAATGCGTAACCATTTGGCCATCTAACTATCCATTAGTTTCAATGACTGGCTGTGGTCAGTCTAGAATCCTTGAGTCTTCTTCATGTTCTTCATCCACTATGTGTAGAGTTTCTCTGTTGATTGTTATTTCTGAGGAACAACCTGTAGATGTCAACAGTTTCTGCTTAAATCTCACTGTCGGTCTCACTCACATATGATCTGGCCACTAATTTTTTATAACAGCTGCGCCAGTCCATCCCTTTTCTCCATCCAATTTGACACAAACATAGTCACCAGATCCTAGACCTAGCAATTCTCTAACTGAGTAATGTCTGTTGTAAAAGTGTTCATTAGCTCTTTTAGCCTTTTTATCTGATTTAGCTACTCTGTTCCTGTCTGGCCACTTCAGAGATAGGTTGTTTTCCAAAGTTGGAACAGTAGTTTTGAGTTGTCTTCTCATCAGGAGTTATTTGGGACTACGTCCAGTAGTCACTATGGGTGTTGATCTGAAATGCAGAAGAGTAAGGAATGGATCTTTGTGTTGTAGGATTTTCTTGACTATCTGTACAGCTCTCAGCCTCTATATTTGCTTGTGAGTAATGTGAACCTTTTTTAAAAATTGGCTTCACATTAGCTATCCTCCAGTATTTGGTACAGAAGCTAATTTAAATGATAGTTTACAGATGACAGTTAGTAGTCCTGCAATTTCACATTTGAGTTCTTTAGAACCCTTGGGTGAAAACCATCAGGTCCTGGAGAATTATTACTGTTTAGTTTATCAATTTGTTCCCAAACCTACTCCAATGACACCTCAGTTTGGGACAGTTCCTCAGATCTGTCACCTCAAAAAATGGCTCAGGTTTGGGAATCTTCATCATAGCCTCAATGGTGAAGACCGATGCAAATAATTAATTTAGTGTCTCCGCAATGGCCTTATCGTCTTTGAGTGCTCCTTTAGCATCTTGATCGTCCAGTGGCCCCACTGGTTGTTTAGCAGGCTTTCCGCTTCTGATGTATTTTAAAAACAATTGCTATTACTTTTGGAGTCCTTGACTAGCTTTTCTTTTAATTCTTTTTTGGTCTTTCTAATTATATTTTTACACTTCGTTTGCCAGAGTTCATGCTCTTTTCTATTTCCCTCATTAGGATTTATCTTCCACTTTTTAAAGGATGCCTTTTTGCCTTGCACTGCTTCTTTTATTTTGTTGTTTAACCACAGTGGGTCTTTTTTGGTTCTCTTACTATGTTTTTTTTAAATTGGGGTATATATTTCAGTTGATCCTCTATTACGATGTCTTTAAAAAGTTTCTATGCAGCTTGCAGAGATTTTACTTTTGGTGCTGTATCTTTTAATTTCTTTTCACTAACCTCATTTTTGTGTAGTTTCCCTTTCTGAAATTAAATGCTACAGAGTCAGAGCTGGGTCAGGTGACTTCAGCTTTGGGAGGGATTGAAGGTGAGGGCTTGTCTTCACTATGGGGGTAAATTGACCTAAATTACTCTACTCCAGCTATGTTAGTCACATAGCTGGAGTCAACGTAGCTTGGGTTGGCTTACCCCAGTGTCTTCACTGTGCTGTGTCGATGGGAGATGTTCTCTGGTTGACTTCTTTTACTCTTCTCGGAGAGCTGGAGCACCGGGGTTGACTGGAGAGTGCTCTTCCATTGATTTAGTGGGTCTTCACTAGACTCTCTAAACTGATCCCTGCTGCATTGATTGCAGCAGTGTCAATCTCCCCATAGGGAAGACCAGCCCTGAGATTACTGTAATGTCAGATCTTGAGTCAATTCTAAAGTCATTTGTCCAATGTCAAAATCAGGAGAATATTTGCTACCAAACCCCCTCCTTTTTGTTTGTTTGTTTGTTTGTTTGTTTTGGTCAATCAAATTGTTTTCTTTTGATTTGTCTTCTTTAAAAGAAAACTTTTAAAAACATTTCTCATTCAAATTAGCTTACATTTAAACATAAAATGTAATTTAGAACCAGAAAAGCAGATTATTTTTTCTTTAAAATGTCAAACCAAAGCATTTTGACAATTGCAAAACTTGTTTTTTTCTTCACACCCAACCCTGTTTTGCAAATAATTAACATTTCAACTGACTGGTGCTTTTGGATGAAAAATGATCAGTCAAAAATTTCCCAATCATCGATAAAACGCCTTCTCATTCAGTTTTTCTGTACAAGTTAATGAAAAAACAAGTCATCCTTACTGTAGTCAGGTAGTGGGGTTCATGACGTGTCAGCTCCGTCTGACTTAAGGCCTGATTCCTTTGCTCATATTAACATATCCCTGACTCACACTGCCTTCAAGAGCAAGGAGAATTCTGTCACTGCCATCCTTGCTTTGCAAACGATAGGTTCCTTTTCTGAGCAGTAGAATAATAAAAGTCAAGTTAATTAACAGCGGAAAAAATACATTGAGTGTAAAAGTGCTAATTGGAGTATATGACTAAAAAGATGGTCTTGCTAGTGTTAGAATCTGCCTTGCTTGAGAAGGTTGCTGTGTAAAGGGTTTTGTGTGAAAATCTATGTGACACCTCCTAAATGTCTCCCAAGACTAGCAGTATAATAAAGAGAGCCAAAGATGATAAACAGTAACTCATGCATGCATGGGAAGAAGTATCAACTAATGAAAGGCACATATGCAAGAAACAACTGACTGGCACAAAAAGTCTACCCTCTTTTAGCATGCTGACAGCTTTTACCTTGTATTTCCATAGCAGAAAGTAAATCTTACTCCTGTTTTCAGGGCTGGAATGTGGGACTTGTATGGATCTGATGTGCAAGGCAGGGGTGGATGGTATAGGATGTGCATACTGCTTTACTGCATAGTGTTCAGCAATCACAGGAGACCTATGCCTACCAATGTACAAGAAGTGAGTGGAAGGAAGTCAGGGAATCTGTTGCTGCACAGACCCTCCTTCCTGGGAAGGAACTGCAAGAGGACACAATGAACCTCCACCAATCTTGAGGGTATTACCACAATGCTCACACCTGGAGTCTTGTTGAGATTCCAAACACATCCTAAGTTCATAGGTGTGTGGATATGAAGCTAGGTTTGAATCCATCTACTTGTGGAGTGGGAAATGATGGCTACTTTCTTACCAATGTACTTCAAGATGAAAATGGATTTTCAGGTGCTTTCTAAAGGGCTGCATGGACGCTTGTGGTGGGCATACTCTTGTGTATACCAGCAAAAGTGTGCATGCTACATTTTTTCCCCATGACTAATCTTGCAAATGAAACTTTGTCACCTAAATGTTCATGGATAATAAAAGGGGTGGCAAGTACCATCAAAGTGAATTTGCAGCTTAGATTCAAATAATGTTTGTGAATATCTAGTCTCCTCTAACAATTATTTGCAGTTCCTTTTGGTCCTTCATTGGCTGTCTCACTCTGTTTCATATATTTTTTTTCTTTCTTGTAATACTGTCCCTTTCTTTCTCCCTATGGCATCTTTTCATTCTCTCATCAGGGGTTACCTTAGAAATATGCAGTCACAAATTTCAGCACAGAAATTCAGAGACTCCAGATATAAAATGAAATGCTAGGCATAACCACTTTGCATAAGTCACAAAACCAATTGTACATTTGGATTATTATTAATAATGTGATATTTTACAAGACTCTAGGCATAACTGTGCATGTTTATTTTTTAATGTTTTGCTTTTAGTTTGTAATCTACTATTTGTATTAACAGAACTGTCAATAAATACCCTGATTTGAAGCATATCAGCCTAGCAAGTCTTTTTTTTTTTTTTTTATCTTCTGCCTACAGTATTCCTTTTAAGAAGGTAAAAAATACAAACTTGGCACGCTCCAAAACAAGAAGAGAAACAAAGCTAAGTATGCTATGCATGGTATATGTTTGAATGTGACACATAAAACTCATGGACTGTGTGTTAGTAATTGTGATGGGCAAGCCACAAAAGTTCTGCTCAGATAAGCAACCTAAAATTTGTGTGGTTAGCCAGACTTACCCGAATGTCTCATTTAGAATAAGGATAGAAAGCTGGCAACACTACATGTGAAATTTCTGGCTCCAGCTGGATTGAGAAACACTGCAAAACATTGTTTGAGTCTGCAGTTGAAAATATACCCAGTAAATTATTAATTGGAAGCAAATTTGTTTCAAATTTAACCCCTTTTTTCAGTTGACAAAAAGCTTGTGAATTCACCTGGATTTATGCAAAATATCCATTACTCATAAGTAGCACCTGAATAGTTTGAATAATTATGAGTCTATGAGTTGTTTGCTTATTGTCTGCTTTGAGTATTTATTATTCCTTTTTTTGTGGTGTGTAACTGATCATCCAAGTTACATAGCATTGTTTCTGCTCGCTCATTAGAGTCTTGAAACTTTAAAAACAAGAAAATAATGAGAACATCATAGCAAATAGAATATGAAAATTATGTTTCTATATGAAAATACTAGCAAATTAGGTGGTTATGTTTTAAAAAAAATATTCAGTAAATTCTAATCAGAAAAGAATGTGAGAATACTTTTTGAATCGTTCTTTTTTTTACGAGCAAACTATTTTAACCTTAAATGTATGGCTGAATTTGAATTTTGGCTGAAGATATCACATGCTTCATCAGATATGGTTTGATAATTGAAAACAAACCTTTGCAGAAATTCTAACATTTTTCACACCAGAACCATGAGATTTTTACTGCAGAAGAAATGGCAAGAAAATAAGGAAAGTTTAAGGTCTAAATATTTGCAATGAGAGCTGAACAGGAAACAGTTTTTCTGTCCCACAATCATATATACACACCACACACACAAAATCACAAAAAGATTCAAGATTTCAAATTTTTATCCCAATTCAGGATGCATATATTTGAAAATTTGAAATCTTGAAACTTTCTGTGATTTTTTGTGTGTGTGGTGTATATATAATTGTGATATACAGAGAAGTGTGTGAAGAAAATACCCAACAATTTCTGGGAAATTAAAATTAAAACCTGTGCCCTTGCCCAAATACTTAGTCATGCGAGAACACTACTGCAACACAAGGCCATATCAGTGCTAGGGAGAGCTTCTTTCACCATTAAACATAGCTTATGCCACCTCATCATTTTAATTTCTCTGTAGAGACCTAGTCTCACTGTTAATCAGAATGTGCTCACGCAGCTAACTGCTTTTCTGGAGCATTAAGATGACATTTCTCCTAGTTTGTCTTAAAAAGCAGAACTACTATTGGAAGGCATTCACCTGAGAATATCATTGAGAGTTGTGAGTGTTTTATGACTTTATTTCACAAGGGATCTATGTAAGCATAAGTAAGCACTGGGAAGTATCTAGGGATTTATAAATTTGGGAAGATTATAGCCTCTATTGATAGATGCACTGGCATTAATCATGAATACATAAATTCAGCCTTTACACATTATTAAAAATAGTGAGTGACTAGCCCTATTTTCATTTATAAATGTTTACTGCATTATTCACTGGATAATTGGGTAGGATGAGATGGAGAGATACAGATGATTATCATCAATATACCAAAGACTCTATAGCCCACAATTCCTTATGTGGAGGAAGTGACAATGGGGGACACATAAAGCCCATGGGGGGAAGAGAGAAAAAGAAGATTATGGACAGAGGGGGAATGGAAAGGTACATGGAACGCCTGGCAGGGAGGGGAGAATGGTATGGTGGAAATGTGGATGTACTGACACCCTGGCATGTGGTGGCATGTGGTGTGTTTCAGGGAGTCCCTAAAATAGAAGGATTTGGGATGGTGACACACAAGGAACTTGTTGTGGAGAACGGAAGGATGCATGGAGCTCTTGTACGTGCAATGAGCTTGGCCTACAGAAGCAACAAACCATGCAACCCTCTAGAAATTAATAAAGGTACATCATTAGGAAGACAATTGTTGTCAAAAATAATTTCATGAGCAGATGCCTAATGATTGCTTCTTTAAAAGAAGCTAGCAACTAGTACTAGTTGTTCTTACTGATGGTCTTCACCAGCCAAGAAGAACATGGGTCTAACTCAGAGGTTTCAACCCACAGTGCTCCCAGGTCCTGCAGAATCTTAGTAAGTGACTGTCTTGGTTCAGGGTGAGCTGTACCTTTTACCCCCGCCCTCCACAGTATTGCCACAGGCCCTGCACCTGTACTTCTCTCAGTGTGGAATCGTGAAATTCATCCCCATTCTCAAAGGGGGTTCCCAGCTCACAGAAGCCAGCTGTATGTCGTCAGCAGATCTGATTGGGTTTTGGTCCCTGCTATAAACTTCCCTTTGGAGGCCTGTCATCAGCATGAAAATGCAGTGACACTGAACAGCCACCTTAACACAAAAGATTATTTATTTATCCATAGGAGCATAAAAATAGAGTGGAAGAGGGTTAAAGCAATAAGAGACTTATACACATATTATCTTACCTAAACTAATCCTTTCAAGATTAGATAGACCTCACTTGTGTCAAGCACCCTCTAGTGCTGGGGTGGGGTGACATAGCATGTACCCCTGCAGTCTCTGTCTCAGTCTGACCCTAAGTCAGTGCCTCCCTTTCTGAGTTCACAGGCAACTTTTTACCCATTTCAAAGTTATTGTGTCTGTCCTGGGACCCCTTTACTTGGTTGTTTCAATTCATGCTTCTCACCAGGGGGATTGGAGGCAAACTTCCAGTAGTGTACTCACTGTGTTATCTGTTAAGTACTGGCAACTGAGCTAGACGTTTTCTGGCTCCCGTGGGGGTGAGGAGAGCAATAGCAGGAATTAACCCTTGGTGTTCCATGGCACAAATCCCACCATAATCTCAAACTAATAGAAATACACACAGTATTCATAAAAGCAACGAAAATATCTCCCATATTCTACATAGTAATTTTCCTGGAAACTCAAGCAGAAAAAATGTAGTGTTGGTCCCTTTGGGAATATATTCTATTTCCTCAGAGGGCATTAGCTCACTTTCAATCAGAATGATTTGCTTTGAGCAGGGGTTGGACTGGATGACCTCCTGAGGTCTCTTCCTACCCTAATCTTCTATGATTCTATCTGCAGAGTAACATAAAACTTCCATACAGCAAGGAAAATTAGACTATGCGACTGAGTGGGGAAAACCCAAATTAAAAAAACCACAGCAGCACTTGAGACTTTGCATAGCTTTTATGGAAGCAGAACGACTTTTTCTTCCCCTCCAGCAGAGGCACAGCATAAGATTTCAGAAAATGGTTTGATTTGGCATTGATCTGCTATCTGCACTCTAGATATCTTCCCCCCTACTTCGCCTGTTACAGGTCATCTTTAAATTATAGGGTGCTGTCAGAGTAGAAGGAGTTTATGGACATCTGTACAAATGATTGAGAATGAAAGATCAATCTAATGGAAAAGGGCTTCAAACTGGTGAAGATAATCATATCAGACATTAAATTGAGCTTCCCCTTGCAACATTTGCTTTTATCCTGCTTTATCAGACAACATAGATAAGGCTAAGAGAATTATAGTAATCCTTTTATTTTTCTATTGTCCTACTTCCCTGAGTCCATCATCTTACTGTTCAGGCAGGATGTGTATTTTTTTGTCCAGTGTCTGACTTTAACATTGCTTTATTTGATTACCTTTTTTGTACAATAAGCTACAAAGCCTGTATATATATCCATAAATTCATTTTTTAAGTAAGCCTTTTAAGATGGAAAAACCTGTGCACTTTCTTTGTGTGACTATATCCCAAATGACACTTTCAGATGTCTCAGTACTAAGCCAAATTAAAAACAGAAAGAGATGGAGAGGAAAATGAAATAAATATATGTAACTTTTAACTGTTATTGTTATTTTAGTATTTTGTTTATTTCACTGATGAATTTACCAACATATACTTCAGGTTTCTTGCAGCTATTTTTTTTTATTGCCATTGCAGTGTAACAAATTTCAGAGCTTTCAAAACATCAGTCAAATGGATAATTTCCACACAGAAGTGTGATCTAAAAGTAAGTGCAAGCCTGTGGTGATTATTGAAGAAATTCAGAGTGAGGAAGAAAAACACTTTTTTCAGTTGTAATAATACATTAAAAAGTAATAATATATAATACATCTTGAATACAACAGGTTTTTTTTTAATCACATAAGAATGTCTGATAAAGGGTTGTTTTTTTCTCTTAAGCACTAAAACCTATTCATTTTAAAGCTCAGCTAGCAACAGATTCTCTTGTTTAAGTCCTTTTCCCTCCACCCCAACCCCACGCACCTAAAAGGAAGATCGGATGTGTGGAGAAATAAAATACATGCACTAATTATATGCTATGAAGAGATTAGTGTAACTCTTTATTCACAAAAATCATGATTTAAAATGAATGAATATCAAGCTCATTAGAATCTGGCTATTAACCACTAAGATGTTAGGTCAAAATATAGGGTTTTAAATCTCTTCTGACATGATCTCTTGAAATCATTTTGGGTTGATTTATTTCATTAAAAATATCTTGGAACCCATGCAACACAAACAATGACCATGTAAAAAAATTAAAAATAAAATGGCCCGGGCAGTGGGCTTTAATTCAGAAAGGAAGAGACAGCTCCAGGGATGGGCAGATAGTTAACTCTGTAGGCTCACGTAGTATTTAGCCCCTCCCTCATGCTGATGCCTGCCCTCTAGGAACTCATTTTTTCTTTTTAATGTACAATGAGAAGTATGTCTCAACAGGTATAGATTTATAATGGTAGTATCATGTGCAAATTCAAACTGATCTCACCTGGAATGTGCAGCACAATATTTTTACTTTGTGCTTCCAAGAAGTTTATATTTTAAATGTTTATGTTTTAAATGGTTTGAAAACAAACTAAATAAGAAAGCATACAGTATTTAAAAAACTTCACTGTGTGTGCAATTCTTGAAACTGATCCCAGTTTAGTAGTGTTTTATATATAACCACATCATCCCCTGACAAGGGGAAAAAAACAAGGTCGGGGAAAAAACTCAGACTTTTTTTAAAAACCCATTTCCCACAGATCATTTGGCAGCAGACTGAGAGTTTGGTTCCTTATGAAATGGGTAGCAGTTCAGCCTGAGGAACTGGAGGAAGAGGTGGTTGTGGGGAAATGATCTTGAGTCATTGAAGCATGCCAGCAGCAGAAGGCCAAGCAGAGGCACTCTCTTTCAGGTAGATGCCTCTTCATCTCATTCCTTATGGCACAGAGTGTTGGAGAAAACATAGGAATGGATGCTTTTGCTAATAGAGCTGGGAGATGGGGAGTTTCATCGAACCCAAAAGCAGAAATGTTTTATAGCATACTAATAAAGCACTGCTGTTGCTGCTTTAAGCTGAACCTTATGCAATCTGAATGTAGTCATAAACAGCAATTGGGCAGGTTACTTCTCTTTCTTAACCAGAATTGATTTGTCATTCATTAAGCCACAAACTTAAAGCTGTTTTCATTGTAAGTGCTCAGTCAAAGATAATTCAGGGTTCGATGGCAGCTTTGAAAGGTGTTGTGTACGGATAGCAGCAGCACATGAAATGGCTTTGTTTTTTTCTAGACACATATACAGAAACTTCATTATCTACATGTCTTGTTTCCTAATAAACTAAAAGGGTAGGTTTTGAAATTCCCTGAGCTAATCTGATTGAGCTAATCTTGACTTCATTCATCAATGTATTTTGGAGTGTTAGCAATAAGTAACGGAGTTTTCCTGTCATATAAACTTAGAGTCATAGTGCTGCCACCATTCTTATCAGCATTGGCTGACACATTAACTGACACATACAAATTGGGAAATGATTGCTTAGGAAGGAGGACTACAGAAAGGGATCTGGGGTCATACTGGATCACAAGCTAACTATGAGTCACAGTGTAACAGTGTTGCAAAAAAAGCAAAAGTCCTTCTGGAATGTGTTAGCAGCAATCTTGTAAGCAAGACACAAGAAGTAATTCTTCCGCTCTACTTGGTGCTGATTAGGCCTCAACTGGAGTATTGTGTCCAGATCTGGGTGCCACATTTCAAGAAAGAGGTGGAGAAACTGGAGAGAAGCCAGGGAAGAGCAACAAAAATGATTAAAGGTCTAGAAGACATGACCTATGAGGGAAGATTGAAAAAATTGATAGGACAAGAAGCAATGAGATTAAATTGCAGCAAGGACAGTTTACGTTGGACATGAAGAAAAACTTCCTGTCAGGTTGGTTAAGCACTGCAATAAATTGCCCAGGAAGGTTGTGGAATCTCTGTCATTGGAGATTTTCAAGAGCAGGTTGGACAAACACCTGTCAGAAATGGTCTAGATAATACTTAGTCCTGCCTTGAGTGCAGGGAACTGGACTAGATGACCTCTCAAGATCCCTTCCAGTCCAACAATTCTATGATTCTATGATTTCTTGGCAGTTTGCTGTCTTGTTGTAGCTGTGTTGGTCTCAGGATATTAGAGAAACCAGGTGGGTGAGATAATATCTTTCACTGGACCTACTTCTGTTGGTAAAAGAGACAAGCTTTCGAATTTACTACAGAGCCCTTCTTCAGGTCTGGGAAAGGTACTTGGAGTGTCATAGATAAATATAAGGTGGAGCAAATTGTTTAGCATAAGGTGATAACACATTGCAAGAGATCATTCAAGGTGGAGCAAGCAGCTGATAGACATGGTTATCATTATTATTTGTATTTTGGTAGCACCTAGACGCCATTAATTAAAGATTTGGAACCCCATTTCTCTAGGCACTACATACATAAAGACAGATCCAGGACTGCATGTGTAAGTGAGAATAAGTTATTCTCTGACCCCCTAGCAGTCAGCCATCCAGGTCAAAGCTTAGGCACTGTGCTGTTGGTGCCCCTGCCCCTGTCTCTGTTCTCTGCCACATACTTCCTTGGTGACCTTGAGCAACTCACTACTCCTATGTCTATACACTGAGCTTGGGGTGCGATTCCACTGGAGGAGACATACCCATGCTAGGTCTTATTGAGCTACCATGGTAAAAATAAAATGTCACAATGGTAGCTTGAGCTGCCAGAAAGCCTTGTTGCCCTGATTACGTGGCTGTCCATGTCCCTAAGCATTTATGCAGGATGGCTAGCCCATCTCACTGCCATGACTATATTATTTTTAGCATGCTAGCTCATGATTTGGATTTAGTGATTTGGAGGATGGTGCGGAGTGCACCCTCAGCAAGTTTGCAGATGACACTAAACTGGGAGCAGTGGTAGATATGCTGGACGGTAGGGATAGGATACAGAGAGACCTAGACAAATTAGCGGATTGGGCCAAAAGAAACCTGATGAGGTTCAACAAGAACAACTGCAGAGTCCTGCACTTAGGACAGAAGAATCCCATTCACTGTTACTGACTAGGGACCGAATGGCTAAGAAGCAGTTCTGCAGAAAAGGACCTAGGGGTTACAGTGGACGAAAAGCTGGATATGAGTCAACAGTGTGCCCCTGTTGCCAAGAAGGCTAACGGCATTTTAGGCTGTATAAGTAGGGGCATTGCCAGTGATCATTCCCCTCTATTCGACGCTGGTGAGGCCTCATCTGGTACTGTGTCCAGTTTTGGGCCCCACACTACAAGAAGCATATGGAAAAATTGCCAAAGAGTCCAGCGGAGGGCAACACAAATGGTTAGGGTGCTGGAGCACATGACTTATGAGAAGAGGCTGAGGGAACTGGGATTGTTTAGTCTGCAGAAGAAAAGAATGAGAGGGGATTTGATAGCTGCTTTCAATTGGCTGAAAGGGGGTTCCAAAGAGGATGGATTTAGGCTGTTCTCAGTGGTACCTGATGTCAGAACAAGGAGTAATGGTCTCAAGTTGCAGTGGGGGAGTGTAGTGGGGTGGTTACCCGCTCATGCCCTTTGGGGCTTAAAATTGCCCAGGAGAGGGCTGTGGCTGAGGCAAGAAGGGCTTAAAAGCTGCACTCTAAAAGCTGGGCTGACTGGGGAAGCGGGCGCTGCTGGGACACACCCTAATCAGGCCACAGCTGGCCTGTATAAAAAGGCCAGAGAAGCCAGGAGCAAACTGTCTCCCTCTGTCTCTAGAGGAAGAAGGGCTTGGCTGTTTAGATGCTAGAGAAAAGTTACCTAGAATGGAGCAGGGCTGGGGAAAGGCAGAGGAGCTGGGGAGCTCCAGCCTGGAAAGCCTCAGGCTGTGGCCTTGATAAAGGCCAGGACAGGTACTGGGGCTATAGAGGGGTAGGCAAAGGCAGCTGGTCCAAACCTCACTTTGCCAGTGATGAATGATGTGTACATTGCAGTCTGCTCCAGGAAGCTGGGGCTAGATGGTGACTGACAGTAGCCATATTCTGAGGTGCAATGGGGCATAATGGGTTGGGGGTTTTCCAGGGAGGGGAGACCCAGATTGGAGGGGTACTGCCAGGGGGAAGCACCCCAGTTAAAGGGGCACTGGGGTCCAGGGAGGGACATGGAGGCCAGAAGACAAGCGGATCATGGGCCTGCAGAGGGCGATCTGGTGGGCAGTGAGCTAATTCCAGAGGACAACCAGCAGGAGGTGCAGCAGGGGTGAGTCTGCATGTCTACATAGAGGTTTAGGTTGGATATTAGGAAAAACTTTTTCACTAGGAGGGTGGTGAAGCACTGGAATGGGTTACTTAGGGAGGTGGTGGACTCTCCTTACCTAGGTTTTTAAGGTCAGGCTTGACAAGCCCTGGCTGGGATGATTCTATGATTCCCTGCTACTGTCGAGATGGCCATTGTATGGCTTCATGATCCAGGGGAATAAGAGCTATGGTGGGTCCCTGAGGATCACTATTGGCATTTCAACATTCCCAGTGATAATTGACCAGTTGGGAAAGAAAGCTCCTACTTGTAGCTTTCTGAGCAGTCCTGTGTTCTTAAAGATGCGAGCATCATGCGCTTTGCTTGATCAGCCCACATTGACATCAATGAAGCATTCACAGTGACCCACTAATGCTTGCATAACCATAGAAAAGTAGCTCTTTCTATTAATGTACTCAGTGGTAAGGTGACCTGGTGCCAAAATGGGGATATGTATGCTGTCTTTCACTCCAATGCGGTTCAGGAACCCCATTGCCACAAATCCATGCATTATATCCTACATATTGCCAAGAGTCACAGTTTTGTGTAGCTGGAGACCATTAATGGCCCTGCACACTTGGATCACAACAGCCCCTGCAGTGAATTTTCTGACTGACTGGTAGGAATCTGGCATTGCATGTCTCCACAATGTGATCACCACTTGTTTCTCCACTGCCAGTGCAGCTCCCATTTGGTGTCCCAGTCCTTGAGAGCTGAGGTGCACAGATCCAGGAATGCAGCCTTATACATCTAAAAGTTCTGCAGCCACTGCTCATCATCTCAAACCTGCATTATAATGCAATCCCACTGGTCAGTGCTTGTTTCTCTGGTCCAGAAGTGGTGCTCCACCATCTGCAGCTGCTCCATGAATGCCACCACCATCTTGAATTGGTTTTTGCTGTGTCCTACAGCAATCGGTCATCCAAGGACTCATTGTGTTCCCCACTCATTTGGTTCTTCTTGCAGCACTGCAAATACTCCAGGATTGTATGTTCTGTGCTTGCAATGCTCTGACAATAGTTCAGAGCTGTGCAAGACCCCATGCTTCTGTCAGAAATGGTGGACAGCAAGGAGGGTAGTGCAGGTTTGTGGAATTTTGAAATAAAGGCACAAAAATTATGGGAGACGGACAACATTATGGGATGGAAACAGATACAAACTGGGAAATTGACTCCCTGTGCGACTCTTTTTGGTCCCATCATGCATTGCCAAAATTTCCCAAAAGTTTGCTGGACAATGGAATACACACACTGCTGACCCAAGGGGCCAAGTATGATTGGGCACAAGCAATGTGCTAACTACAGCGGTTTTATGTCCATGTTACTTAAGTCAACTTACATTTGTAGTGTAGGGATGGCCCAAGAGAAATGAATTTTTGGAAATAAAACTTTTTGAGGATCGCACTTCTCACTGTGACAACAGAAGACAAGTTGTTGCCCAAGCTTCTTGTAAGGGTCACAGTTGTAGTACAAACATCCTGATTTACTTTTATGTTTCACAGAACATGCAAGGCTCAGCTAGCTCATCTTAGCATTAGAATAAAATATAATTGATTAAAGCTCACATGTATAGATACATTTTCATTTTTATTGAAGCCCTTTAATGCATTTCAAGATTTTATGGGCAATCTTATGGCAGCAAAGTATCGACAAAATGCTTGGATAATTTGTGGCATCCAAGAGTAATGAAATAAATGCATGAAAACATTTTACCATTTCTTCACAATACATGAAAGTCGAGAAGAATGTCGAGCATTATATTGTTTTAGATCTAATTTATGGTTGATGGTTAGATCAAAATCAAGCAATTAAAATCCTTGTATTTTATAATTAATACTAAGTGGGTTCTTTATGCTGGAAGTGGCTACAGCATATACGTTAACTGAAACCGTATGGATTGTGGCTTTTACAAATGCATTGTGTGTGTGTCAGAGAGAGAGAGAGAGAGATACTTTAGTGCTGGTAAAAGTCCTGGAGACTGAGTGTATTTACCTATGGAACAGGTACAGCGTGGGGAATGGGATTGCAAGGTCCCCACACTGCCCTGACAATGTTGCTATGCTTTACTGTGGACTGACTCCCTTAAAGGATTTTGGGGAGCTTAATTTTCTTGACCTCTGAAAATCTCACCCTTTCTGCTGAGACTGCTAATCAAAGTGAGCCTTAGTACCAGTGTATAAGAGGCTTTTGTAAGTCTTGTCCACTAACTAGGGAGCAAATGGCCCCAGGGTGGATGTTTTGCACATTTATCCTATTGCTAAACACAATTCAAATCCTGCTGTCTTTGTGGGGGCAGAGCCTGACCCAAACAGATCCAGTTGCAGGACATCAACCAATGTCCATTATGCAGATAGTGCTAGTCACCCCTGGAATGATATGCCTGAGAAAGAGTATTGCCAAGACTATTCTTTAGTAAGGATTTACTTTTAATTTAGAAAATCAATATTTGGTATAGAAAGACTAAGTTCTGGATGAAGAATATGATAATAGGATATAATAATATGCTGCATATTGATAGTAATTCAGTGACTGTGGAGGCTACAGAGAAACAGTTATGAAGTCTTCAAAGGCAAGTCAAAGCTGTATGTTTCAGAGGGACCTTGGCACTAGGGCATAAAAGTAACGAAACTAAGACTGAGTAATAACACAAAGATAGAGTTAAAGCAAAGATTGATCCTGAACAGAAATACCCCAGGAATATTTGAATTCAGTTAGTTACCTTGAGTCAGGCAATTGTGAGCAGGTTTGAAACGTCCCTTAATGACTATATTTGTCTTAGACCTAGTTAAAATTATTCAATGATGAACAGAGTATTGATTACAGAGATACAGGCTATATTTTGGATTAAATATTGATTGTGCAGGATCTTAAACCATTTACTACTCCAGTTGTGTTCTGATTTTTTTTACCTACTCTTAAGTGGGTCAAAGTGTTCACTGTGCTTGTCTGTATTTTGCTCACTTTAAATGGTACCACAACACTTTATTTCTTCTTTTCGAGAACTTCCATCAGTCCAGTGAGAAGAAAGAGATTGCGGCTAGCAGTTCTATGTTTCTATACCACTGACTGACCAATTTCCCTTCACCTTTTGCACATGTACATTCAGACCTGGTATTATTGGGTACAAATTTACTAGCACTAGCCAATACAATAGTGTCCTCTAACACCACATCTGATTGTGGCTAAATATGAGTAGAAAAATATAGCAGTGTTTGAATCAAATTCTTGATGAAGAACAAAATAGACATTCCAGTCACTAAAAGAAATATTGCCCTCAGACCATTAGTATTTCACATCATGGTGGTATTCATGTAAGCCTGGCTTTTTCCCAGGAGATACTCAATAGAGCAGAATGAATTTTGATGTTTAAATTGGATCTAAAAACCCATTGAGAGTTATGCTCATCCAATCAGGGAATAGACACAGTACTAGGTAATCTATGGGTCCACTCAAAACTAAAACAGATTCAATTGCAAATACTGAATACTTGCAACAAGCCACTCACAAATAATCTACTGAACAAGTACTATTCACTAAAATTGTTTGGTTAGTATCTTCACAGAATAAATACAAAAATTACACTGTTTTTGGCAAGACAAAGTGGGTGAATATCTTTTATTGGACCAACTTATCTTGGTGAAAGACCAAATTTCAAGCTTATACAGAGCTCTTTTTCAGGTCACCTAGTCATGTTATTATCCTGGGACCAACACAGCTACAACACTGGTTTGGGTGACGGTTTTCAAAGAGCAAAATCTGACGTAATTCTATATAGGTTCTTATATGACCCTCAGCACTGTAGTACATCAACAACTTCCAGGAATACAGTCAGTGACATGGCTAACATTCATTTGGCAAACAGCATGTTCATCTATGAATTTTTCTCCAAGCTAAAATATTTAACTGGTGTTGGGATACACAAGTTTGGAAAAGTGCATACATTAAAAGGTAAATGTCAAAGGAAACGAGTTGTTTTGCTTGTGCCCTTTATAGCACTTGCAAGTTTTGTAAAGATAGTATCGATCTATTTTTTTTTAAGATGGGGCTGTGTCATAAACAGATAGCTAAGGGTTAATGTCTCTTTCACCTGTAAAGGGTTAACAAACAGTGACCTGCAACACCTGACCAGAGGACCAATCAGGAAACAAGATACTTTCAAATCTCGGTGGAGGGAAGCCTTTGTTTGTGTTTTTTGGGTTTTGTTTGTTCTCTCTGAGTCCTGAAAGGGACTAGACGTGCAACCAGGTTTCTGCCAATCTCTCTGCTACAGTCATCTTATATATTCAGAATAGTGAGTATTGAGTGAAAGGCGGTTATAGTCTTTGATGTTTCTGCAATTTGCAAATGTGTATCTGGCTGGTAAGAGTTTTATGTGTATTTGGCTGAAGTATTTCCAAAAATTGTATTCTGCTGGAGAAAGGCTTTCCTCATGTCTATAAGCTGAAAGACCCTAGTAATATTCGCCATCTAGATTACAGAGATAACTTTTCCTTTTTTTCCTTTCTTTTTATTAAATAGTTTAGCTTTTTAAGCTCTGTTTGATTTTTTCCCTAGTTGAGGCTCAAGGAATTGAGTCTGTACTTACCAGGAAGTAGGTAGGGAAGACAGGGAGAAAGAAGGAGAGGAAGGGGGATCCCTTTGTTTAGATCACAGAGCTTGAATCTGTATTGCCTCTGTGGTGAGGGGAAGGGGAGGGGTGGAGTGGAAAGCCTCTGTTTTAAGATTCAAGGAGTTGATTGCAATACTTTCCGGGTAACCAGGGAGGGAAAGCCTAGGAGAGGCCACTAGTGGGGAAAGAGTTACTTTTTTTGTATTAAGAAATCCGGGGGGGTCTGGGTCTTGGGGGTCCCCAGGGAAGGTTTTGGGGAGACCAGAGTTTATCAGGCACTCAAAGTCCTGATTGGTGGCAGCGTATCAGATCTAAGCTGGTAATTAAGCTTAGAGGAATTCATGCTAGTACCTCATTTTTGGACTCTAAGGTTCAGACTGGGGAAAGAATACTATGACAAGCTGGTTCTGCTTTATTTAATGCTTTATTTAAACTTAAAAGCATCAAAGAGTCCGGTGGCACCTTATAGACTAACAGACGTTTTGGAGCATGAGCTTTTGTGGATGAATACCCACTTCGTCGGATGCAAGCTCATGCTCCAAAATGTGTTAGTCTGTAAGGTGCCACAGGACTCTTTGCTGCTTTTACAGATCCAGACTAACACGGCTACCCCTCTGATACTTACACTTAAAAGTATCAGGAATATCAACTCCTGACTTTTGTTGTTGCTGGAGGGTTCCTTGGAAAACTGGAGTGGGCTCTTCCTCAGTCCTCAGTGAAAGAGGAGGGACTGTGAATCTGACACAAAGACATTTGTTACAAGACTAATCCAAAGAGACTTTAACAAAATCAGAAAACAAAACAAAAACAAAAAGATTTCAGTTTCTAAAGCTGCTGGATTAAACATCGCTTCTCTCAGTTTCTCAGGGTTCAGGCTTTTGTGAGGCAATAATTCTACTAGTTGTCCACAGAGTCCCCCAGTGAAAAAGAGGGAAGATCTGGGTATTTGTAACTTAAAAGAGACAGAAGCTCCCTTGCCCCTGTTTTCATGCATCAGATAAAGCAGCAAAAAGGTCCCAAACACTTTTAATTTTTTTCTGAACAAAGGGGACACAGACAGCTGGAGTCCCGCAGGTCATGTGTGTGGATGTTTTATTCATGCTAGCTCCAAACAACACTGCCTTCCCATTGTGGATTTGATGCCATTTTCTGACAGGGATGACTATTAATGAAGTACTTATAGGGAGGAACTTGTACAGTCAGAATGCCATATTTGCACAAGCAACATTTTCATTCCCAGCATGCTATTGGTACTAACAGATAATACGCTATAGTATTTTTAGTTTCACTTCTCTGTTTCAAGACACTACCAAATAATAAAGAGCCCTGCTAAAGCAGTGCCCTGTTCATACCAGCTATGGCCAGAGGTGAGAGATTAGATGATATTTCTAAATGGATTACAGTATTGTTTTCACATAAGGATTTTCACTTCAATGAAGCAAGCACTCTGCTTGTTGGGCAAAGACACATAACAACCTGAATTAACAACCTGATACTTGATGAGGTTGCAGAAGGATAAAAATGCTCTTTAATATTACCTCCTCATGTTCTCTTTAAGATACTTACGGAGCATATTTTGAAACCTTCTAATGGCCCCATTTTAATTAGCGTCCTATCAGTTTAATTTTTCTTTACCCATTCAAATACTGTGCTATAAGCACATTTGTAAATCACATTATTCTTATGCCAAAACATTTTTTGTACAATGAATGATTGCTCCTATTCTGTAACAATTACCCAGACAAATTAATGTCTTTGAATAAAGATGGCACTTAATGATGCTTTAGTCCTTTAGAATCCTATATTTATGTTACAGTTAAACAGAAGCCTTCATTGTATCCTTCTAATAACAAATTTACTCCTACATGATAAAAAATTAAGAATGCATCAGTGTTATTGTTCCTTTGTAATTTATCGCCAAAACAAATGATCTTCTTGGACAGCTTGTTAACACGAGTGTCATTTTGTCAAGATGTTAAAAAAAAAAAACTAGAAATGATTGATATGGGTCTTAACTTTGTAGCATTGCCACCACCTTAGTCACAACTGTACAAGGTCAGAATTACATTTTGCTTTAGAATCTTCAAAACCGGTGTCTCATTCATGCTTGTACAATTACTGCAGGGATGAATTATGTGAAGAATTCCATTCAACCAGAACAGGATTACTACAATGAGCATATTACCTGCAGTAAGACTGATTTACATTAGGGAGCTTTATATTTTCCAAAAGGGCAGTCACGAGGACTATCTCATCATAGTAAATCCTGTAAGAATTACATTTGATAATGTTTCCTGGCTCCAGGGTAGGTGACAAGACAAGCATTTAAGAAACACGCCATACATCAGCAGAAGCAGTCTAACCAAGAAATATATGCCCCCCTCACAATTCTTTGTGTTTTTTAAAAACTGGAGGTGCATGGAGGAATAATTCAACATGTTTAATTAGTACAGATGGTCCTTTAGGATCTGGTTTGATTTCTGAATCTCCCCAAATTCCAAAGGGTGTTCAGATCACAGGTTTTGGTTCCAGGTGCATCTCTATGAATTAGTCTGTATATTAAAAAATGCAAACCCTAAGGATTTCTGTTAAACAGCAAGGTTTTGTCAAGTTGCTCCTTTCCAATTTAATAGTGTAACCATGATGCCAGCATAAGATTATAATGATACTTATACTTTCACTCATAAAATACAGGCTGTGAGTCTTGCCCTGGGTTTCTAGTTTAGAGGAATTATATGTTAATCAATAATCCTCTGATGCTGATGGGCTTGCGCCACAGCTCATTGAAGTCAGTGGAAAGACTCAGGCCCAGATCCACAAAGGGACTTAGGTGCTGTGACACTCAACATCATGGCACGTAAACGTTAGAAAATCATAGGAACAATGTGATCCACAATCCTGTCAGGTGCCTGGTCTCCACAGTGGAATAGTTTCAACAGGAAAGATTGAGGGAGTCTTGTTGGATCCCTTTCCTGAGAGATAGGGGGGCTGAGAAGGGGGCTTTCCCACATCTCAGGTAAGTGTTCAAATCACCGGGCCAAAAGTTAAGGTGGGAACCTCTTCCAGATGGATTTTGAATGGGACCTGATTGTGTTGGCAGCCTCTCATCATGCATATGGGATTGAACACTGCACATGACATAGGCAGACAAAGGCCCATCTTCTCCTGGTTTGTTAATCACTCTGGGGCTTAGGCAGGAGATAGGCTTCTAGATGCCTTGAGGGAGGCAGCAGCACACATGCCAAGAGGCAGAAACTTATGTGCCAAGGGAACTTTTACCCTGAAAACTTAGGTGTCAGATGAGTTTAGGTACCTATGGGGTTTGGTAGGAGTTTTGTGCATTGCAGTGGAGCCAAAATTGGGACTTAGGCACCTAAACCTGAGACTTAGGCACCTAAATCTTGCATCAACCTCAGGAGGCTCTACATCAGTCTCTATGTACCTGGAACATACTTTGCCATTGACTGGGAAAAGGAAATAACAGGGGTATTTGCCCATTATTATGGTATTCCAGCTTGTTCCTGTATCCGCTTATGTTGGCGTGAAGGTTATGGAGCAGGCATTGGCATGCAACGGTAAAACCTTGATTGTTACATTACCAGACATGATCTGGGAAAACTAGATTGAAATAAGCCCTGGAGCAGCCTTTGAGAGGGCATTGCTCTCTGACTGGTTACAAGCCATCTGACATATTTTGCTAGCTGGCTGGGGAGCATCTGAGACCATTGACAGGAAAAGATGTTCTTACAACAAAGACCTGACTCCAGTTAAAGAAACAAGTTGGCTATGACACTAAAGATGTCCACTCCAAAGAAGTTGTTCAGCTGGAAATATTTGTTGTGTGTGTTGGTGCACCCACAATCTGTCCATATTTGTGAACAAAAGATCTTCAGTTAAGGACTTTAAAACAAAGTTCATACACCAGTCAGAGCCACAATATAGTTAATTCATATACTTAATTCAACCCAGTTGCCAGGAATATAAGTCAGTGGAGAACTTGGCTTTCTGTGCTGGATCAGACCATAAATATCCATGTCCCTTAATCACCTAAACACTTATGTACCTTAGATATTAACTATACTGCATTGTCTCTCAGAAAATGGATTGGATGGTCTTTAACTTCTTTTACTATTTCTATGGCTTTTTTAAAAAAGACAGGATAAAATAAACTCCAAGATCATCGGATCTTGCCAGTTGTAATTTTCTATCTAACATAGTTGCTTCTATCCAGGAGGTAGTCATGCTACAATGCAAAGAATATCCTTGAAAATGTAAAAGAACAGAAGAAAACCCTTTAGTAAACCTTCATTTCCGGGGCATGCACAAACAATATATATAATTATAATTCTTAGTCACACCGATCAACATTTTTAATTAACTTCCAGATCTCACTACTTAATTTGTGTAGAGCAAGGTACAGCAGCTGCCAAGTCTCCCCAAACCACTTCCCATTTATACATTTTATTAATTCGTTTGTTTTGTTTGTGCATTTATTTAACTTAGCCCAATGTAGCCCAAGCAATTTAATCTCAAAAGTGTAAGCAATTCAAACAGAGACTAAATATTGTACACAACATAACTTGCTTAAACAAACATACAAAAACACACAATCCAAAGGGCTAGTAATAAAATCAAACTCCGTAGGAGGATGCATCTGAAGGAAATGCTGTAGATTTGCTGAATGTTTTAACCCCTCCTGTAATCCAATCCCAATGAAAGCAATTTTTATAGATTTAATCCTCAACTAGGATAAATTAACTGCATTTGATGCATTTGAGTTATGTTGAATTACACCAACTGGGATTCTGGCACTGAAAGCTTGAGAGGGTTTAGCAGAGGTACAGTGGTGTTTAGAACATGTGCATTGCACTGTCTCTAGACATGTGGCCTGAAAAGGTTGCCATTATTGTCCCATGGGTGTGTCGGGGGATCACAAGGCAAGTCTCTTACAGTTGTGAAAAAGAAACCCCAAGGGGCATATTATTGGGGTAATGCCCTGAAAGGATGTTCAAATAGAATAAGATGTCCTAGTACTAAAAAGTGTAAGAGCACTGCAGCCAAGGAAGGTGCTAGAAATTGAATCCAAGTTCTAGTCCCCCAAGACACTCCTGAAATCACTTTTTTCTCCATTGACTTTGATTCTCGAACTTTGGAACGACTCCTCCACAGATAGTGATAACACAAATCCCCTAATGATGTCCCATTGGTCTCTATCACTTAGAAAGTTGCATCTTTGGCTATTTCCCAATTGTTTGGAGGGATAGTGCTATCAGTAATGCAGCCCTTCCTCTGTCTCCTTTCTCCAAAGAAACAAGAAGACTCAATCAAAGTAAATCTGTTCTTAATGGGTTTCAGATCCATTCAATTACAGTCCCACTGTCAGATTTTGTATAAGTACATTACTCTGTTGGGTGTTTAGCAGCTAAAATATTGCAACATTTTATTTATTTAGGGTTCTGTTTATTAAAATGTTCAGACCATAATATAAAGGACACAGGAGGAAAACAGTGATGAGAGGTTTCACTGTAAATAATATCACACTTTTGATTATCATCAAGCAGATGATTTCCTTGGCTATTACTCTGGTATTTTTGTTTTAACCTTTTATTTTATCTTTTTTGCTTTTCAATTTTAATATTTTAAAGTGTCAGTAACAACTCTTGGCCCTGTTAGAAGCTGGATTGTTAAGTCTCCATCTCCCTCTATCCTGACCATAAATGCAGTATTAGCATGTGTGACTGTTTCTACATATGTGTAGAGGGGTAGATTTAATCATCACCATCATCATGGCAAATCCCAAAGGGACATAGCTTTCTTGCATATCAAGCACCACTCAGATCAGTCTCTGGCTAGATCATTAAGGTGGACTGGATAGATATTCAGTTTGTGTCCATGAAGTTTTTCATGGCCCATGGTTATCTAATAACAGAAGAACAAAGTGTTAGATTTCTGAGCTTTTGAAAGAGATGCACAAAAGTCAGAATACACACTACGTCCTGCAGTTGACTTCTTGTGGGTGGACTTCAGCACCCTTGCAGAGACCCATTAATGTAAATGAGCTCTATGCAGGCAAAGCCAATTAGAAGATCAAGGCCCTAGGTCACTCAAAAGAGCTGCTTTGCTGTGACAGTGGGGGACCGAAATCACCATTCCAGTGCTTTGGCTCTGATTCAGGAGAGCCACAGCAAGATAGCTCCACTTCCCCTCCAATCTACCTGATAAAAGTGTTTTGCATTATTGGCAGCCTCTAGAGATTTCTGTTAGTGCACCTCAGCCTGATAGTGCAGTTTAAAGACTTACAGGGGTAGGCAGGAGGACACAGTGAAAAAGAGAGATGATATAGCAATGCTATAGAAATGAAATAACCGTCAGAGCTCACAGTTGCCCTGCAAAAGTTATGCAAGGAATCCAAAGGCTCATGAGGGACCTCAAAGGCAAGATTAGCGCCAAGCATTTCCTACAAATCTCTCTCCTCTTTGGCTTAGGAAAATGGGTCACTGTAGTGAGCCGAAAGATTTGGGGTATCTTGGACAGCAGTGGAAGTGAACTTGTGTGTGAGAAGAGGAGGAAAGGGATCTAGGAGTTCAGAGGGGACCCCAGAAGCGTAGAAGGAGCTGCAATGAATGAGTGAGGAAAGGAAGAGGACTCTGAGAAGGAGGCAGAAGCCAAGCCACATGTTAAGTATCCACAAGCATAATCATTTTTGTCCAATCTGACCAGATTTATGGCTTTGTGTCTGAAGAGTTTGATTCAGGGATTTGCCGCATCCCTAGTAAATTCTAAAGCATTTCCAAGTTAGCACTGATACAAACAACACAGCTTGTTTCATGTCAACCGTTGGCTGAAGGCCTTCAGGAGCCTTGGCTTTTCATAATCATATGGTTCACTAGTTAGAGAGGTTAGACTTGGATTTACAGCATATGTTCAGGAAAAAAACACCAGACAGATGCTGTGCATCAGGGAAAACATGGAGAGAAAGAAAATCCACAATAAGATGTGATGCTGAATTTAGCTGCATTTTGTTGCCTTTATCGATGATGAATATGAAGCATGTTAGAAAGCCAGGCTGTCAGTTTTCTTCTCCAGCAGAGCCTCATTTTGCATTCTCTTTTCCATCCTGGAGTCTGAATTCTCTCTTTACTGCTTGATTTCCATCTGTACCTCTTTCCCCACAAACAATGAGGACTGTGTATATTGCATTCAGCCTCATGCTGATTTCGTGCTCTTTGCATTTCTTGCAGAATACATTTAACGTATATCCCCTCTTCCTGTATTATTATCACTCTCTGTCTTGTCTGCAGAGGCGCCACATTTTTCATCCACCTTTTTCAATGATGGAATAAGGAGAAGGTAGATATGAGACCCACTTGGGTTTCAGTGAGCTAGGATAAGATTTCTAGGCGCTTTTCCAAGAATCTCATAGAGTGAATTTGTTCTCAAAGGAGGATTTAGGATAGTTTCCTTAGAGCCCAGCATGACGGTCTGCAGCTTGGCTTATGGGATGCAGCTGGGAAGTGTCCACTCTGGTACCAAGGGAACTTAAAAATTAGTCATGAGGCATAAAGCGTAGGGACTCACTCAGAGAAAGGTTGCCTGGCATAGGTACTGGAACTGGTGGTTCTGGGGGGTGCTGCCTCACCCCTTGGCTTGAAGTGGTTTCCATAATATACAGGACTTATAGTCTGGCTCAATGGCTCTCAGCAACCCCACTATGCAAATTGTTCCCGCCCCCTTCTGCCTGGAGAAAGGTAAGGGGGGCTTAGGAACATAAGTATTATCAGGAAAGCCTGAATACTCAGGAAATGCTTAGCACTCAGTGAGGGAGAGCACACTGGCATTAGCAGAGAAGATCTTGCTGGAGAAGTTGTCAGAGCTCTCAATCATTCCCAAAGCATTTTTAAACAAATGTGTATATATATAGATTCTGAGTAGTTTATAAACTGTTTGTACTTCATACTTATTTTTTCAGAGTCCATATTTATGTACTGGCTAAGTTTGTTTAAAAGTTGGATTGTATTTTTGTACTTATCGGGGAGGTTAAAGTTCCATCCATGTCAGAATCTCAGTTTTGAGCAAAAGTTGGAGCAGCGTATAAGGATGACCTGCAAAAAGCACTGCCTCCTGCCCTAAAAGGATGCCCTTCTAGTCAAGAGATCTGAGATCCGTTTCCAGCTCTGCCCTGTATAGGGCTGGCTGAAGAATACATACCAACTGACAGAAAAAAAATTAGGGAGGTAAATTACTTAGTAATTTTATTCTATTTACTCCAGAACAATTTATTTTTCCTTTTGAACATGTCTCATACTGACCTCTTACTGCCTCAGTTGCCTCAAAACAAGGAGGTAATAATACCTCTATAACAGAGCGATGGCAAGGATGAATTCAGTAATGTTTCTGAAGTGCTTTTAACGCCTCCAATCTAGAAGTGTAAAATATGAGTTATTTTTTAAAAAAATATGTATTTATTCTAGTATTTATTTTTTATATATTTAAAGCGGTTTTAAAATGGATAACTAGGGTCTTTTCTCTGCATAGAGGTAGTTGTAATTTAATGGACTTTCTGGTTATGCACAGGGCATCTCTCTCCTGCCCACAATGTATTAAGACTTTAAATAACACTATAGCTATAGAGATAAAAATTTACACCAGCTGCCCCATTGTCCCATTACCTTTATCCACTCCTATACACATTTTTACACATGCCCACATAGGGCTGGGACTGGGGAGGAACCATACTATCCATTTCCCAAGATACTCCACTGTTTCTAAGTTTTTCTGTTCCAAAATGGAACAAAAACAATTATTATTATTTTTTAATTTCTGACAAAACAAATTCTAAAAGCATTTCATTTGGGATCAATAGAAACATTTTAGGTGAACAGTGATTATTTTAGGTCAATAGAAACATTGTTTTGATTTAGACCTTATCTATCTAATCTATCTGTCTGTATATATAATTTATGAGAGAGGGCTGGAAACTAACAGGTGGCCCAGCACTTCGATCACTTAGGCACCCATCAGTTCCCCTGGAAAAGGCTGATTGGGGAATATATAGCTAATTAGCTGATAGGTCTGGGAGAGCTAATGAACCAATTACACATCAGCTGAGGGGTATAACAGATGACATAGGACAAATGGGAGAACCTGTGACAGCTAAATCCACTTGCTCTGAAATCTTGAGGATGAGTGCTGTTCTTCTCTGACCCTGTAGGAAAAGGTAAGAAACACAACTAATAAATGGCAGCATAAGACAGTATTGGTGATGGGAATGTAAATAAATTCAACTAAGTTACCACTTACTGGACAGAGGATGAGAGGATTTGGGGGTATCAGGGCCGGGATGGAGTACACCTCATTACCCACCTCCCCCCACCCCCACATTTGTTTCTAAAAGTTCTTTTGAAATGAAAAATTTCAACATTCCATTCTGAAAATGTGAAATAGGATATTTCAATATTATTAAAATGCTTTTTCTTAGCTTTGTTCCTGAAATGAAATTGTCAAAATTGACATATATTTTTCAAAACATTATTTCTATTTTGACAAAAAAAAATCTTCTGTCAAAATACCATTTCAATAGAAAAATTCAAACAAGCTCTTCTCAGCGCCAGGTTTGCGGGACAGCCAAGTAGAACTCAGAGAGACGGTGGGAAGGACCGTAGTGTATTTGAGCCCTTATCTTGCAATTGGCTGTGAGGGGCACAGAGCTCTGCCTGTGCAGTATTACTTGCAGAATCAGTGCCTTGGTTAATATTTCCCCCCAGATTGGCTAAAGAGACATAGGAAAATTCAGCAACTCTAGTATAGGGTTCTTCCCTCCTCTCACTCATCTCATATTACCTTTAAGGATAGTGCTACTCCTTTTTGGTTTTATCATATTCAGGGTCTCATGGGTTGTGTCCAATGGGGGAGAAATTGAAAATGGAATCAAGTAGTTCTTTAATGCAATCCTATTTATTGACAATGAATGTACACTATATTGTGCTTTTCTTTACACAGTCGAAATTTACCAGCAGTCAGTTTCCTTGCTCACAATTTCAAGGTCGCCTTTCCAGCCAGCACTCTGCCCAAACAAATTTCTCTTGGTTTTTTCTCAGGATCATGCCACAACTGCTTCTCTTGCAGTTTCTTTAGCATTCTGCTCCTCTCTTTGCCTGCCTTACATCAATACCCAGTCCCCTGCGTTTACATTCAGTCTATTCTTTGGATAGTGGTTTCTATTGTTTTAGCTATCTACTAAACAAAGAAGGATTTAATTGCTCCTTTATTTTGCCTGAAAGGAAAGTACCCTACGTGCCCAACAAGTTGGAGAAGATTTGTTATTGTCCACAGGTGAAACACCAGCATTACTGGGAGCCACCCAGCCTCTAGCATGACAATGCTATAGAAATATAGCTGTGCAATTATTTTGAACTCTGAATAAGCACGAAAATCCTGATCAAACCAAACCATTTCTGATTTGACTTCCAATAAAATGTCCATTTAATAAACTGCTGCCACTTTCCGGCAGAAGTTTTTGTTTTAGCTTGGGGTTTTACCATACCCCATTAAACTGTCTGACTTTGTTTGACTGGCATTCCCAGGCTTTGCGTACCAAGATACTTACATACCCAAATTCTCCAAAATAAACTGGAACACCCAAACTTTAGACATGTCACTGTATTGTGTGATCTTTGCACCATGTAAATAATACATGCTCTTTATTTCATAATGATAACATAGGAAAAGTTCTACTGGTATGTAGAGTCCTTAATTCATACTCTGACTGATCCTATCTTTGTAGATTCTTATATAGAGATCCTTAGACAGATCCCAGCACAGAAGAACCTCAGTCCGTCACAAACATAAATGAATTTATCCTCACAATACCGCTTTGAGAAAGGAAGTTATCCTCATTCCCAGTAGGGGAACAGAGGCCGTTTTATACATAAAACATAGTGGCATAATCACAAGGGTAAAAAAGCCACATCCTCTAGTAACAGAGCTATGC
Source organism: Chelonoidis abingdonii (assembly GCF_003597395.2). NCBI lineage: Eukaryota > Metazoa > Chordata > Testudines > Testudinidae > Chelonoidis > Chelonoidis abingdonii. Next base: position 344,489,097 of record NC_133769.1, read on the forward strand.
TGACAAAATCTTCAGTGTAGATGCAACTCTGCTACCAGAAATGTGCTTCTGTCATCGTAGCTAATGTTCAGGGAGGTGGTATTCCTACTTTGGCAGCATATGCTCTATATCTATGTTATGGGGCTATGCCTATATAGCTATGCTGACATAGGCTTTGTAGTGTTGATGTAGCCAGAGGCACAGAAATATTGAGGTGCTGATCATGCTAACATTTATGCACATGTGTAACATTGCTCCCATAAGCAGTCCCACTGAAGTGCATAAATGCCAGTGCATAATCAAGACCTAAGTGTTCAAGATGACAGGAATTTTGTTGCAGATAAGAAAACAGAGATCTCCTGAGTCCAGTCCAAACCATTAATCACAAGGCCATCATCCTTCCTTTCTTCTGATGTATTCCTTGTGCCATTACTGCCTTAGAATTCTATATTCCTAGAGTGGAACAGTGTTGCTACCCTCAAATGTTCAAAACCCATGAAACCTGCCCACTAAAAACATGAGATTGGCTTAAAAGTCAAGAGGATTTTAAAACATGTTTAATTTTGGAGTCTGTCACATATATGAGGTCACATTTTCAATCTGTTCTCTGCAACCTTCAGGGCTAGAACCATAATTTCTTGACATGAATGCCCAGATTCTCATATATTCATGGGATTCCAAGAGCTTGGGCTTTAAGAAAGATATCAAATATCATGGGAGTTAGCTGGTAATGAAATTCCCTTTCAGTTTTGCCATGGGCTGGCCATTTTTTGTGCAGCTGCCTACTTTTTACTAAGGCGTCCTGTTACATCTCAGAATGTTTGAATATTTTGTGAAACACACCCAAACCTAACTGCATAAATTCTGCAGAGAAATGTATAAATAAGGGTTACAGAGCAACATAAGGCCATCTGCACCCTTGTATCATCTCTCAATCTCATACCTCCTGTGAGTCATTCACCCTTTTGCTAAGGAGTGCCAAAGAGAAACACGAAAGGGCAAAGAGAAGCAGCATGCGTAGTGGTGTGCAAGATGAATTTAAAAGAGGCAGGGACTTGGAAGACAGCAATATTCAAAAATCCCATCGGTAGCAAAGGTCAGAGACATAAGGCAGAGATTAAACAGTAGTGGCTCAAAGCAAACAGGCTGACAACCTCCTGCATAAGGAGGTCTCTGAATATTAAAGGACAGGATGTTGGGGGGGAGGAATAAACCATAGGCAAATAGATCACTTTGTAATGTATGCTGCTGCTTTCTGTGTATAGCACTATTGTGTCAGCCCAGGAGATCGGAAAAGATTTAAAATGGGGAAAAAAGTTATTTGCAGATAAAACAAACCCTTATCCAGGAGCTGGATTAGTTAATAATATCCAATACAGAGGGTGAGGGAGGCAAACAGGAAGAGGATATGCTTGCTCACTCCTGTGTTGCTTGCTTTTGTTTGCTACAGTGCTTTCCTTTTCCGACTGAGCTGAAGAAAGCTCTGCTCCTGACTACGTCCATAGGGCTATAGAGCAGAAGTCCTTCTGCAGAAGTGAGTGTGAATTAAAGTGACAAGATGCAGCATGTGTTTCTTCTTTTCTTCCCCTTTCCTGTCATCTGTGTTTGTGACCCAGGCCACACAAAATCACCAGTTACTTTTGAATATCGTGGTCCTAATGGGTAGAATTCTTGTGAAGAAAGTGTGATTAGTCATTTGGATAGCAGAGGGACTCCACTGATGCACAAAAACCACCTTTACTATGTTTTCTGATTGTGAACGTGTCTAAAATTGGCAGAGCACCCAGACACTTCAGCATAATGCTGGGGAATAAAGCATATGGTAAGACCAAATAATATAGTTGACATGTGGTGTTGCTTTGTAAAATTTAACTTTAAAATGTTTGGAAAAGCTACGTTTTTTAAAGCTGTATAAATGAAACTTGGATGAGTTATATTGAATTGCGTGCCCTCCCTCCCACAACTGCTCCCCACCAACCTGAAACACAGTGGATTGCTTTTGGAAACTGACACTTGTACAGGTATCTCAGCAGGCAACCAGCAACTGAAATCTGCAAGTGAGAGCTCTCCCTCTCAGCTGATGGCTGCATGCTGACTACCTATAGCGTTCTGACCCTGTTTCCACAGAAACCACCAGCCCACGTTAATTTTAAGCAATCTTATTTGAATAATGGAATAAATTCAAATTAAACAATATCACTTTTGGTAAAGAAATTGCTGTTCTTTTTTTATTTGTTGTTCTGAATTATATGCCCGTAGCCCTTTTCTGATTTTTTTTTTTTGCTTTAGTTACTTATCGTTAGTTTCTTAAATGGCAACATTCTTGTAGAACAACTTGAGTTAATTAGATGGTGCAGTCTGTAGTCTGCACCCAGTAATGGAAAAGCCTAAAGATTCAAAAGATTGCATTAATTTTAAAACAGAAGGTCCCTGTTACCTATTTCTGTATATACAGCTGGAGAAGTTAAAAGATAGTTCAGAAACTGATTTTGAATTTGACTAGGACAAGAAAAGTGGTGTTGGTTTACGTGACAGACATGGCAATCTCCTGCATATCTTTGGGAGATCTTATTTCTGTGGGCCAGAATTTGCATTAAGTCCTCCTTAATTATTTCCCAGGAATCCACTTCACACTTATTCCAAAAGACCATTCTTGTCTAGGACACAATATAGTCCTTTGGACTCCCATGCCTCACATCTTATCTCCCCACACCTAGAGAGGTTACACACAATCCCAGCCCACAATAATACCTAATCTTTGCATTTAATACAATGGGCTCCAAAGATGCTCAAACTTAATTCAATAAGGTCACCCAAGGGCATGCAGGACACTGACACATCTGTCACACGTTAAACTGGTGAAGTAGCCTTGGCCATGGTACTGTGTGACAGACAGTTATGGTCACCTAATATGCCAAAATGCAAGTCATTTAAGCATAATTAACATATACCTAGCAATGTAATTGGTGAGATCAGGGATCTTAGAACAGCCCATTGTTCCTAGCTTTTTTCATGCTTCAAGTGCTATTATATATCAGTGCACAATGTGACCAAGCAGTAGATTCTGGTTCTCATTGAGTGACAAACCTATTATCTGACTGCAAACTACCTGATGAGGACAGCAGCCCTACTGTCCTGCCCCAGAAAACTCAAGAAGAGGTAAGCAATAGAAATTGACCTAGAGCACTCACTACTTAGCACAGAGTGAAAAGAAAAATCAGCTGATCATCCCAAGTAGAGGGCTGAAGACAAAGTGGTTCTACTGGCTGACACTCTAGATAACCAGTTACTCTCTGAGTGTTGGATATAACTAGCCGGCCACTTGGTACGGTTGCCCTCCTTTGTTACAGCAGCATAAGTAACTATGAGGAAGACAAAGGAGCACTCAGGGGAGTGGGGGGGAAGGAGGGGAGAGAAACCAGCCTTGTACTGAACCTTCTCCTAATCAGAAACTAGGGCATGTTTCTGATCTGTCTTGCCTAGAAATATAACAAGTTCAAAAATTAGTCTCTTACACCACTTTTCTAATACCAGTCAATGTTAGTCTTATAGTTAATTTTTTTGGGGAAATCACTAGGCACGATTCTCAAAATACAGAAATTGGGTACCCACATATCTGGGGCTTTGCTCTGCTTATTAAATCCTTAATGAGTGGTGTATTTCAAGGAGCCCAGGGGCAAAAGAGTGCTTACAAGTGAACTGTCTCAGTCAAGCCATCTCCTGCCTCCATTCTTCTTGTGGCAAGATTTTTACATTTTCCATTAATCTCCCTTAATTTCATTTTCTTCTGAGCCATGATAACCTGATAAGTAATTTTATAGGTAATAATTGGAGATATACCAATCTCCTAGAACTGGAAGGGACCTTGAAAGGTCATTGAGTCCAGCCCCCTGCCTTCACTAGTAGGACCAATTTTTGCCCCAGATCCCTCAGTGGCCCCCTCAAGGATTGAACTCACAACCCTGGGTTTAGCAGGCCAATGCTCAAGCCACTGAGCTATCCCTCCCCTGCTTAGTAGACTCCATCATACTCAGGACCCATTAATAATACTGGGTCCACAGAGCACACAGCAAACGAATGGACTATTTCATAGAAATTTGTTTTATTTAACTGATTGCACAAATAAAAGGCATCCATTGCCATAGTGCTGGAGCTGGTGGCCATTTAACATAATAGGACATTTTGCACTAACTTATGGAATATCTTATGTCTTTGCATCATCCTACACTATCCAAAAATATTCACACATGCCCCGCAAAGTCAAAATAGAAGGAAAAGTCACTGAGAGAGACTTATGACCAAGGGGATGTCAACACCCACCGGAAGATGAGAACCTAATCAAAAAGATATTTGTGCTCTAACCTCTACTGAGACATAGGCATCTGAAAGAGTGCCAGAAGGTGTCCATTCCAAAGCAGAGGACCCCATATGGAGAATGCCTTACTAGTGGACAACATAAATGCTACCCTGAAGTCCAAAAACTAGTATGCACCTGTTGATTTTATCTAATGTGATGAGGCATAAGGAGCAGTCTCAGCGATAAGTGTCCTAAGTTATTTAGCAATTTAATGTACAATAACCAATACCTTGAACTACACCCAGGGCAGAGCACTGTTATAATATACTCTCCTCACGCAATGTAATCCTGTTGTATAAAGGGGGGTGACTGATGGCATATGCTTCCACTGACTAGGGCTGGGACCGATAGATAGATCCTGGTCAAAATAGATGTTCATTCAGTAAATTGTTTGCACTTTACATGCTTTGCATAGTCATAGGATTGAATCATAGGGATTGGCAACTTCAAAGGGCAATGACCAAGAAGTGGAAGATTGTTGAGAGCCGGATGCATGCTGGGAATATTTAAAACCACTCAGAGCAGATAAAGGCTTATATTGCATATCACCTGTGATGGAGTGGATGGCTGTAACAGGTTGGCCTATCCCTTTAGGGACCAAGAGGCATGGCACAAGTCGACCAGTTCCAGTAGCCCCACTTCACTATTTTTGTGACCACTTAAGTGTTTCCCAAGTAGATTGGAGTTGAAGGCTCCTAGGTCATAGAAAAGCCAGGAGGATTATTAAGAGGGTACCCAGTGATAGTTACTGAGATTTGAACTTTTCTTTCAAAAAAGAACTAGATAAATTCATGGAGGATAGGTCTATCAATGGCTATTAGCCAGGATAGGCAGGGATGGTGTCCCTAGGATCTGTTTGCCAGAAGCTGGGAATGGGCGACAGGGGATGGATCACTTGATGGTTACCTGGTCTGTTCATTCCCTCTATCAGAAGACAGGATACTGGGCTAGATGGACCTTTGCTCTGACCCAGTATGGCCTTTCTTATGAACAGGGTTGAAGTTCCCTGAGGCAGAACACAGCTAAGGAAGCCTGTGGGAGATAAAGGAAATAACAGCAGGAGTTTCCTGGGAGCAACTGCCTGAAGCCCAGAGAAGGGGAAGATAGCAGCCTTCTGAGAGAAGAGGTTTGAGATCAGGTGGCTGCTTCTAGACAAAGGAAAACATGTTACTCAAGGAGGGGAAAAGCTTCTTGGAGGCATCACTCTGGTTGAAAGGTAAACAGAAAGGGAGAATGCTGCAGCCTGGGAAAGAATGGAGTAGCAACAGAAGGTAAATCCCAAAAGGGGGATACACTGTATGTTTGTTACCTGTATGGGGTTCAATTAAAGGGGCGTGGAGGAGAAGATCCCTGATGAAGGTAGGGATCCAGTGTTCAGGGCTCTTCTTACAGAAGATATTTGACACAGACTACAAGACTGTATTTCAGTTTTTGAAGAATTTTATTTGCATGTTAATAAAGCCTGCCTCATGTTAGGGTGTTAAAAGGCCACTAGATGGTTGCTGCTCTCTTGAAGTGCCAAACAGGGGTGGTGTTACTGCTCCAGGGAGTGTGAATCTTGTAGAATTAGCCCCCTTGTATACATCCTCACTTGTCTGGCATGTCAGATAGAAAATGAGGTGTAAATCTTTAACAGTGAGAGTAATTAAACATTGGGACAATTTACCAAGGGTTGTGGTGGATTCTATATCACTGACAATTTTTAAATCCAGATTGGATGTTTTTCTAACAGCCAGCGCTCTAGGAAATAATTTGGGGAAGTCATACAGGAGGTCAGACTAGATGATCACCCTGGTCCCTACTGGCCTTGGAATCTAGGTCTATCATGTAGGGTTTGATGTGCTCTGCTGCTCCACAAGTGAGGTAGGACAGCAGGAGCTACTTGGCTTCTTGGAGTTTGCTGTGTAATATTGGAACCCAGTTGCAGTCCCTGTTTTCCATATTTGATACAGAGGGGGATGTATAACCCACCCCTTGAAGCAGTATGCTTACAGCAGCAGGTTCAGATCCTTCTTCATTTCAAGGAGCCCTGGGAGGAGTCCTGCCTCTTTGGGACTGAGTTCTTACTGGCACCCTTTTCTGGCATCGTTACTCCCCATTGCCCCTGTGGAGGCCTGGGCCTTAAAGGAACAATCAAGGTCTTCAACTGTAAATGCTTTGGGGCAGGGACCTTTTTGTTCAGTGATGCATTTTGCAACTTGCGGGCTTTATAAAATTAGGAATGACAAATAATAAGGGACATCTTTTCTGGTGCCTTGTCATGGGACAAATCAGCCTCATCCTAGCCACATGTCTCAGCCGTGCTTATGGAGACAGTTTACCATAGAAGCAAGTAGGTAATATCATTGCAAGGGGGAGCCCATGTAACAGGCATGCACTATTGTTTCATTCTTTTCATATTGAAAGTTATGCACACTTCATATTGCACCACATTTCAGGGTTTGTTAGCCATGAGGTAGCCCTGATGGCTGTTCCATAGCATGCCATGTGGTACAGTTAATACAAAGCACCTAGAGGACCCTACCAAGATAGGGAGGCCCATTATTTCAAAATGATCTGGACAAATTGGAGAAATGGTCTGTGGTAAACAGGATGAAGTTAAATAAAGACAAATGCAAAGTGCTCCACTTAGGAAGGAACAATCAGTTTCACACATACAGAATAGGAAGAGACTGTCTAGGAAGGAGTACGGCAGAAAGGGATCTGGGGGTTATAGTGGACCACAAGCTAAATATGAGTCAACAGCAGAGAGGGAGAGGGAGAGTGACAGGCCTCTGGGTCCCAGCAGAAAGTTTTGTATTGCTACTTGAATTTTTTTGTTGTAGGTGGAGGCATATTTCACCACACTTCAAGTGGCTAAATTTGGATGCAGCACCACTCAAGTTTGGCCTGTTCGCTCCTCTGTTGATGAGTACAGAGGGACAGGCAGGCCAAATTTGATAAGTGTTGCAACCTAGTGCATGAAGTCCTAACACAACTCAAATTTGGTGCCACCCGATCTGATCTCGCTGCCACCAATCAGGATTCAGGGCTCCTGATTGCCCCTGGGGTTGCCCAAACCTATCCCTGGGGATCCCCCCAAGACCCAGAACCCCTGGGTCTCTTACCACAGGGAAAACAAGTACCTCCCCTTGTCTCCTCTATTTTATCCCCAGCTTTCCCTCTACCTGGGTTAGCCTGGGCGATACTGTACTAAAGTCCTTGAATACAAACCAGAGAGGGCAATTTACCTTTCCCCTGAGGCTATGCATTCAAACCTAGTCAAGCTAACACAAAGAGAATTCCCCCTCCCTTCGTCCCGTAGCCGTAACCAGAGAAAAACCTCAACCAGGTTTTAAAAAGAAAACTTTATATAAAAAAAAAAAAAAATTACATAGTAAATCAACTCTGCATTAAGAGATCATACAGGGCAATTGCTTATAAGAAAATAGAAATAAACAGTCTGATTCAAAAGATAGCCAATTTAAACCAGTCCAGCAAAGTACCCACATGTAAATATAAACTACAATATTAACCTATTGCTTTTCCTTTTGTACTTACAACTTGGTACAACAGGGTAGAAAGAAGTTTGGAGATAGAAAAAAAAAGCTGTTTCTTCATAGCCGAGAGAAACTAAAGAGAGGAAACAAAGCCAAACCCACCCTCACTTTTTAAAAATCCGGTTTCCTGATTGGTCCTTTGGTCAGGTGTCTGGTTCCCTTTGTTAACCCCTTTACAGGTAAAAGAAACATTAACCCTTAGCTACCTGTTTATGACACACCCCTGCATAGATGGACATAGGTTTGGCCCAGCCATCCCACTAAAGTGGCACTGTTCCCCATATGCTAGGTCACAAATCACTCAGTTTGAGGGGCCAAAGGCAAACTGACCCTTAGAATTTTAAAAGAACTTAGAATTTCCAATTTAAGGGATTTTTTGTAGCTTGCATTTTGCTCATCTACATGCTCCCATCAGCAATTCTGAAAGCCAGAGCCCCACATCCTCAGTAGAGCCTTCCCATCTTGAAGTAGGAGAGCTCTAGTTTTAAGGCTTTATATGGAAGTCTTCTTCCTGAACCCACGTTGACATTGTTGTAATAATGGAGGAAGAAATAGGCATCTAAAAATACAGACACACACAACTGGCTACAGCATAAAACCAAGAAAATGTGTGCATGTATTATTCAATTTGACTCTACAAATTACAACAATATTTGTTCTTAAACTTGTAAGTTCACCTCTACCCCAATATAATGCTGTCCTCGGGAGCCAAAAAATCTTACTGCATTATAGGTGAAACCGCGTTATGTCAAACTTGCTTTGATCCACCAGAGTGTGCAGCCCCGCCCCCTCGCCCGCTCCCCGGAGCACTGCTTTACCTCATTGTATCCAAATTCATGTTATATCGGGTGGCATTATATCGGGGTAGAAAAAATAACCCTAAATACATCTTATTTCTTCTTCAGCAGGGAAAGATATCTTTTTTTTTCAAGCTGGCAAGTATGCTCACACCAATAAACCACTCTAGTATCTTGCATACTCTCATTTTTCACTGTTTGCCTATTAGGGCCTGATTCTTGTTTACGCTAGTACCACTTTTTACTTCCTCTGGCAATGAAAATGGGCATAAATTCCATTGAGCCCCATTTTAAGGCCCATTTATACTGCCAGAAGGGCATAAGTGGGCTTAATATAAATGAAAATCAGAACCATAATATCTAAGAGCCATATCCTGTCCAATTTTTTTTCTAAGCAGAATTCTCCATTGATCTTAAAGAAAATAAGTTCACTTTTCAAAGAAGACCGAGAGTGATGACAAAAAAATTAAAAGGCAGCTGCCAAAACTATTTATCCAACAGGTAATCTGCCTGATGGCAGTTGCATAGATCAAAAATGTTAATCTTGCTATACCTTTGCTTTTTACTTGCATTATTTTTAGAACATATATGTATGCACTGTGGAGGTCACATACACCAAGTAATCTGAAAAAGAATGGGTGACTTGTACAGGGCTTTTAGCTCACCTTGGGGTGAACTTTGAAACCCTGCACCCCCCACCTCTTACAGAAGTGGCCCTCAAAGGAGACTCTGGAATGCCACACAACAGCTGCGTTCTTGAGGCTCATTCCGAGCCAAGTTTAGTGGCTGATAAGAGAAGTGAAAGCTAAGTGTCTATCTAGGCTCAACACCAGAGCTGGTGGGAAAAATAAAAGCTTTTTTGGAGGAAAAAAAATCAAAGTTCTAGCTTCTCAGGGTCAAGTGGGTCCATTTTTTTTCCAAAACCTTTCCAAATATTTTTAAATTTGAAAACATAAAAACTTTATTTATCAAAAATCTAGTTCTAAGTAAAGGGGGAAAAAATCAATAACAAATTTGATAATTTTGTTGAAAAATAACCAAAAAAAAATATTTTTAGAAGGCCATTTTGACATCAATAGCCTTTTTTTCATTCAAAATAAGCTGTTCAGCTAGTTGAAACAATGCAGGATATTTCTGTCCCAGAGGGATGAGAGAGACAGCAAAGACAGAGAATTGATAGAGAAGGCTGAGCTGAGCAGTGTGACAGATATTGTAACTATATGCAGGATCTTTAGGGACTTTTGTCTTAAATATATGGATCATTGTCAGCTAGGGATTGTATTCCACTCTATGGTGAAGTGTTATTACAACTCCTCCAGAAATTAGTAACACTAGAGGGAGGACAATTGTGGCAGAGAAGTACCACTCCATGGCGTGATGTGCATACATTGATTCAGAGAAGTACCTGACACAGAAAGGGCTTTTGGTATAAAAGTCTGAATTTAACCTGAAGAGGGGAGAGGCTTCATTTTGACTCAACGAATAACTGACTTCTGTGCATGGGGGAAACCAGCCCTGCAAGAATCTGCCTGAGTCCCTCCATGACTGAAGAGAGAGAAGGGGGCTACTGGTAAAAGTGTTTAGATCCTTTTATTGTTTGTTTTTTGTTCTATATGCCTTTGTCCTTAAATGTACTCTGCTTTGATAGAGTTGGTTGGTTAGTTATAGTCGCTCATGCTCCCTGGCCATAGCCCTTGAAGAGAAAGTAAAGCAGAGGGGCTGGACTTCTGGGCAGACCTGCTGGGCAGAATTACAGTGAATTGCAGGGGAGCCATAGCTTTAAGCCTTGTTCACAAGGGAAAGGAATGTGGGTCCCTGCCCAGAGAGTGGTGAAAGCTTGAGGCCAGAGAGGGCATTCCCATTTTGGTATAACTGCACCTTCAGTCCGCTCTGCTCTGCTCCAGGAATCCCCTTTCAGGTCTCTATTCACCACCTCTCTCCACGGAAGGATCTGCCTCTCTCTCCCTCCTTGACCAGTGAGTGGTTAAGACATTCATCTGTGACCTGGGAGACCCAGGTTGAAGCCTCTGCTCTGTGTAATGCAGAGCAGGCAGTTGAACCTAGGTCTCCCATATCCCTGCTGAGTTTTCTATAGCCTCACTTCTTCTTTCCAGAAACTGTGGGTGGAAAAAGTCTCAGCTTTGTTCTGCATCAGAACAAAATCAAATTCTGAAACCTCTAAATATTTTTATGAAACGGATTTCTTGTTTTTTTTTTCCAGCTGGCCCTACTGCTACCAAACAGCAGCTATGACAGTGATATGTACAAAGCCTCCTTTCTAGTTCTTCTCTGGTGTGCTGACTGAGGTAATGGGGGCTTAGAATAATGCCTTGCCACTTGTACTTTTCCCTCCTGAGTGTCAAGTCACTGCTTTAGACTTTATCAATGCCATATAATATCCATGCAGCTTTGTTTTTACATTCTGTGAGAGCAGAAGTAGTGATAATTATGAATCATACTGGAGGCCAAAAAAACATAAATATTTAACACACGGGGCTGAGGAAAGTGAGAATAAGACAAATAAAAGGTATAAGAATTACAATCAGAATAACACTGGAAATAGAATGAGTTTCAGGGAGATGGAAGAGTAAAATAAGAATGCTGCATGTGCAGTGCTGACATTAATACTAAACTGTGTTTGTAGTTAAAGGGACATTGCCCACAAACTTTAGTTAATTTTAAAAAAAATCATATTTGTATGAGAATAGTATATACAAGACGTTGTACTGTGCTAGGTGTGTGCCCACTGTCAGAGCGTACATCTACATGTCAAACAGGAGGCATAATTTCCAGCTCCAGAAGACATACCCATGCTAGCTCTGGTTGAGCAATCATGCTAAAAATAGAAGTGTAGCCACAATGGCAGGAGGGGCCAGCTGCCCCAGGAACAATTCATACCCATATGTCTTAGATGGTAAATGAGTGACTAGTCCCTCTCGACACTTATGCTGCTGTGGTGACACTTCTATTTTGAGTACTCCAGCTCTATCAGAGCTAGCATGGGTATGTCTTCTCGCACTATAATTTACACTTCCAGGTCAAAGTGAGGACATACCCAAGGTCATTCCCTGCCCCAAAGACAGACAAAAAGAAGAAAGAATGGAAGAATTTTCCACATTTTAAATCTGGGGAGCTGGCACAGAGAAACCGAGTGAAATCACCTAGAAACCTGTGGCTGAGCCTGGAATTGAACCATGCTTTCCTATTTTCAAGTGCAGTGGCCCTCACTTGTAGCAGTTTGCTACTATTGCCTCTTGCTAGTTTTGTGGGTTTTATGACTACACATTCCTTTTATTTTTAAATGTGTCATTCCCCAGCTGCTGTGTGAAAGACCCAGACCAACAAGAGAGAAGAACACCCGTGAAATACAAAATAAACAAGTTAAAAAAATTATTCTCTCTAATCTCTGTTACAGTGATATTTAGATGTCAGATTGGTAACTGAGGCAATGTGGTTTAACTCTTGAATATGGTGAAATTTGAATGTCTAAAAATCTACAATGTTTTATTCATGCATGTATTTAAATGTTGTGTAATGGCTTGTTGGGGTGGGGGGCACATTAGGATCTGAGCAAGCTAAAGACCCTGCAATTTAGCTGCAAGCACCACTTTTTTCTAATAACAGATCCATAAATGTGTCTCCATAAAGAGGGAAAGGCTGACAAAAATGCCACAGGGGATTAAGTATATTTCTGGAGTGGCTCCATATTATTGCACACAAAGAATACTGACTGCTTGCAAGGGAAAGTAGTTATGTGTTCTACTGGAGACAGACAGCTCCTGGTAATTAGCTAATGATTGCTGGGATACAGGCTTTTAGTTGCAAAATCTGTTTCCAGCCAGTCATCTCCACATCTTTCTCGCAATCCTCAGTGTTATTGGGAGAACCCTGAGACACAAAGTTTTTCATGTCACATGCTGTCATTCCTCTCAAAAGTGGGCAGAGGTGCAGATACAGACAACTACATCGGCCATTTTTTTCTCTCATGTATTGGATGCTACAGATAAGCTTATTCTGCACTTGTATGAGGATTGTGACATGAGGATTACCCACTTCATCTGCCACTTTTTCATGCATGTTTGGTCTCCCTTTTCATCAGTAATGAGTCTCACCACATTCACTTCTGTTTGGATTCCAGTAGCAGACTCCCCATTGTGTTGCTCTGGCAGTGTGAAAGAACTGGAAAGCTGACTTAGTGGAGATTCTCTTTCCATGATGGGAATGACTGGGAAGTGCAGAGACATCAACTACATCTCAATGCCGTACAGTCCCGGTGCAGGGCCCTAGGAAGGGGGAAATTAACTTTTGGACAGAGCACCACTGCACTCCTGAAGTCGTCTTGGGGCCATGCATTGGCAAGCACAATTTCCAACAGCCATGAGGCTCATCTAATTTGCACAGGGAACTGAATCTGCCTGGGCCGCCCAGAAGGGAGGGCAAGTGGGGCAATCTGCCCCAGGCCCTGGGCTCCGCAGGGGCCCCCAAGAGAACAGCCAAGAAAGCCTCCGCCCCTCTCCTGAAGCCTCAAGCGCAACAAGCAGCTTCCCCGGACCGCTGCAGCGTGTCTCTGGCGGTACCTCAGAGCCGCGTGGTTAGGGGGCGGAGCTGCAAGCTCCTGGCTGAGCGGTGGGAGCTCAGACCTCTCTGTAGCTTGCAGCTCCGCCTGCTGACCACGTGGCTCTGAGCGGGGCAGAGCTCAGGCCCCGGCGGAGACAGGCTGCACCTGTTCAGGGGACAGGGAGGGGGCAGAGGTTGGGAGGTGGTCAGGGGACAGGAAATGATGGGGTTGGATCATAGGCATTCTGGGGGTCTGTCAGAATGCAGCACGGGTGGATAGGGGTTGGGGCAGTCAGGGAGCAGAGGTTGGGTCCCGGGGTGGTGGTTGAGTGAGGCCTCTGGGGGACGTGAGGGGACAAGGAGCAGGACAGGTCGGGGATTCTGAGGGGGGCAGTTGGGGGGCAGGAAGTGGATGGAGGTGGGATAGAGGGCAAGGCCAGGCTGTTTGGGAGGCACAGCCTTCCCTACCCTAAAGCTCATTCAGTAGTTTGAGGCTTACAGAAGAGCCAAGCTGTTAGCTTTTCCATTAGGGCTACCATCCCTTTCACTTCTTAAATGCCAAATTATAGTCTATATTTTATTTCAGTGCCATAGGGAGATTCAAGTCAGGGGAGGGTAGCTTCCTTTAAAATTAGACACTGGGGGAAGGGTCACATGAGAAGAGCAATATCCTTACCAACCCTACCATGGGAGACCCCCCACTCCCCTGCATTCCCTGAGGCTTCAGAGGGGTTAATTCAGTGGTTCTCAAACTTTTGTCCTGGTGATCCCTGTCATATAGCAAACCTCTGAGTGCAACCCCCCACCCCATAAATTAAAAACACTTTTTTATATATTTAACGCTATTATAAATGCTGGAGGCAAAGCGGGGTTTGAGGTGGAGGCTGACAGCTCGTGACCCCCAGTAATAACCTCGTGACCCCCTGAGGGGTCCCGACCACCGGTTTGAGACCCCCTAGGTTAATTTAATTTTCGCACCCTGTGTCCATTCACATGCATGTGCTATTTTGAGCATTTCAGCTTTCACAACATAGGCGTATCCCAGATTCTGGAACAAGCTCAAATGCTCAGTTCGTGAAGTATGTACATAAGCTAAACTAAAGATAAACCCACAGTAACCGTCTTCAGTTTGTGAGGGACCTCATGGAGCCAATGTCTAGGAAACAGATAAATGCATGGAGGTTAAATCCATTAATGGCTATTAGCCAGGATGGGTAAGAAATAGTGTCCCTAGCCTCTGTTTGTCAGAGGATGATAATGGATGGCAGGAGATAGATCACTTGATCATTACCTGTTAGGTTCACTCCCTCTGGGGCACTTGGCATTGGCCATTGCTGGTAGACAGATACTGGGCTAGATGGACCTTTGGTTTGACCCAACATGGCTGTTCTTATGTTCTAACCTAAATAGACCTAAAGTTATGAGACAGATATGAGTCAAGGAAACCAGCAGAGTATCAGAAACCTGAAAAAATCTCTGACTGGATTGGCTCAGGCATTTGGTCACAAGCTGAGGTGGTTCAAAAGTTTTGGATTTTTTTTAAGCAGAATTTTTTTTTGTTTCTTTAAACAATCAAATGCAGCAAGCAGCAAATATTTGGCCACACACTTCTGAAACCTCAAACCATGTTCAGGTTTTGGCAGACTAATTTCAGCTTTTCAATTAAAAAAAAAAGCACAACAAATTTTGATGGAAAGGAGACATTGTCCGTGATTTTTTTCTGCTTTTTAAAAACTCCTAGTTTTCGATCCAAAAAAAGTTTTGATGGAAAATATTTGTCCAACCCTTTTAATAAGCTTTAGTGCCTTTTAGCACTAGCTGATGCTGAGAACCATTGATACTTTGTAAAGAAGTTTTCTCAAAACTGGGTTTGTGCTGAGATGAGGAAGGTTTATTTTTCCCAGGGCTGCCCATGGGGGGGGAGCAAGTGGGGCAATTTGCCCTGGGCCCTACAGGGGCCCCCACGAGAATATAGTATTGCAATTTTTTTATGGAAGGGGCCCCTGAAATTGCTTTGCCCCAGGCCCCCTGAATCCTCCGGGTGGCTCTGGAATCTGCAACTGGTCCGAGGATCAGCTCTGACATTACCATTGTGAGGAGCGAAGCAGAATTCCTGTCTTGCTCTACCGGCAAGTTGCATGAAGTGTGCAGAACTGTTCTGTGTCTGTGTGAGTGGCAGAGGAAAAAGTCTTTAGGAAAAGGATTAATTCTGAGAAATAGCAAATTGAATTATTGATTAAAAAGTTTCCTACTCCTCCTATCTCAGCAAAAATTATTTGTCTGTGCTTTTTGAAAGCTTTCAAACACTCATGAAGTTCCCTTTCCATCCGCTAGTAACAAAAATAAAATATTTCCCTTCACCACATGACACCATCTTAGGTGGTGGGGACTACTTAGTACTGTGGAATCTGACACCATTCTAGTGATACAGAATGTGGACCTGATTCTGGCCCATTAAAGTGAATAGGTTTTCTGGGAGAAGTGTTGATTTTTGTTATGGATTCCAATAGCAAGGGGTTTGGGGCCATACTCTAGACTGTGTAGTTTTTATCAAGGGCTCTGTGTGGTTCATGATTTTGCAGCCACAGAACTTGCAATGCAATTTCTTTCTTTGTTGTAGAATTCTATTTCAGAGTCCAAGCATAAAATAATTAGAATTCCATATGAAGATATAAAAGGGAAGATACTGAACTGATTGGGTTGTTCTTTTTCATGTTCCATTCCCTGAAAGCATCTCTTTCAGGTTAAATGAAGCTGCCATGGATGGCACCTTGCTCGCTGTGCCATCCGATCACTTGCTCTGGTGCTGCTTGCCTGCCTAGCCTACCCAGTTGCTCGCTCCACTTGCCTCGCCAGCTGCTGCACAGTGTCATCTTCTGCCGCCACCTGCTTCTCTACTGTGGCCTCTGCAGGTAAGTCTCTTGAGGTTCCACCCAGCTCTTAATGATTGTCAGCTCTTAGGGGGGATCTTCATTGCTGAAGTAGGTTGGGCAGAAATGCTGTCCCACAACAAGTGATTTCAGCTCTAGTGAGCACTTAATAAAACAAGAAACTCCGAATGGAGCTTTAATTAACTCTGTCTTTGAACACTGGGGAGGGGCAGATTAAACCATGCCTAGGACTCTCAGGTAGAGCCCACACCTCCCAGCAGGGACACCTGTCCCCACCCTGTCATCTTTTCACAAGAGTCTGGGATCCTAGCCCCCTGCTTAGCGAGTCTGTTTCAGATGAGGGTGACCCCCTCAATCAGGACAGGATAAGCACAGTTCTGCTGCCCTTTATTCATACATCTATTACCCCTGTGTCCAGTACTAAAGTGATTTGTAACCCAACACCAGCCAAAGTTGATTGCTTTGGCAGCACAGCTCTGTCTGCTGGATACCTAGGCAGTGTGGATGTGTTCATGTAAGTACAGTGTGGTCCTGAAGGCTTTTCCCTTCCCCAACTAGCTGTCAGGGGAGAGCTCATTCAGACAATGCTTACAAATATATTCAGCCCTAGACACTGACAGGATTGGTTCAATGTATTTTTTTTTCAGGCTCATGGCAGGGAGCTGCTTGTAGGTCATCCTGAGGGAAGTAGCTTGTATGTGAAAAACCAGGTTTTTATTTTTCTGTTGAATTCACCATAAAACAAAAATCCTATTACAACTGTAAACAATTATATGGCTAAACCAGTTTTCAGTGAAAATATTAGAACACTTCACAGACTCATATTATCACAAGGAGAAGAAATAAACTTGTTGCCTGTATTCAGGATCAGATTCTGATCTTCTTTCTTATGTTAGTATCTTACTCTGTGAGTAATCCCACCTCGGTCAGTGGGAGTGAAGTGTTACTCATATGTTAACTATCAGAATCTGTCCTCTCATCTATTACTTACACTACACACTGCCGTTAAACTTCCAGAGACAAATTACTCCTTTTAGGGCTGGTCTGCAGATTGTTTTTATACCTCTAACTAGAATGGATTGGGACTCTTTCTGATAAAAAACAGTTTTTTTTCAAAAATGCTAATTCATCAAAACCAAAACTTTTTGTGCGACTGTATCAATTTCTCTCTCAAGAGGAAACGTTTCTTAGATCATTGTTGGACTCCTTGCTCTGCCATTCTCCCCCATCTCAGATGAGTGCCCTAGCCACCAGGCTATTGGCTATTGTGGGGTGGTCTCACACACCTTTTTTTTTTTTTTCCCCAGAAAAACTTCAAATGGTCTCAGTTTTGTCCTGATGTAAAACAGAGAGTTTAAAATCTCAATTTCAAGGGATGGGGAAATTTTCCATCCAATTCCCTCTATATCAACTTAGAAATGCATAAAGTGAAAGCCTACTCTGCATACACTTAAATTGGGAATATAATTGCTGTGGCTGGCTCAGGCTGCAGTCAGAGCTCTGGGTCCCTCCCACTCTGCAGGGTCCTAGAGCCCAGGCTCCAGCCTGAGCCAGGAAGTCTACATTGCAATTACACAGCTCTGCAGCCTGAGCCCTGTGAGCATGGGCCAGCCATGGATTTCTAATTGCAGTCTAGACATACCCTTTGATAGCAGTAGAATTGCATCCACACTAGAGGATTCTATGGCTTTAGTTTTGTTGATTTCTGAACTGACATAACTATAGCAATACAAAAACTAAGTTACAGAGACCAGTCCTTAGAGACACACCTGTGCTTGAATAGGAGAGGTGCAGTGCTTGAGCAGAGGTGGCTAGAATTATACCTATGTAAAGTATAATACTTCAAGAGTATTTTAAGGCAAGGTACTTCTCATTCCTGTAGTGCTTCACCAGTACAGCCATCTCAGTATTTGCTGGTGTCCAGGAAGCTTGAGTTCTGGCCGTACTCCTTACTATAGTGAAATATGTCCCCTTTGAAAAATTAGTATTTTTGCTTGGGCTAGTGAGGCCCTTCACCTTATGTTCTGCCAAGCAGAAGCAAATGACAGATGTTTCCTGTAAGCTGGTAGTACAGAGGGAAGGTGTTTACTGTTCTTTCGGTAGGAGAGAAAGTCATAACAAAACTGCCAGAATCACATATGCAATATAATACAAAATATACAAATCAAAGAGGCAATGGTTGAAGGTATGGGATGAAAGCAATGCTCCTTTTTAGTAACCCAATATCAATTCTTCTAATTGTTCCCAAATTTTCAGAGACCATCTGTGGAAGGCCCATTTGCCTTTTCATATCTTAGTTTTCATTTTTTCAGCACAGCTGTTGTTGGTAATAAGTTGAACAATCTGAAGTCTGTGGCCCGTTCACACAACATAACTCTCCCCATTGCTTATGTTGTCGTCTTTTCAGACTTCTGCATTTTTACTATTTATGACCAAATGGTTTACCTCTTAGCATCCACATGCAGTGAAATGTGGAGTAATAAAATGTAATGAGGGAAATGCAGAGTGCTTATGAGCAAGGAAAAATAGTAGAGGAACTTATTAAGAGCATCCTTATTATCCTCCATTAGTATCAGGCCTAGGCAACAGCAGACCTACACCAATCATTGCACAGCCAGGGCAGGGAAACTCCAAAAGTTTCAGATATTTATCAGAAGTTTTTCTAAACAGGTTTGCAAACATGGTCTGGAAATACTGCAGGAAGGAGATTTCCCATGGCACTGTGGCACTTCCATTTGTTCCCTAGTTAGAACCTGGGGTAGGGGAGGGTGCTATTAACAATCCATGGATGGTTGCCGTAAGAGTAGGCGTTTACTCCATTTTAATGGACAAAAATGGCCTTTCTCACACTGTATTGCACAATGTACAGTGCTCCATCTCTCCACCAGGCTGCCATCCTCTGCCCTAGAGATGGATACATTTCAGAGCTGCTGTGCATGTGCGCAGTGTTGAAACTCTTTGGGATCCTTGGGATGAAATGTCCTCTGCAAATGTAAGATACAGGGCTACTCTTGCTCCCCACTGAAGTCCATTTCAAAGCATCTAATGACTTCCATGAGTGCAGGATTAGGCTCAAATTATAATAGTAAAGGAAAGTCACTATTATTAGTCATTATTTATTGTTGGGGTTAAATGTTACAAAAAGTGAAGAATTTTTTATCTTTCAAAAATATTTTGCTTACCTATTGTGTGGTGACTTTCCTTCTGATTGAAATTCATCCTAACCCATCATTTTGTACTTCTAATGACAGGGAGACTGATAGACTTTTCTTTAATCCTTTGTGAGAAGCATTATGTTTCAGCATCATATGAAAAAAATTTTCCAAGACAAAATCAAAAAAATACACCAGGAGCACCTCCATCATTGAAACAGGAAAATAATTTAGCATGACTCATACCTCAATATTCAGACATACATAGAGACGCTTGAAACTAGACATACTACTGAAATACAACTTGAATAGCCAGTACAGCAGGGCATATGCAGAGAGATGACACTGGATTCCACTTTCATAAGGCCTAGACTTTATAATGACCAAAGTACAGCACTGAATCAGTTTTCTAGTGAATACACATAAGTTGATGACAATGGGTGTGATCCTGAGCTCATTTCCACCAGTTGTGCAGCAGTAGACTTATTCCGGATTTACTCTGCTGTAAGTGAGATATGAGTCAGACCTGTATTCTTCACTCTGGGTTAAAATTTCCAAAAAGAACCTAAATCCCATTAACGTTCAATGAGACTGAGGAGCTAAGACACTTTTTTGAAGATAGGATTTAGGGAGATCAGAGATACAGAATGAGTTGGCAGACCCGCACCAGCTCTGATCTAGCTAGCATGGCTAAAATAGCAATGATGACACCATGAAATGAGCTTCAGTGTGGGCTAGTACTGCTACATATTCTAAGTCTCCATTGCACTTCTATAGCTTGTGCTGATGTCTCTGCTGCTATTGTAGGCTGTAGTATAGGTATATCTTCTCACACTGCAGTTACACTTTGACTGCAGTGTAGGCCAACCCTTGGATTCTTAAGTCAATTGGACACTTTTGACATCTTTATCCTATGTCTAATTT
Organism: Chelonoidis abingdonii; assembly: GCF_003597395.2. Taxonomy (NCBI): domain Eukaryota; kingdom Metazoa; phylum Chordata; order Testudines; family Testudinidae; genus Chelonoidis; species Chelonoidis abingdonii. The sequence goes on from NC_133769.1 coordinate 344,509,293, forward strand.
TCTCTCCATGCCTACTTACTAGAACCCTAATTCTGTCTGTATCTCAGTCACTATGTAGGCCAGGACATCCCCGATTGTAGAGTGGAAAAAAATTGCCTTTTTGTCACGCTACACTACTGTTATTCCAAGTCTCTTAGTGCAATGTATTGACATTAGAAATCATGACTCTTGAAATGGGGCTTATAGAAAAATGTCTCCTATAATGAAAGAACAGGGTATGTCCCTCTTTCTCTGCTAAATAGACCATATTAAAATTCTAGGCTTGCAAACAACCACAACACATTTGCCCTTTTTTTCCACCCTTCTAACAGAAAATTCCCATCTATAGTATATATTCAGCAAGCCTTGTGATTCTGCCCCTCACTTGAGTGTTGTAATGGTGTACTCCTTCCTTCCTTCCAGCTACCACACCTTCAATATTTCATCTACAATTCATAGTGTTTATGCAAGTAGTTGTTTATGATGCCTTTACAAACATCATCATTTACTAGGCAAGCTCAGTCTCTATGCATGCCTTTATGCATATCTATCAAATAAGCTGAAACCTTGCTTGAATCTTAAGGAAGATTAAAAAAGATGTGGAGAATGAGAGATGAAGGTCTGGATTAAGACACCTTCAGAGAAGTCTGAGGGAGACAGTGACTGTAATATAGAACAGTTGCTTCTATACACAAGGGGCTGTAAAATATATATATAAAAACTGTAAACCAAAATTTAAAAAGTCAGAAGACCACTGAAGAAAATGTATAAAAAGGAGTGACTTTCAGTAGAACCAGAGCTGACAGATTTTCTCCCTGAGCAGCATTTGTACTGAGAAGTACAGTAAATGCTAAAGGACAGTTATTTATTATAATCTCAAGAAAGGTTATCAGTTATGGGGAAATGGATGGATAATTTTGGCCATAAATAAACCTAGCTAAAATTTATTTACAGGATAAATTTAAAGAAATCACTTTGTTCCATTTGCAGACCACATGCTGATGCAGCATCCTCTCACTTTGACAAAATAAAAAAAAAAAGAGAGAAAAGCAAACCCCTAGGGACAAATTTAGTCTCTTGCTTATGCAAAGAAGAAAAGTTGCAGCCAGGAAGGGGCAGTTGTTGCACTTTCATCCTGGTTCCTTTAATGTCTGTGATATTGACGTTGAGCATTCTTGCCACTGCTGTGGACACTGGCATTCTGGGTACGGCCCATGGATGTGCTGCCCATTAGCTGAATTGGAGCTACCCTCAAATTTCCTTCTCAGCATATGATAAACCCTAGAGCTAATCAGAAATTTTCTGACTAAATGATTTTTATTGGAAAATGTTGATTTGCTGCAACTACAGCTCCTGACAAGGAAGAGTCAATATCAATGAATCTCCCAATTAATTTTTTTTAACAATTTGGAAACATGTTAATTGCCCTGCATTGACATTTTGAAAATGAAAACCTTCAGTTTTTGATTCAAAACATCTTTTGTGCCAAAGTTGTGGGTTTTTTAAGTCAAAATCAAAATGAAATGTTTTGAAATGATCAAAATGAAATGTTGTGATTTACCCAATCCAAAATTCTTTTTCTAATTGTCGATTCACAAAAAATTGGGATTTTGACTTTGTCCTGTTCTAGGACAGGAAAATTTTAAAATCAAAATCTCTTGCAGGACAAGAACCATTTCCTGCCCTGCTCTTTTCCACAGCTTGTGCTAAACCCCATGCCGCAGATATGTGTGTGTTTGCAGGTAGGAGGGGGGGTAACATATTGAGAATTCTATTGATTTGAATTTATTTAAGCAAAAGCACTTAAACTAAGGGAACAAAATTGACAGACAAACTTAAATTAAGTTATCACGTGGTTCCTGAAAACTATGCAGAGTATATTGATAATGCAGCACATCTGACTTGTATCAAGTGAAATGATTGAAGGTGGAATCAGAATTCTCTAGCTTCAGCCTTTTGTCCTGAGATCCAGCCGGGCTCCCTGGAGAGCTCAGGCTATCAGGACTGCTTGCCAAAGGTTAGGATTTGAGCACAACTATAATTGTCAGTGCTAGAAGTGCAATGGCTGCAGCAGCCAGACCCACTGAAGGAACATTGAGTAGATTAGAGAAGGACTGGAGAGTTGAGCCAGGTGTCTGGGTCTGTATAGGTAATGGGTGAAGAAGATTGCAATATCTCTGGCACTTCCCTTTCTTACTCCCTGGCACCCCTGCTTACAGCATCCTCCCAAGGAAAATGTTGTTACATGCTTGACATTTGATGCAGTCTAGTCCATTCCATTTGCACTTCAGAGGTACTTTTATGAGCTCCTGGAGTAAGTCAGCTTTGGCAAGGATGATTTAGTGGTATTCAGAGAAGGGATGGGGTGGGGGGTGCTACTAGAGGCCAGGGTATTACTCAGCCCTTCAGTATTTCACTCCAGCATATTGCTCTCAAGACTTTTCAGTTAGGGGCATGTTTTACCTCTCACCATTCATATCCCACACACATTCCCCTCTTCTTTGCCCCCAGTGTGTAATCTGCATAGGTAGATGTGGGTGCTATTTTGGAGGCACCCTCTGGCCCAACCAGGGAATGGACACACAGAGAACATTGACTTTGTCAGTAAACCATACTAGAGAATTTTTTGACAAAGGTACAGGATTTGCCTACTGAGGATATAAAAAGCCCACGATAACAAAGCTTTTCTTCTGAAGGCTCTCTCCTTTACCTCCATGTCCACCCATACGCCCAACCACCAACATCTGGCACCATGTTCCTTAAGAGACTCTTTATCACATGTTCAATAAATTGCTTAGCTGGGCCTAAATAATAAGAGCAATTGAAAGCTTTTAAAACTGAATCTAGGGATCTAGCAGAGAATAACAGAAATTGGGGCCAATTCAACTCTTGCTTTCATCCAGATTTCACCAATGTAAACCAGAGACTTTTTAGCTCTCTGTTCCTCTAAACTAACTCTGGTGTATATGGGAGTAGAATCCTTCCCATTGCCAGCTACATAGCCATTGTGGAGACTGGGCAAAATCCTGGATTGCACTGTGACTTCTTTGCATTGCACCATGTCCCAAAGCTGGTGGGATGTCACCTCATTGTACAGGAATCCTCCAGTTGTGGTGAGCTGAAGTAGCATCTTCTGTGTTATTCCTCAGTCGGGCTGTGGATGGGAGGCATAGGTAGGTTTTCCCTGTGTCCTGAAGATCCTTTATCTTCCATGTTGGTCCCTTGAGGCTATTGATAACAGGCAATAGTTACAGTAGACATCAGGGGCCAGAATGGCACACAATTGGTACAGGGAAAGGGGAGTGCACAGATGGAATAAAATCACATCCTATTGCTTCTTAGTGCTGTGCACTCCTCAAGGTCAACCAGGGATCCAGGCCAGAGTTGTCACCTATAATCTGAAAGGAGAGAACAGTTGGAAAAATGCAGGAAGCAGACTTTGGAATAGACGGTGAAGCCTCCTTATCTTGTTAGAATTCATTAAGTGTTGTACCCTTTCTCTACTATGACTCTAAGACAATCATAAACTTGGATTTTTTTCTGAAATTGGTTGTTTTGTTAACAGCAAGCACGCATCAAAGGTGAGGAAGGCTGATTCAATGGGACTGTTTCTACACCCATTTATACAAGTATAAGCCTGGAGTAACACCACAGATCAGAATGGGGTAAATCTAGATTGACACCAGTGCATATAGGAATAAATTTTGGTCCCAGAAATCACTGCTCAAGAAACGATAAATAGTTGTATCATTACGGTGCTTACTACATCTTTGATGTAACTGGCACATTTCTGGTAGGCACTTAGGCAATGAAAGATTCATTTGTAGATCATATTAAGTTCAGCTGGGCTGTAGCTACTCAGCCCCTCTGAAAATCATACCCTTCATTTGATAGTATTCTCAATATGGATTAGAAAAATGTCTACCTTTCCTGGAGTATAATCACACCTTCATATGAACACATGGGGCCAAATTCTCTGCTAATATAAATGGGGGACCACTCCATTGACCTCAGTTGAGGTACATGATCAGAGCTAGCACTATCCTTTTTAGTGGAAGACTGAGACCTCACTTAAATGTTCTGTGATCACCATTAAATGGAACGAATTTCCAAATGGAAATTGATCTGAGTGGTCCTCAAATGTCTGAATATGCCACGTAAGGCTGTTCAGAATGCTTGTGGTAGTGTTTGTGAATGAGATTAGACTCAACGTCCTCCTTTCCATTCCTTTTCTCTGCAGCTACTACCCAGTGCCGGTGCTAGCCAGAAGCAGACTAAAGACACGTCTACACTACAGACTTAATCGATCTGTTAAGTCAATTTACAGCCACCACAGTAATTACTACTCTTTCCTTCCTCCCCTTCCTTTAGCTTATGTGGGCGAGTTGTTGCTTTAAACAAGGGGGTTCTTTATGCAGACATGAACTTTTACTATTCAGGCCTATTTTTTTTTTTTTTTTTTGTTAACTTACTGCGGTAGCTGATGCCCACGTTACCCTCCTTCTGTTGGTGGAACACTTCCACCTACTGAAGAGGGGCAGTGTAGGAGGCTGAAAGCCAGGGTTCTCGGCTCCGCACAGCATCCCGCTGGGAGCTCAGCTGACCCCCGGACTCTCAGCTTCTCGCCTCCTTGCCGGCAGCCTGGGGTAGCTACCCAACTTTCTTGTCAATTTCAGAGCTGGAAGGCAGCCTACAGCTGATGTAAGTATTGCAGTGTTTACACAGACACTGCCTTGCCCTAACTACACTGACATAGGCCTCTCCTGGAGGTGGAATTATTATGTTGATGCAGTCCGGCACTTACATCAGCAGAACATGGCTGTAGTGTCGTGTAGAGTGCACTGACATAATTAGGTTGACATAAGGCAGCTTACATTGACCAGGCCTAAACAATTGCTTAGAGCACCAAGCCATTCAAGGGGCCCCCTATTTGCCTTTTTTAGTGTGTGTTTGCGTGAGGGGAGCAAAAATATTCCTGCTTAGGACCCCCAATTGACTAGCACCACCTCTGCTACTAACTGTTGTGGTGGGGTCCTGGAGTAAGGAGCTCAGGCATGTAGCCCTGGGGTCCCTATTCCAAAAAAAGGAGGGATCTGTCTGAACTTAGGAACTGTTTGTTTATCCTTGGGGTGGGGGAACCTAACAAAGGAGACTTAGTGAGTCAGTGTATTTGGAAGCTGGAGAGAATCATAGATTATTAGGGTTGGAAGGGACCTCAGGAGATCATCTAGTCCAGCCCCCTAATCAAAGCAGGACCAATCCCCAAATGGCCCCCTCAAGGATTGAGCACACAGCCCTGGGTTTAGCAGGCCAATCCTCAAACCACTGAGCTATCCCATCCTGCCCTGTAAAATCCCCCAGAATGAAGGAGTTGATTGTAGCTGATGCAGGCAGTTTTAATACAACAGACTGATCAATTCTTGAAAGTGAAAAGTGGCTTAAACATAAATGGGCCAGTACAGAAATGTGTTTGGACTGAGTGCCTGTTGCAGAGCTATCCCTGGGCTCTGTGCACTCCTCAGCTAGCTATACAGCTATAACTTCAGGAATTTTGTTATGGATGGACAAAAGTATGGCCATCTGTTGTGCAGGTAACCCAAAACTATGGTGCGGAGCTATTAAAATGATTATGATATCTCTGTTCCTTACTGCATTCAGTTTTGTTTATCTGTCAAAACCCTAAGGTTGCTTCATATGCTTCATAACACTAATACTCAAGGTCCTGTGTCAACCATTATTCTTTTGCCCTGTCCCTCATGGCTAAGATTCTCTTTTGAGTAGCAGTCATAGCTCTACTAATACAAATATCTACACTTCTGCTAGGCCTTTCCAAGCTAAGCTGCTAAGCATAGGAGAAGAGATACCTGAGGTCCTGGTAAAGTGACCTCATGGCAACTGGGTTTCACCATACCATTGTGTCAACTACACCACGTGCAAGCATGAGCATGTGTCACCCCATTGTCAAATGGAAAACAAATTAAACTGTGAGGTCCTAAACTCTTTCTAGTCTTCTCATTTATGAGCCTAGTCTGTGTACAAGGGGATTTAGTGGTCAGAACCAGGATGTGCTGAATCTCATTGAGAAATGCAGAAGTACAAAAGGTTAGAAGAGATTAAAGGAAAATATGACACAGGGAAGAAGACCAGAATGAAACTGATCTGTAAAACAGGGAGAAAGGATGGGATGGGCTGGGAAATCCATTTACTAGGTAGTGCTCTGAACCATCTGTGAAGAAAACTGACATTTTGAGTGTGATTATGTGTATAGTAGGGAGGAACATAAAGATTTCGCAAGTCATGATTGCCCAGGCAAGGACTGTTGTCCATTTTGCAGGAGATCAACTTAAAGTGCTCAAGCGGTAAAATAGACCTTACCAGTGCAGTACAATTCTAATATCTAGAAAATAGAGCTGGTTGCAACTTGGAACTCAGAGTTGAAGCTTGTTTTCATTCTGGGTCACTTTGTTCATTTTGGGTCAATCAGAATGTTCCACTTTGATAGAATGTGTTTTGCTCCAATTTTGACTTTTGAAACAACTTTCCGTGTATTATAAAAATGAAAAATCAAAACATTTTGTTCTGATAAGGTCAAAATGGAACATTTCACCCTTATCTAAATACTTTTTTAAAAAAAGGAAAGCTTTGTTGAAATTGATTGTATTCCAACAGGTAGAATTGATTGTGATGAGACAGCATTTTTCGATGGAAATACACGCCATGGGCAATGTTTTGGCCAGCTGTAACAGTAAATATTTCTATTATGGTAAGGGACCCCAATGGGCTGAGTACTGTATAAATATAGATATAAGGTGATCCCTAACCCAGAAGGCTTACAAACTTACAGATAACACAGAGATAGAGGCGATGGGGATATAAATCACACCTTGATGAATTTAAGTTTAGATGTGACTATGCACATCTTGGCTGCACCTTTTAGAAGTGTTATTTCTGGCAGTACGCAGCTTAACTATTCCTTGGAATCTTTAGTATGCAGGGAAGGAGGGGAAGCTATTGGTTGCCATGTAAGATAGTTCCTCAAAATCATGGAACGGGGTCGGCAACCTCTGGCATGTGGCTCGCCAAGGTAAGTACCCTGGCAGGCTGGGCCAGTTTGTTTACCTGTTGTGTTGGCAAGTTTGTCCGATTGTGGCTCCCACTGGCTGCGGTTCACCGGCCAATGGGGGCAGCAAAAAGCCGCGCGGGCGAGGGATGTGCTGGCCTCGGTTTCCTGCTGCCCCCATTGGCCCGGGATGGCGAACTGCGGCCATTGGGAGCTGCGATAGGCCAAACCTGCTGACGCAGCAGGTAAACAAACTGGCCTAGCCCACCAGGGTGCTTACCCTGGCACGCCACAGGTTGCTGACCCCTGTTGTATAATATCAGGGTTGGAAGGGACATCAGGAGGTCATCTAGTCCAACCCCCTACTCAAACCAGGACCATTCCCCAGACAGATTTTTGCCCCAAATGGCCCGCTTAAGGATTGAGCTCACAATCATGGGTTTAGTAGGCTGATGCGCAAACCACTGAGCTATCCCTCCTCAAATAGCTGTAAGTGAAAATAAAGGGTTGAATTTCACTCACATTCTGACTGCTGGAGCTTTTCTTCTCTTTAAGGCATTTCTCCACTGAGGCTAGGGAGGGTGTGTGTGTTGATGAGAACAGTTCAGGCTCTTTCTCTCTCTGCTTTATTCATTTACTAATGAGCGACTCAATGTGGGGAATAAGGCTGGATTTCAACTGATTTAACAGAAATCTGCAAGAAATTGAAAAATGCTAAAAAATTCTGCTTTCTCAGGCAGCTGGCCACAACTCTGTTGAAGTAGGGGAGGGAGAGTCTTATTGTCTCTATCCTTCTCTGCTTTTATTATTCTGGACAGGAGGCAGGTCTGCTATCTCACCCTAACCTTCTGTTGGGATTATGTGTCAAAGGTGTGATGTGCAAAGAGGTTAACATTTATTTGCTGGTGGTGCCAAACTGGGTTTGGAAAACTTAAAGCTGGTTTAAGGTCCAGCTAAAGAACAGGTCCAATGAGTATAAGTAGGGTTACTGTAGACGTCCGCTGTTGGGGTTCGCCCCACTCTGGGGCGGCTGGGAGCCAGGCCGCCTCACTGCCTGGGCAATGAACAACAGCTCCAGGCTCAGGCCCTCAGGCAGGGGCTGAGCAAACAGTTCAGCCTATTAAGCCCAGGCCCTAGGTCAGAGCAGGGCAACAAACAACAGTTCAGGGCTCAGACCCTCAGGCAGGGGCTGAGCAACCAGTTCAGTATATTAAGCCCAGGTCAGGGCGGGACACAACAATAGTCAGGGGCTCAGACCTTCAGGCAGGGACTGAGCAAACAGTTTAGTATATAAGCCCAGGCTCCTGGGCCTGAGCATCGGGCGAGGGCAACAAACAACAGTTCAGGGCTCGGACCCTCGGGCAGGGGCTGAGCACACAGCTCAGTTTATTAAGCCCAGGTCCTAGGTCAGGGTGGGGCACAACAATAGTCAGGGGCTCAGACCCTCAGATAGGGGCTGAGCAAACAGTTCAGTATATAAGCCCAGGCTCCTGGGCCTGAGCGTCAGGTGAGGGGGAGACTGCCACCCCTGAGTGGGGTGGCAAGGGGGACGCAGGTCTGCCCACTCCTCTGCGTCCCACTCTGGGGCCCTAACAGCGGCAGGCAGCCTGCTGATGTGTCAGTGGGGATACTGGCCGCAACACACTGACATTGGCTTTGGGTATGCTGCAGCCAGACTAGGGTCGACTGCCCCCAGGGCTACTTCCGGACTCCCCCTCGGGGCCTACCTGGATCCTGGGGTCATCCTCCACGGGGTCCAGGTGCATGGGTTCATCACGGCCGGGGCTGGGTGATAGGTCTGGCAACGCCTCCGGAAAGTTGGCATGGGGGAGCTCCGGCGGCTCTTCCGGGTAGCAGGCGCGGAAGAGCTCCGGCGGCTCTTCCGGGTAGCAGGCGCGGGGAAGCTCCGGTGGCTCTTCTGGATAGCAGGCGCGGGGGAGCTCCGGCGGCTCTTTCGCGTAGCAGGAGCGGGCGACCTCTGGCGGCTTCTCTGGGTAGTGGGCGTGGGGGAGCTCGGGCCACTCTGGGTGGCTACCCTGGGTTGCTGGAGTCTCCCAGTCCCGAGCTCCCTGAGGGACGTCAGCTAGCCCCGGCTGCTGGGGCTTAACTGAGCTCTGAGGCCCCGCCGTGACCTAGGGCCTGGGCTTAATAGACTGAACTGGTTGCTCAGCCCCTGCTTGAGGGCCTGAGCCTTTGCGGGATGGGCTCAGAGCTCTTTAGCTCCGCCCAGTCCGGCATCTGGCTGGGCTCTTCCACCTCTGGGGCGGCTGGGAGCCAAGCCGCCTCACTACAGTTACCGATAGCAACTGTGAAAAAACGGGATGGGGGTGGGAGGTAATAGACGCCTATATAAGAAAAAGTCCCCAAGAAATGGGACTGTCCTTTTAAAAATGGGACATCTGGTCACCCTACATAAGAGATGCTAGAAAAACAAGAGGGAAGGAGTTAAACCTAAGCAATGTCCACGCCTTGAGTCTAAGGAAAAACTTCCTTGCTCAGAAAGTAAATAATTTACAAATAGAGAACATTATTTTGAAAGTCCTGAAGGCCGCCCGTATGCATACTGGTCTTACTGCCACAGGCAAGCATGTGCACCCTGAACTGCACTTGAATTGTGTTTGTTTAGCTCACCCAAGTACACTACTGATCTTTTTGGTAGTCTGCAGGCAGGCAATGCTTGAGCAGAGAGTAACAGCAGGGGACAAATTCAAACAAAGAGTATCATCTCTAACAGAGTTGTATAAATATATTGGTCAATTTCCTGTACCAGCGGTCAACCTATCTGCGGGCTGCAAGCCATAATAACCTCAAATGATTAAATGAATTTGCCCACCTTCTTTTCCTTAGAAAACACCCATTCTTTCTGAGGATACAGCCTATAGCATCTGCATAGAATATACATTTAATGTTCTGTTCTCTACCAACAAGCTATGTTTTTCTGCAGGGTGACATGTCATCTTTCTGCTGAAGAGCTTTTAAATGTTTGTCTAATAAATGACCATCTTTTTTTAGTAATGTTTTGTTGACATGATATTAATCAACCTTTTATGTACCGCTGCTCCCATTGTCTAACTTATTTGTAGCTTAGCGTTCTTGCATAGAATCTACTCTTGAGTTCTTTCAGCGGTGTGTCTGTTCTGTAGCTGGCAATACAGTGAAGCATGTACTTGAGCCTCCAGGGCAGTTAGAAAGTGTTAATAAAAACACATTATGTGGCTGACTCCAAAAGAATCAAGACAGAGGCATGTGAATTGCAACAAGGAATATAAATGCAAAGCGAATGATGCATAATTTTTCAGAGGTGATGGGCATGCTGTTATAGGAACTGAGGTTAATGGGAACTGCAGCATCCGTGTTTGAAAATTTGACCCAAACATTTGAGCAGTATAGATATAGCATACAGGAGAAAAATAGGAGCTATAAATAGATTATGGACCACTAAGAGTGACTATTTCTCACAATTCTGCTTCTCAGAGAAATTAAGAAATAAAAATAATTTAAAAGCAAAACCTTCTTAGATCAAATCAAACAATTTACTTCAGTCTGCTGGGAAGAGAGACTAATAGTTACTGTATTTAAATACTTGTGTGATGATAGATAATACTAATAAACTCCACTATCATTATTGGTTTATGAAAGCACCCGGGAGTCCCATTGTATCCTAGCACACTATACAAACACCTAAGTGACAAGTCCTGTGCTGAAGTGCTTATACCTAAATAGACAAGGCAGAAAATAGGTGGGAGAATGGAAGTATCATATCATTTTACAGATGAGGACCCAAGGCACAGAGATTAGGTGGCATGTCAAGGTCTCAAAAGAGGTCTATTAGAGAGCCCCAAATTGAATCCAGATCTTCCAAGTCCTACTCCAAGCACAAACCCAATCTTTCCTCCCTTATTCAAACGGAACAAGGGTAGGAGATTGTGGAAAGCACTGATAATAATACAGCGCTTCAGATAATACACTCTGCCTGAACAGTTCCACAACCTTAATATGAGAGACAACAGGGAAAGTTCTGAGATGACTGCAGTTGTCATTAGTCATGATGGAATGTGTGAGAAGTAACATCTTTCATGTAAAAGAGGTCAAGTGATTTTTTCAAACAACTGGAACTACATACTTAGATTCATCAGGCCGGGATTAGTCTCTAAGATTCAGACAATAATGAACCATGAAATTACAGGGTCCTAAAGAATGTGAAATTATGTCTGTTAACCCATACCCATATGTAGAGCACAAACAACTCATCTGCCATAGAACAGCCATTCAAGGATGCAGAATGATAATGGATGTCAAGGTATGAAAAAGTGTTCAATGCTTTTCAGAATAGACTGATGTAAGCAGCTCATGCTCACTGCAAGAAAGAGAGCTCACTGCAAGAAAGAGAGCTCTCCAAAGATGCCTCACTGCAAGAAAGAGAGCTCTCCAAAGATGCCTCAAAAGGAAAGCTGCAAGCAGTATGGCCTCATAGGACTGAATGGTTGTCTGTAGACTTTGCCTTGAGTTTCATGATGTGACCAGTTTTTTCTCTCGACAACAATCCATGTCTGTTGTGCCTCTTAACAAGCAAGATGAAGGGTAGGGATGCAGTCTGAGGGGTAATTGTAGCTCTGATAGACAGACTCACACTACCGTTATTTCCCATGCGAGTACGGCTAAAAATAGCAGCCTGGTAAATCCTGTACTGCTTCATCTATGGACTGCTCTAGTCAGGGCTGGCGCTACCATTTAGGCTTCCTAGGCAATTGTCTAGGGCGACAGAATTTTTGGTGGGCGGCATTTTGGTGGAGGGGGCGGCAGGCGGCTCCGGTGGAGCTGCCGCAGTGGTGCCTGAGGGCGCTCGGCTGCTCGTGTGGCTCCGGTGGACCACCCGCAGGCACGACTGTGGCAGCTCCTCTGGAGCTGCGGACCACCGGACCCTCCGCAGGCACCACTGCGGCAGCTCCACTGAAGCCACAGGACCAGCGTGCCGGGCGGCGAAATTGCCATCCGCCTAGGGCATTCATACCCCTAGCACCGTTCCTGTCTCTAGTACACTGAGATCCTTGGGGACCTATTCATGTCACTGAAGCCCCATGCTGCCACAACTACACTGATATTTCAGCCATGTTAACATAGGTAAAACTAGCATGAGTGAGTCTACCCAAGCTGCAAATGCACCTCAGACTACAGCATCTGTCACCATTGTCTTTCTAAAGGAGTAAGGCACTAAGATTGCTTTCCTCTGTGCTCATCCTGTGCTTTGCATGTTGTGGGGTTATTTGAAACAAAATATAAGAATCCTATTGAGGGTGGCAGAGAAAATTATATATGCAGAAGACAAAAGTATGTCTTGCCCAAGGCTGGTTTAAGTTATATGATTTTTCTCTGTGGTCTCAGCTGCAACATTGTAACTGATCACAAACCACTGATTTCAGTGCACAAAAAGGGCTGAGAAAAGCAAATCTGAGGTTATCAGTACACATAGTGAAGTGTTCTGTACTACTATTGGCACAAAGCCTCCCATAGCTTCCAAGAGAGCAAGAGGAGTCTGCCCACTGCACCAAACTTTATTGACTTGGGGCATGGCTCAGGTCCCATTGAACTCAGTGGGAGTGGATCCGGTTCCCAGTGGCAGTCACACCATAGTGCACCTCATGTTTCTCTGCCAGGGTGGAGCTGGAATTAGGGTGCCTTAAGGCTGCCACAAAAAGAAACTGTGATTGTATTGACCCTTGCACCAGGACAAAAGCAGGAGATATCTTATGCCTTCTCCATTCCAAGGACAACAGCAAAGGCCTCAGTTTAGCCATACATCATTCCTGCACTCTGGGACCAGTCCTGCAGCCCCGGTGAAAACAAACCTCCACCCATCTAAATCTATAGCACCTCATCCCTAAACAGGAATGGGACCTTTTAGCATGGTCATTCAAAGCATGGCCACCATGTTTCCTAGTTCCTAAAATTCTTCCCTGGCACCCTTGTTACAGGTTCCCAGAGCTGAAATGTTGAGCTGACTTTTTTTTTTCTGCCTCCGGTGCAGTTTGAAATTTACATACAAGTCCATAAACAGTCTTTGTTTTTCTTTAAGATGATGTAATGTGACATTGTTTGGAGTCCTCCACCCGCTGAGGGCATTGTTACTGTCAGCAGAAGAATATTACTTTTTATCTAGTGTATCCACTAAGGATTTGATTTTATGTAAGTAGCAAGGGAGATGGATGGGAGTCTAGTGTGTGTGTGTGTGAAAGAGAGATCCCAGCAGCACCATCTATTGGGGAAACTCAGTACAGTGCACATGCTAGGTGAATGTATTAAAAAGCTACTGAGGAATTTGAATCCTTGACAGTTTGGGCACTCACATGGGAGACAATATGCTTAATATAACCTCATACTACAAGTCTGCCTCTTGTTAATCATTAGTAGAGCCTGTATGAAGATAGACTGAAACTGGATACATTGTACAGTCTGTGAGTAATAATATTACTCTAGATAGGAAGCTCTTTGTGGGCAGGTGCTATCTTTTTGTTATAGATATGTACAGTTCCTGGCACAGTAGGGTCCTGATCCTGACAACTACCTATGGGCACTCCCACAGTTCACATAATACAGAAACATAATGTTTCTAGCCTACAGACACTAATTTCACTATTTGATAAGTTCTCTGTTTTGCCTCAGCTATTGGGTTTGTTTCTTTCTGGTAGTTTTTGTTATCCAAATGACAGTCCCTGAAGGACTTAGCTGAGTTAAGACTTAGATTGAAATCAAGTCCAACACTTTATCCTCTAAGCCATCCATGGTGAACAATGTCTCTATATGTTAATTATTTAATCTACTGAAACAGCATCAAAGATAAAGAATCCAATTGCATTATACTTTTCTAAATTACTCTTCATGTTCATATTGTGCAATGAGATTATTTAACAAATTGTAGATGCCTTCTTTCATTGAAAGTGCCATTTAGCAACATAATTTTGCAGGTTTAGAAAAATGAAAAAGAAGAGAGTCCTGGTTTAATTTTCCTTCCTTTGTTAAACCCTAAGAGATGTGGTCAATGTTGCACATAACCTCACAGCATAAAATTCTGGCCTTATTAAAGACAATGACAAAATTCCCATTGATTTCAATAGGGCCAGGATTTCACCCTCATTTTCTGTTGAAGCTGTGTAAAAGGTACAGTTTCATTATTTGTCTGTCTGCCACAGTATCATTTCCCAAACCATGGCTTTAGGAAATCAGCCCTTCTGCCTCAGTTTTCCCCGTATCAATTGGAGATGATACTACTTATTTACCTATTTCAGAGGGCTGTTTAGGATTAGCTAGTTAATGTTCAAAAGTGCTTTGAAGATGAAAATCTATGTAAATACAGATTTGTGAGCCGAAGAACATCTCAGTGCCATGGGGCAAGAAGGGGAAGGGAGGGGAGGTATTAGAAAACCAGTAAGACTGATCATTAATGTTCCTGCATGGTATATGTACAGTAAATGCCCAACGGACTGTACACATGTGAAGAAAATATGGGCCTAAAATGTTCTTGTCACAGACAAGTGGCGGGAGGGGTAAATGTTTTTTTTCCAGTCAAAGGAAAGGCCAAAGCCTCCATCCAGATGCAATCACAGACAATTGGCAGTCACATTCCAGTGGTCATTCATTGGCATGTTGGAAGATGCAGGAACATGTCAGTTTGCATTGCAGAAAGCCCCAGTCAGGAAGAAATGAGCATGGAACCTTCTCATCAGAGTCCGTGGCACCTCTCCTCACAGTAGGGGCACTGAACTTTGAGAAGGATACAATTCTGATTAAATAAACTTGTTTTATTTTTAATCTAAATAAACCAAGAACAGTGTTTGACCTAAAGTGATTATTAACTCTAGTTAAAGCAACAAATTGTTGTCCTTTTGTCTCTTTAAAGGAGAAATGGACCTTATTACCCATTTTAACATTCAGGAGAAGGCTGGACATTTCAGGGCAGATGGTTTTGGGGAAATTCAGGACTAGGGTATGTTGGGTCACTTAACTAGTAGTAATCAAGCTGGTATAATAAGCAGGATGCTGGAGTCAGAGTTGCTTAACACACATACACTCAGTGCATGATGTAAGCTGTTTGGGAGCATCCAGACAGGGATCTATTGTAGCAGCATTTTAAGGTGCACAGGGTTACAATACAAGCAGTGACACAGTTTCTCACTAGACTGAACTCCACCTCAGAATGTGACAGTATTGTTACTTGGGGCTGCAGGACTAACTGAATATTCTGTTTTGGGTGCACATCTGTAAAAGCAATCAGGTCAACTCAAAATTTCCACCAAAAGAGAACACCGGAAAAATGTTCTTTCAAGATGATCAAAACATTTAATCTTTGAGGGTTTTAAAACACCTTAAAATGTTTTTTAAAATAAAATTACAGTAGAGGATGTTCTATATTTTCCATGTTAAACAAAAATCAAAATTTCATTTAGCAAATGCTGAAATGATTCATTTTGATATTTCTAATTTATTCCAACAGACACAATTCATCAAAATCATCCTGAATCACACATTGTTTCAGTTCACACAAATCTGCACTTTTTATGCTGTTTCTTCCTTTTCCCCACTCTCACCCTGTAGTCCTTAACCCAAGGACACTCATCTGGGATGTAGGAGTCCCAACTTCAAATCCCTCCACTAGAACAGGCTTAAAACAGATGTTCTAAAATCATTAAACATTCAGATTTGATTTCTCCCAAACTGACTTTCTCAAACTGTCACCAAAACGAAAAAACAGCTCTATTCTGCATGATGGAAACAGAGACCCAGATCCTACCACAAAAACATCCAATGGGAAAATGTCTCCCCAAATCCAACCAGCAAACCATGCCTTTTAAATTTGTCTGTTCTTTCATCTGAATTGTACAATAGCAAGAAAATATAGCAATAAAACTATGGAGTTTAATGTGGCGAGGAGGTCTTGTGTGTTCACAAGCTCCATCCAGCCCCACTTCATTCTTCAGTTCAATTTCCAACCCAGCTCCAAGTGCAAATGGTTATCACCATTTTTGACCTCTGCCACACACAGTGTTCCAGCACTTAAGATGCAGTAATATCATGCAGTTCCCACAATTCTTAAAGCTCCAGTCTTCTTCTCTAGTTGGCAGATAGTAGTTGTCTGCTAGTTCAATCTTTCTGAATTCTGTACTGGTAAGAAATTCTACTGCAGATTTTGGTTTGTTTTCTGTACCTCCTGTTTTTGCTAAAAAGCTACACCTTCACTATCTACCTCCTTGATTGCTGCTTGTCTGTTGTTTCTTCTTACCAATGTCTCTGCTGGATACATCATAAAAACTAGAGCCTAGAAAGATTTATTAGAGTAGCTTGTTGCCAGTGCAGGATAGCTTTTATTTTAGATCTGGTCACTCTTACCTTGTTATTCAGCAAAATCTAGCATGGTATAATTCTTATTTCTAAGTCAATTAAACACTGCAGATGACTCAATGACACAATTCAAGCTGAAACTCATTTTAAAGTGTAATGAAATATGTAACTTTCTAATCTTCAGTTGAATGTCATGGACTCTGTATTTCCTTTCTGTCACTGCCAATTACAATATCAAATAATTTTGGCTAAACATGAGTTTTTCTCAGTTCGATGTGCTTGCTCCAGCTGCCTTATTCACTCCGTGATATTACAGTCCTTGGTTTGTGAGATCACAAATCATTTCCGATAAAAATACTCAACAGCATTACTAAAGATGAATGATAAAAACTTTGCACTTGCAAGGACGCTTTCTTCCAAGGTTCTGAATGAGCTTTCAAAGGTAAGTAAATATTGTCATTCCCACTTTGGAGATTGTAAAACGGAGCTACAGAGAGGTAAGTGGCTTGTCCCAAGTCATAGTGTTAATTGGGAGTATAACTCCTAACCAACAGGGTCAGAATTCTGTCAAGTTTCTATCATATCAGTGTTAAGATGGAGACAAAAGAGGTTGGTAAAATATAATTTTTTTTAAAGTTCTCCTGTGTGAACTCTTTAAGCCTCAGTTTTGTCTGTTCTACAATTTGCTAAGACTGAACATTGAATTTATACAGCTGTTTCTGAAATTTTGCCAGCTTAATTTGATTTCTGTATATTTCAAAATGTCCACTGGTATAGTAGTATCCAATTAAGAAAGTATATTAAATTGCAGACATTAGTGTAGTGCTATCTGTTACTAATTCAACTTTTATGGGAGCTATCAGAAAGTTTTATTTCTAACAGGTTGCATATATAAATTACTGATAAATGAAAATTAATGTAAGTACTGCTTTTTATAGCACCTTTTAATAAGTCTGAAATCGAGAATTGTGTTAGAGGAAATAGCCTTTTTCAGCAACTGTCTTTTGTAGCTGTTCATTCAGATTTTAGAGTAATATGGATATGAATTAATCAGATGGAAATTATATTTGTATGAAAGGTGACCAACAGTGTAGTAATATACATGTATTAAAAGCACTATTTTTAATTTGCCTTACAATTCAATTTCGGGTCCTTTTGCTGATAAAATATGAATGACTCAAATTTATATAATCTACCTTACACTTAAGACAAGGTCATTTATGCCTGGCATATGAAACTTTCTTTATTGTAGATATTGCAGTGAATATATTCCCATGCTAGCAATGTAACAAATTTACACATTAAGGAGTGCCTTTCAAGTAATACATAATTAAAGCTATAACATTGGTATAACATAGAGTCAGAATTGTTAGTGGAGACTTACCATTTAATCACTTGGTTAACATCACTGTGTCAAGTGCATCAGTAATGCAATATAGATTTGTATAGACTGACTACATTAGAAAGGTAGGAGGTTAATGAGTCTCTGATCTGGAAGTTGAGGGTCTTGGCCTCTTATCAAGCAGGATAATGTCTTTTCAGTGCTAAAATGGAAGACCTGCAGGCAAAACCTACTTCCTTCAGGAAGTGGTGTGTGAGATGCAGTAATTTAGGTGCCACCGGACTCCTTGTTGTTTTAGTAATTAACAGTTTTCCATCTTAGTCAAAATTGAAACACTTTCTTGGTTCATGCTAGAATATGACATTGTCCAGCTGGAGGTGAATTTCTCTGAATGTGACATAAACCTGAGTCCTGGGGTGCTTTTAAAGTCCTTATTGCTGATTAAAATATAGACTCAAGATGTAAGTTTTACCTTATGCTTAAGACAAGGCTTTTCAATACCCAGGGTTTACTGCTGTATTTAGTGACACTTCCATTTTAGGTTGAAGTTAGCAACTTCACTTCATTAGGAAAAAATGTCTATTGAAGTATCCTGCATGCCAGACATTGTCTGGTGATTTTTGTAAAATCAATCCATTATATGGCAATATAAAGGCGTTTTAATCATATGTTTTTCAACCCTTTAAATTGGGCTCCATACCAGCAAGATGAAACAACTTTATACATCTTTAATCTCTCAGTATCGGACACTGTTTGCAATCCTTTTATTCTTTTTAATTTGAGAATGGTTCAGCAAGCTGTGTACAGTTCTTCTAATCAAGAATTTAACAAGACTCTGTGGATATTCACTTCCCAATACCACTCTTTTGTTGTGTTACTTTGAAGATTATTGCTACATACTGGCGTTTCAACATATACGTTAAATGTTTTGACCAGTCTTTGATGTTACCTAGATACCTTGTCTTGGTATGTAAGAATATTATTAATCATTCATTTATTTATTCCTTTTCTTATTTATTATTTGAAATAAACAGCCTACCATGATATTTTGTAGTTCCGGCTACTTAGCAACAGACTTTCTATTTTAAGTTGGCCCTTGTCATTTCAGTGTCAGAACATTTAAAACACCTTAAATTCTCTATATAATGAAGATTTAATCACTTCCCTCAAATACACCAAATGGGTGTACCAAACATTAAAAACTGATAGTGCTGAGATGCAGCATCATTGTGAAGGATATGGACAGAAAAGAAGACTAGGGGGTACTTTCCCTTATTTGGAAAGGGTAGTTTGGTAGAGGAGGTACTGGAAGGATGACAACAAACATGACAGATGTGTAGTCATGTTGCGTAATACACTACTGAAAGATGCTTAGATACTACAGTGATAGCATGGTATAATAGCCTATATAAAATTGTATAAGTGATGTCCCTAAGGTGCCAAGGTAGTTGTGTGTTCTGTGGCATGGGTGGGTTGTAGTACTGGTAAACTTCTTATATTTGTGTGTGAGAGCAACCTTTACTGTTTCACAAAGATAGGCTTTACATTTAATATAGTTAGGGCTCCACCCCCTCAGCTCAGACACCAAGCTTCAGGAAAATTATTCATACAAGAAGAGAATATTCCTAATATTTGACATAATCAGAACTCTATGTCCACATTTGACACAGTCAGAGCTCCTCCCCCATGTCTGACATATATACAAGCAACTTTTCAAACAGTCTTATCTACCGTTAACATTGTTAAATTCCCAACCAGCAGTCGTTTTTTCATCAAAACCAACATTTTGTTGGGAAAGTTTCCCAGGTCCAGGATAGAATTTCCTGTCAGAACACAATAGAGACTCACCCATGAATAGCCAATCTGCCAGTAGTTAAGAGTGCTCATCTGGGGACTTGAATCTGAAACTCAAGTTCAAGTCTCTGCTCTGACAATCACTCTCATACCCAGTGCTCTACCCTAATCTCTGACCTATGTACAGCTCCATGACAGTGATGGGAAGAGTCCTAGGTGTATGAGTGATTTTCAGAGCAAGGACTTGTACCTGGGTCTCCCATAGACCAGCTGAAGTTCCATCCCTGCCTTTGATGCATGTAGGACTGCAGAGACAGACATCTCTAGCATAGGCAGAGCTCTATCCCAAATATACAAAACTCCACATCCATCCCTGATATAAGTAGGGCTGCATGAAAAGCACACATAGCTATGCTACATGGTATTAGCAGGCCCATGTTCCTATCTCATACTTAGTCAGAGCTCTGAGATACACAGACAGAGCAAAAACTATATCTCTATCACTGATACAGCTAGGGCTTTATGGGAATCATAAGCAGAGACATATCCATATTATTTGAAATATGCAGAACTACCTAACAACCATATATATATATGAATGAAAGCTGGATCCTAACCTCTGAAATACATAGGGAACAATCCTCATCTTTGAGCTATGCAGGACTCCTAATAACTACCCACACAAATATGCAAAACCTCAATCCCCATCTGTGACATAAACAGAGCTCCCTCCCTGCTTTGATACATAAATTGTTCCCTCCTTGTCACTGATATATGCAGACCTGTTAACAACCTGGCACAAAGCAATCCCCATTTCTGACAGACAGGGTTCCATTCTTGCCTCCGACAATTCCCCTTTAGCTTAAATTTACAATGTCGTCTTCAATCATTTTCCCTTAAGAGAAGCAGCGTGATTACTTTTTTTTTTCTGAAAGTGTGTTGTGTTTTCCATATCCTTTTCATGTCTTCTTAGACTGAGCCCAGAGGTTTCAAGGGTTGATCTATGCTATTCCAAAGTTTCCTTTTCTGCTAGATTGGTAACATAGCAGCTGTTCCCCTTTCAGTGATTGTGCTACATGTTTATTTGGCTTGCTTTGATTCAATGTTTAATGCATTGTTCTTTTTGGAGGAGGTGGCTTTGTGTGTTCTTGCAAAGGAAGAGGAAGATCCAGAAAGCTTTGTGGTAGTCACAAAATCTCACAAGCAGATAAGCACTTAAAAGCATGCCAAGCACATGCAACATAAAATCACATACAGCCTGTATCAAAGTAACAGTTTACATTTGTATAGTAAAAGCAGAAGAAAATTGATGAAAACAGCTCCCCATCCCCTGCACCCACACACAGCTACACATCTCATTCAGATCTCATACTCATTACCCTTTGCTGCTGGAATGTGGGCCTTCTTTTTTTCCCTTGACTGACATTTTGATGGGTGCACTTTGGTTTCTTGGAAACTAGTTGTATCCTGAGCCTGCTCCCTGCAAAAATAGTTGCCTTTAACTTCACAGATATTGTGCAGGGTGCAGCAGGCCACCGTCATGTGAACAACACTGATCACACTGGCATTTAAATACATTTTTAGGCAGTGCTATTTTGGCTTCAGCCCTCCAAATACACACACTATGGCCATCTTGCAACTGCTAAGTGAGTAACCAAATCACCGATTGCCAGGGCACCCTGATGTCAGGTACAGTTTCATGAGCCATGGCAGCAGATGTTAGGCAGGGTCCCCCAAAATCTTAGTGGGCACCAACATCCAATTCATAACAATGTTATTAGGAGGCTTTTCCCAGCAAGTAAATCTCCTCATCACCCTAGTGTCACACACCTTTTTCCTGTACTTCCAGTGCCAGTGTTCATAAACCTGCTCCTCTGGTCCACTAAGCCCTGTATAACCAGGCAGTAGAACCCTTGTGGTTTACATATTCACTTGCTCCTTCTGGTAGGCAACCTACAGGCATGTGTTCCATTTATGGCCCAGTGCAGTTAGGGAACACAATTCTCAGTCATTATTTCAGGCACATTTCTTATTCCCAACACCCAGAAGTAAATCACATTAATTGCTTCACAGACCTCCACAACCCCAGCTGTTGATGGCAAACTAGTTTGCAGCAAAGCTGCAATTTTCTGGGATAGCTAGCTTCCAGAGGGCAATCTCAACCTGTTTCTTTGACCGTGGTCGAATTCTGTGCTGCTGGAAGAGCAGGGCAGGCTCCTCACAAACTCCCTGGAGGTCTGCTTCCTTGTGCAGAAGTTCTGGAGCCACTGCTGGTCATCTCAGATCTGCATGTTGGTGTGGTTGCACCACACTGTACTAGTTCTCTGTACCAGAAATGCTGGCCCACCCAAGGGATTCCATGCCAAAAGCAACATTAATCATGTCTGTCCTGTATGCAATGAAAGGACTGTCCTTGTCCTGCTGCCTCCTGCATTTCAGGAATGCTCCTGAAGTACTATCCATCATCTCGCTGACTCTATCTGACCTCCCAGCTAACTGTGATGGCAGACTAAATTCACTTCCCCACCAAGGTCTGGAAAGGAGAACATGTTATTCTATAATATACCACATATCCGTGCTTATAGCAGTTCCAGTAGGGCTGGTGTAAGAACCTAGGGTTACCGCCCAGGAAATCTTAGCACCAAAAACAGTGTCAGAGTGTATGTCGGTAAACAGGGTTTGGTGGGTGTCCCACCCAGCAATGCAACATTTTGAAATGGGGTTACAATAAAACTGAAGAACTAAATCTCCATGACTGTGTCTTAGCCTCATCTGTTGCTATTTGAGGAGATTTATTGGGGCATGATCAGAGTCAGCAATTTAATTTAATTTAATGTTTTTTTTTAAAAAAAGAAGAAAGGTTTTAGGAGTAAAGTTAGGCCCATCTATAGTAGTGATGATCAGTTCAGAGCAAAGGTGACTTTAAGGATTGAAATTCTGCCCTCATCAGCTGAAAGACTTACTGCCAGCGCTTTATGGAAGAGTATGAATATCCCTTTGGATCAGGACACTGCTTTTTCTATCCAGTCACAATCTAATTTGCCAGCCTCATCTGCAGCCAAGTGTGTTTCCTGCAAAAGCGCTACATCTGTCTTTTCTCTTTTTTTTAATAATGAGTACACTTTTTTTCTTTCAATTGGAGTGGAGAGTCCCTTAACTTTCCAGGAAATAATTGACATTCAGGACCATTTGGCTATGTTAAGAGTTATTTTTGTGGTGCGATGTGACAAATGAGGAGGATGGAACACTTTTATCATTTACTTTATAACATCACCTCCTACTCCCCACACACAGAAACCCAAGAGGCAGGGAAGTGCATGGATACTGATCCACAGTTCTTTGGATTATCTTGGTGAATGATTGGCACTTGTCAGACTTCCAGGGGTGCAGTCTGGGCCTGAGCACTTCTCAGTGGTAACCAGGACCCAGGCTGGAGGTGTGCATCTTGGAGGCAGTGGTGAATGTAGAAAACCTTGCTGACAGAATTCAGAGCAGAAACTGAATTTCTACTCACGCCAAAGGACGTGTGGGTCATGAATGGTCAGCCACAAGATGCTGAGAATTATGGAGTGTCCCATCACTGGCTGTTGGTGATATTTGTTGCTAGCAGTCACAGATCAACTACATGCCATTTTAGGCAGTCTCATCATACCATCCCCTCCATAAACTTATCGAGCTCAGTTCTGAAGCCAGTTAGGTTTCTTGACCCCACTGTTCCCCTTGAAAAGCTGTTCTAGAATTTCACTCCTCTGATGGCTAGAAACCATCTAATTTCAAGTCTATACTTGAAATTATACTATATCTATATAATATCTATACTTCAAGTATATCTATACTTAAAACTATACTATATCCATTTGTTCTTGTGTCCACATTGGTGCTTAAATAACTTCTGTTCCTCCCTGGTATTTATCCCTCAAATGTATATAGAAAGCAATCATATCTCCCCTTAGCCTCCTTTTGGTTAGGCTAAACAAACCAAGCTCTTTGAGTCTCCTTTCATAAGGCAGGTTTTCCGTTTCTCTGGCCAATCCTTCACCGCACCTGTTCCACTTTGAATTAATCTTCCTTAAACATGGGAGACCAGAACTGCACACAGTATTCCAGATGAGGTCTCACCAGTGCCTTGTATAATAGTACTAAGCTTCCTGATCTCTACTGGAAATACCTCGCCTGATGCATCCTAGGATCGCATTAGTCTTTTTCATGGCCACATCACATTGCTGGCTTATAGACCTGGCTGTATTAATTGATCACAGGATGACTTTCTCCTTCTCTGTGACTTTGCACTCATAAGTCCCCAGTTTATAGCAAACAATCATAACCTTTGCTTCTCTATACTAACCTAAGGCCTTCCCATGGTGTGTTCTAGTTGACTAATAGTCCTGATTCTTTATAAAAGGCTGCCTAATGTCAATGAAAATACTAAGAGCTTTGTACCATTAAGCGATCAAAACAAGCCTCTCACAAGAGTTTGGCTTGGCTGGATTCATTGCAGGGGCTCCACAGAGAAAGACAGGGATTGCTAGTGCCAGAAGGCCTGAATTCTGACACATGGAGCTCTCCATCCCCATGTCTGAAATATGCAGAGCTCCATCCCCATATGTAACATACACAGGACACCATCATTGTATTGTATATGCACAGTCCATTCTGATCTGTGACTTATGCGTGGATTTTTCCATGTCTGACATGCTCAGTGCTTCCCCTACATCTATGACATAGGGCTCTTTTCATCCTTCTATCTTATAGACACAAGGATATGTCTTGGTCTGTGAATGTGACATATCCATTCACTTCTATGACATACTCAGGGTTTTTCCCCAATCTCTGGCATACTCAAGGATACATCACTATCTCTGATATATGCAGGGATACATCTGACACATTCAGTAGTATTTTCCATTCTGTGACATAGGAATTCATTCCAGTGTCTGATGTACACAGAGCTACTTCCATGTCTCTCACATATGCAGGGTTGCATCCCCATCTCTGACATATGAGGGAAAAGCCTAAGATAGGGCCAGGTAGGAAGTGGTCCAGGGAGGCAGAAGAGGGTCTGTGTAGTCAGGCCTTGAGAGCCCATTCAAGGATTCTGGAAGTGGAACCCAGTGGAGAGGAAGGACCTGGATTCCCCTACCAACCCATGGATGAATGTGGAGTGGAACCTCCCTGAAAATAGATAAGGACTGTTGAAACCCCCAATATTAAGGTTAAGGATTAGTGAGTTCAGAGTCAAAGCAAAATCCCAACATGAGGTTGATGGACTGTTGTTTCTTGGGTTATTGATTTCCCCCAGAAGGGATAGAACTATATGTGACCGCCAAGAGGGCTGAGTCACAAGAAATAGCAGCTGTCAACGGGGGGTACCAAAGAAGAAGAGCTTGCTATGCTGCACTCAGCCATAAGGGGGCACACCAGATGGTGTGTGCAGGAAGTAAACTAGTTCACCAACCCTAAAGTTGATAGTGACTCTAAGACACACACACACGTATGTGTATGTGTGTGTGTGTATATATATATATATATATATATAAAATTGCCGGTACTATGTCTGGGTCTCGCGCTTTCCTTCTCTGGGGTAGGTTCAGGGCGATATTGCTTGCTCTGAACCATTCTTAATCACTCCCCTAGTGTCCTTGGAGAGGGTAGTGAGAGGGAGGGACCTGGGCCCGCCCCTCACTCCAGGTCCCAACCCAGGGGCCCTGGGTTGTGGTGAACCACTTGACTAGCGGTTTTCTTCCCCTGGGTTACTTCCCTCTCATACCCGTCAGCTTGTGAAGGGCTTCTCGCCTCTCTTATACAAGCCTGGTGCCCTTACCTAGGGTTTCTGTTGGGCTCCCAATCCACCACAGCACTCCTCCAAGCCTTCTATTCTCTCTGGACAACTCTTCTCTTCTGCATCTGCACTCTGCTCCATCCAACCTTTCTCCTTCAACTACCACCCCTGTCTGACTGAGCAGGGGTTATATCCCATGACTGAGTCAGGTGCTCTAACTGGCTAACTGGAAGTCAAGTCAGGTGCTCTAATTGGAGTCAGGTGCTCTAATTGGCCACAGCTGTTCTAGTTAATCTAAAGCAAACCTTCCTCCCTTGGCAGGGAATAAGGCTCCCTGCTAACACTCTTATGCTGCCCTCTGGCCATGCTGTATCATAATGTATATAACAGTGTCTCAGTAGGTCAGAGGTGAGGATGCCAAATTAAGGACAAACTGCTCAGAAATAGGGCAAACACAACCCAAAACTAGTGGTTATTCTTCCATAGGATATACCAAACCAGCAACAAAAGTAAACTTCTGTTTCGCCACACTGGCTAACAAGAAGTCATAAAAGCAGTTTCCTTAGGCATTCCAGTTCTTAATGTCACCACCAAAACCACTGGATTCAGAGATGAGTGGTTCTTTAAAACCAATCTCTTCAAATAAAAGGTTCTTCTGATCCCAAAGGACCAGCCACTCACCCAGGCAATATATAACTTAGATCTTACCCAAAAATAACACTGATGCCAATTCTTAAGTATCTAAAATCTAAAGGTTTATTCATAAAAAGAAAGAAAAAAAGGAGTCAAATACATACAATAAATGCAAAGTTTGTGGTTCAGGTTTTTAACAGTGATGGAATAAATTTCTGGCTTACGTCAAGTCTCTGGTTGCTTCCAAATCATTGGAAGGTCCTCAGTTCACTGGTTAGAATGCTCCCTTTAGTATATAAATTCATAGTCCAGAGGGTGGAGCATGATAGAGGCAAAATGGAGGAGTTTCCAGGGCCTTTTATAACTTTTGCCATTTGGAGAGAATCCCATTGTTCTTACTGTGGAAAAGTAAAGTAACAAGATGGTGGTTGGAGTCTCATGGACAAGCTACTTGTCCATGCATTTCACCTAGTCACATCAGGAAATTCTATGAAGTGTAATACGCATCTCCCATGGTTCATTGTCATGTGTTGGGCCACTCAATTTGAATAGTCCCTCCAAGATGTGCTCGCTAAATACCTTGTGGGCGTTACCCCAGGAGCAAACATTTGGAATCCAGGTAGAGCGCCAATACTTCGAATACAAAATGATACATGCATACAAATAGCATAATCATAACCAGCAAATCATAACCTTTTCATAGACATCTTGCATGCCACATTTGTACAAGATTTGTTGCAACAGTGATCTATATGGTCATATTGTAATCAGATATCGCAATGATAAATATATATCCAGTTCTAAGGGGTTTCATATTTTTGTTGAAGCAATATGCAGGGTAAATTTCAGGTGTGCAGATCTTAGTATGAAGTCTGAAACACACTTTGAATCGGATAGTTCAGCTATTCATCTTTTAAATGAAACGTGTAATCACTCTCAATATGTTTCTGTTTTTTTAATATGATAGGTTCCCTTAAGTGGCCATGTCAAGGATTCTTCCCCACTCTGAACTTTAGGGTACAAATGTGGGGACCTGCATGGACACTTCTAAGCTTAATTACTAGCTTAGATCTGGTAACTCTGCCACCATCCAGAAATTTCAGTGTCTGGAGCACTTTCTGTCCCTCTAAAACTCTCCCTTCCCTGGGTGGCCTTGAGGGACTTCATCATTTCCCTGGTGAACACAGATCCAAACCCCTTGGATCTTAAAACAAGGATTAATTAACCATCCCCCCTCCTTTCCCCTACAAATCCCTGGTGAGTCCAGATCCAATCCCCTTGGATCTTAAAACAAGGAAAAATCAATCAGGTTCTGAAAAAGAAAGGTAAAAATCATCTCTGTAAAATCAGGATGGAAAATACTTTACAGGTAATCAAATTTGTATAGCCCAGAGGAGCCCCCTCTAGCCTTCGGTTCAAAGTTACAGCAAACAGAGTTAAAATCCTCTCGATAAAAAGAAACATTTACAAGTTGAGAAGACAAAATTAAGACTAACACGCCTTGCCTGAATATACTTACAAGTTTGAAACATCAGAGACTGATTCAGAAAGATTTGGAGAGCCTAAATGGACATCTGGTCCCTTCTAATCCCAAGAGCGAACAACAACAAAAAAACAAAGAGCACAAACAAAGACTTCCCTCCACCAAGATTTGAAAGTATCTTGTCCCCTTATTGGTCCACCGGTCAGGTGTCAGCCAGGTTCTCTGAGCTTCTTAACCCTTTACAGGTAAAAGAGGCATTAACCCTTAACTATCTGTTTATGACAGGCCATAACATAATACCACTAACGTCCCATAGATACTAAATTAAGCCTGTGTTATCTAATGGATAATGTTTTTGTTTCATATTTCAAAGGTATTGATTTCAAATCTTGTAAACTTTGTACTTTTATTAAAATTTCCACTGTTTTTTCGATAGAGTAATTCATTCACTTGCTGAGCTATATATCTCTATACAAATATATAGATCTAGAGATGTAGATCGCTATATGTGTATGTGACTGTCTCTGTCCTGTGCCAAAGTATTTCACATGATAGAAAAAAACAGTTACAAAATGAACCATTCAGCTATCAAGTGTGGTCAAATATGTAACGTTACTGACTTGTGTGGATTTGGATCAGGGACATATTGGGTTCACCAAATCTGTAAAAAGAACCACATTTTCATTGGGAAGACCTTTGTTACTCTCAAGATACCTAAAACACAGGGTTAACTTAGGTATCAGAGGGATAGCCATGTTAGTCTGGATCTGTAAAAGCAGCAGAGAATCCTGTGGTACCTTATAGACTAACAGACGCTTTGGAGCATGAGCTTTCGTGGGTGCCAAGGATTCTCTGCTGCTTTTAGGGTTAACTTAGAACATGCTCCTGCTCCTCTTGAAATCAGTGGGAAAGGCCTAGTTAAGTGCCTAAATATTTTGAGGATGAGGGCCAAAATGAAATTGACTTCAGTAGAAACATAATTATACCTTAGGCCTTGATTTAAGAAAACACTTAAGCAAGTGATTAATAGTGGGATTTTCAAAAGCACCTGAGTGCCTAACTCTGAAATCAATGGACATTAGATACCTATTTACATCTCTAGGCAGCGAAATAACATTAAAAACCTGGACCTAAGTGCTTTGCTGCATAGGATTGAATTAAATCACATGCTTAATGTTAAGCACTTTCAAAAGTGATTAGTGATTTGGAGTTCCTGAAATTTGGGATGCCCAACTTGAAACACCTTAAAAGGTCCTGATTTTTAGAAAGTTCTTTCCACCTGCCGTCTGAAAATCAGGACCCTTTAAAGAGTCTAATTTCAGAGATACCAAAAACTGGGCTACCCCAACTCACTAGTCCTTTTTGAAAATCCTGGCCCACCCTGATTTATAGATTCAAAGGCCAGAAGGGGCCATTCAAGAACATACTTAATTTTAAGCATGTGTAGTCCCATGGGACTATTCTCACGCTTAAAATGAAACATGAACTTAAGTGTTACATAGCTGTAAGTGGCAAACAATATGATAACCAAGAAACAGTGTATTTTCACATATTTATTGCTATAAGTATTAGATCCTGTAGTGCTGCCACCAATCAGGACTTTGAGTGGAGCCCCTGATTAGCTCCGGGTCTCCCCAAAACCTTCCCTGGGGACCCCAAGACTCAGATTCCTTGAGTCACATAACAAAGGGAAATAACCCACTTCCCTTCCCCCCTCTTATTCCGTAGAGAGAGATAAACACAGAGAGCAGATTTCCCCTCCCCCCGTCTTTCCTTGCTCCCACCAATTCCCTGGTGTCTTATACAAGATGACAAAAGATTAATTAAATTCTAAAAAAAAAAAATTAATAAAGAAGAAAATAACTGTGCTCTGTAATTTCATAGATAAAATATTAGGGTCTATAGCTTATTAACAAGGATATCAGCTATCAGGAAATAGCAATTTAAATTTTCAGATATCATTGCACATAAAAAAAAGAACAGAACTATAACCGCTTTTCTTTACTATTTTGAATAGATAAGCGAACTGGTGCGGGAAATTGCGAAAATGGTTGCATTATTGTGTTCCAGGATTCAGAAGAACAAAGGCGAACCTCCAAACAAGCTTCATCTTCTTGAGATTTGAAGTAACCCCCTCTTGTTCTGATATGTCTCTGGTCATGTGTTTTGTAAATCTTTCAGTGAAAGAAGACTAAGGCTTTGAGCTGTTTGTTTATGCAGGTGTATAAACAGAGTAGCTAAAGGTTAATGTTTTCTTTCTGGTAAGGTTAACAAAAGAGAAAAACTAAAGAGGAAGATAGGAGCCCAGGATTTTCAAGAGTGGGAGGGAACTTCTCGGTTGGGTTTTGTTTTGCCTGTTTGTTTTTCTTGGCTATGAAGAAGGGTTTTCTTCTAACTCTCAAGTTCTTCTAGCCCTTGCTGTTTACTAAAGTGTGAATACCAAAAGGAAACATAGTTTGATATTGTATTTTGTATTTACATGTGTGTATCTTGCTGGAATGTTTCAAATTGGTTATTTTTTTGAATCAGACTGTTTATTCATATTTTCTTTAAGCAATAACCCTGTATATGTCATCTTGATGCAGAGTTTATAGGTTTATGTCTTTTCTTTCTTTTTTATATAAAGCTTTCTTTTTAAAACCTGCTTGAGGTTTTTTCTCTGGTTAAGACTACGGAACAAAGGGAGGGGGAAAATCTCTTTGTGTTAGCTTGACTAGGTTTGAATGCATAGCCTCAGGGGGGGAAGGTAAATTGCCCTCTCTGTTTTGCATTCAAGGAGTTTAAGTACAGTGTCGCCCAGGATAACCGAGGGAGGGAGAGCTGGGGATGAGATAAAGAGAAGACAAGGGGAGGAGGTTGTTTTCCCTTTGGGGTGAGACTCAGGGTCAGAGAAGATTTTGGGAGACCAGAAGTGTACCAGGCACGGATTCCTGGTTGGTGGCAGCGAGATCAGGTCCAAGCTGGTAATAAGCTTGGGGGAGTTTCATGCTAAGCACCCAGCTTTTGGACACTAAGGTCCAGATTTGTGACAGAGGCTTATTACACAAGGGCTGATAGAGCACTTTAGTTTTCCTGATATTAAGAGTGAGACCAAGACATGTGTAAGCATCGCAAATACATTCAAGATGGTTTGAAGATCTTTCTCAGAGTGGGCAAAGATTGCGTTGTCATCAGCATACCGAAGTTCCACAATAGATGTTGTGGAAATCTTAATCTTGGCTTTCAGCCTTCTAAGCCTGAAAAGCTTTCCATCCATTCTGTAAGTGCTTTCAATGCCAGCTGTAAACTTCCAGCAATTAGGTAAAGAATGACAGCAATAAAAACCACAAACATGGTTGGAGCGATGATACAGCCGTTTGACTCCTGTTTGTACTTTGAAAGGTTCACTCTGGGAGCCTGTGCTGCTCAGAACAGTTGCTTTCATGTTATCATGATGTTACCGAAATGTCGGGTCCGCTTAGCTGAGAACCAGTGACAGCCAGACAGGGATAAGGAAAGGTTGCTTTATTCTGCAGGAGAAAGGAGAGTTCTGTACCTTAGTACAAAAAAAACTCTACTCCATACTAAAACCAAGAATCTTTTATACACACTCACACACAGGCTTCGGTTGTGTTAGCATTTGATTGGTGGTTAGCAAACCCTGCACTTCTGCAATCTGCTCAGCAAAAACCAGCTTAGGACCAGCTTCAATTGCCTCAAGACCGATAAGGGAATACAGTTCAAAAGTACAGCCTACTGTGTCCGTGAGGAGTCCAATTTCTCCTAATGGGTGCCAGCTATTATAAGGCTACTAGCAGTTAGGGGGTCGCTGCTGACTGTTACAGTCCCCCCTTCGGGCCTGATAATACAAATTGTCAGGCCCGTTACGCAATTTGCAATCAAGCTGGAGAGAGAGATATTGTGTTCTCCTACGGACAGTAGAGCCCTTAGTAACAGCACTACACAAACATTTTGCACATTGCAACATTACCCAAACAACACATAGAAAGAAAAGAAAGAAAATAATCCATTTGACAGTTGGAACAAAAGCTTTTGTCCCTCGAGAGGTTTAGTTTTCCAGGTATCGTCTGCTTCTGGCTCTTCCGGGTCTCAGTGGGAAGAGCTGGCGGTGCTCCCTCGAAGTCCGATGTTGTCTGTCTCCCTCACCTGTCCTTCATCAGTTCTTATAGTTTCAGACAAAGCAGCAATACCTATGTTAAACTGACTCAGTACACAAGCAATAATGGCTGTACATCACTCTGGTTGGTCACTGTTAGAGTTGTCCATTGGGGTATGTACATACCAAGTTCCAAAGTTGAAAAGTTTTACATTTTCGACCACTGAGATGGTGATCTTACTGGATGCAGCTATACAGCCAGGAGAAACAGAGGCAAGACTATTTTTAGGGTACCTTTTCTAACCTCCTTCCCATGTGGGCTGAGCAGAGTGGATCCAAGGGAGAAGGGAGGGAGGAGAAAGGAGGATACACCTATATCTGGAAGGGAAGATCTATATAGATGAACCCTGATTGCATGGAGTGAGCTTTGGTATAATGAACGAGCTAATAAGGTGCTTCTCTGAGGTACCATTTGGCATCAATGAGCAGTTTATGACACTCTTATTGAGGCTTACCAAAAATCAATAGGCAACTATTGTGCCTATGCACCAACAGTGGATGCCAATGATAATGTAAAGGAAGTTTTTTGTTCTCAGTTGGAAACCATTTTATCGGAGATCCCTACAGCAGACAAGAGCATCATCCTGGGGGATTTCAATGCATGTGTTGGACAAGACTCAGACCTGTGGAAAGGAACAATTGGGAAAGAAAGAATTAACAAAAGTAATTCAAATGGAATTCTGCTCCTGACCAAGTGTGCTGAACATGAACTTCTTATTACGAACACCCTTCTCCGACAAAAGGAAAAGTTAAAAACATCTTGGAGACACCCACGGTCAAAGCACTGGCATATCCTTGACTACGTCATAGTTTGTACCCGAGATCGTAGTGATGTACTTCTCACAAGAGTAATGACAAGTGCTGATGACTGTTGGACTGATCGTCACCCCCATCTCTTGAGCAAATGGTCAGAAAACTCCCTGAGAAAGCATAGGAACAGATCTGTACAGACACATGCCTAGAACCCTGCCGAGGTGTGTTCTGTTTGCTACCCAAGATCCATAAACTTGGAAATCCTGGACTTCCCATCATCTCAAGCATTGGCACCTTAACAGCAGGATTGTCTGGCTATGTGGACTCTCTCCTCAGGCCCTACGCTACCAGCACTCTCAGCTATCTTCAAGACACCACTGACTTCCTGAGGAAATTACAATCCATCGGTGATCTTCCAGAAAACACCATCCTGGCCACTATGGATGTGGAAGCCCTCTACACCAACATTCCACACAAAGGTGGACTACAAGCCATCAGGAATAGTATTCCTGATAACATCACGGCTAACCTGGTGGCTGAACTTTGACTTTGTCCTCACCCACAACTATTTCACATTTGGGGACAATATATACCTTCAAGTCAGCGGCACTGCTATGGGTACCCACATAGCCCCACAGTATACCAACATCTTTATTGCTGACTTAGAATAACGCTTCCTTAGCTCTCGTTCCCTAAACCCCACTCTACTTGCGCTACATTGATGGAATCTTCATCAATCTGGACTCATGGAAAAGAAGCCCTCAAAGAATTCCACCGTGATTTTACAATTTCCATCCCACCAAACCTCCGCCTAGACCAATCTACACAAGCGGTCATTTCTAGATTACTACTGTGCAATAAGCGATGGTCACAACAATATCATCCTATACTGGAAACCCACTGACCACTATAACTACCTACATCCTCCAGCTTCCATCCAGGACCACCACCATGGAACCATTGTCTATAGCCAGCTCTAAGATAACAACCGTATTTGCTCCAATCCCTCAGACGAGAGATAACACCTAAAAGGTTCTCTCAAGCATTCTTAAAACTACAGTACCCACTTGCTGAAGTGAAAAAAAGATTGACAAGGCCAGAAGAGTACCCAGAAAGCCACCTACTATAAGGACAGGCCCAACAAAGAAAACAACAGAATGCCACTAGCAAAATACACTACAGCCCCCAAACTAAAACTCTTCCAAGCGGCATCATCAAAGTCTCCAACCTATCTTAAAGTATGATCCCTTCTCCATCTACAGATCTTGGGAGACAGGCAAGTCCTTGCTTATAGACAGCCTCCAACCTGAAGTCAAATACTCACGGGCAGCAACCGAACACACCATAACAAAATAGTAACGCCAGGAACCTATCTTCGCAAACAAAGCCGATTGCCAGCTTCTGTCCACATATCTATTCAAGTGAGCCATCCAATAGGACCTAATCACATCAGCCACACCTTCAGGGGCTCGTTACCTGCAACATCTACAACGTGAATATACGCCATCATGTGCCAGCAATGACCCCTCTCATGTCATTGGCCAAACCGACAGTCTCTACGCAGAGTAATGGAGCACAAATCTGACATCAGGAATCATAACATTACAAAACGCAGTGGGAGAACCTTCAAACCTCTCTAACAACTCAGTGACAGACTTGAAGGTGACAATTTTGAACAAAAAAACTTCAAAAACAGACTCAAGCGAGACTGCTGAACTTGAATTAATATGTAAATTAGATACAATTAACTAGGCCTAAACAGAGACTGGGAAATGGTTGGGACAATTACACGAACTGAATTATTTCCCTATGTTAAGTTCTCCTCACAACCTTCTAATGGGTTATCTTAATTATCACTTCAAAGTTTTCTTCGCCTGCTGAGATAGCTCAGCTCATTGATTAGACTCTTCCTGTTGGTATGCATACTTCCACCTTTTCATGTCCTCTGTATGTATAAATATCTCCTGTCTGCGTGTTCCATTCTATGCATCCGAAGAAGTGAGCTATAGCTCACGAAAGCTCATGCTGAAATAAATTGAACTAGTTAGATATTAAGGAAAAATTCCCTAACTGTGAGGGTAGTTAAGCTCTGGAACAAGCTTCCAAGGGAATTCCCATTAAAGAATGTTTTAAAGAATAGGTTGGACAAATACCTGTCAGGGATGGTGTAGGTTCCTTTGGTCCTATCTCAGCACAGGGGGTGGAATTGATGACCTTTCCAGATCCCTTCCAGCGTTATATTTCTCTGATTCTATAAACTGGCCTGTGACTGCAGGTCCTAATACTAGAACCTGGGGATTTGCCTTCCTTATGAAATATACATTAACACCCTTCTGTTATCACTTTTGCATGTGCACTGAAGACCTTGATCTACCAAAGGGTTTTAGAGCGTGCATAAGAATGTGAATAGTCCCATCCAGGACCCTAAGTGTTTTGCTGGATCAGGACCTAAGTTACTTTATTGTTATAATAAGAGAATCATTACCAGAGTGCTAGCAGCCCCAGTTATGGACCAGTACTCCATTATGCTAGGCACTGTACAAACTGAACAAACCTGCAATTTAAAAATTAAGAACTAGACCGAGACCACCCAATCCTTTTATAAAGGCTATCACATAACTATAAGAGGGTAATGACTTCAACCACTACCAACCTAATGTGGTAACTGTAACAGGGCGGTCTGCCCCTTTTAAGGACTGGAGTTCTGGTCCAGCAATCCCTGTTAATTAGTCAGATGCAGCTGAGGAAGGGAGAGTGTTCCTTAGAGAGACCTTTCATGGGAAGGGCACAGGAAGTCCTATGGGGAGGAGGGATAGAGTATGAATCTGCTCAGAAAAAACGCCTCTGGGGAGAAAGCCCTGGGAGTCAGTGCTCAGTGAAAAAGTGAAGTGGGGAGAGGGTGAGGGGCAGGGAGTATCTAGAAGGGTTCCTGAAATTACAGTTGCTTATGTTTGGTAAGGACATGAGATAGACTATTGCTGAAAGTCAACATGGACAAGGAGCCTTGAGGGTGGCAGAAGTTAATCATAGAGTTTAAGATCAGAAGGGACCAGTAGATCATCTAGTCTGACTCTTATATAACACAGGCCACCACCACCCACAGCAACGTCTGGTTATGACTTCCAATCTGACAGTCGGAAGCTAGACTATGACTCTGAGGGCTTTGCCTTTGAGTGGGAAGACATTTTTATCTCAATCAATGAGCTCTAACTGAGGGTGTTACTCCAATGAGGAGTTTGCAAAGTCCCTGGTCAAGAGCCTGAGGTGGGGGAAACTGAAGCAGAGTGCTACAATAGCAGGTCTTGTTAGAAGGAGAGGTTACAAGATGGAGCAACATGAGCTGGCTTGCAAGTATCAGTCTCCCATTCCAGACCTTCTCTGAGAGGGTGGGTGATCAAGTATAGCAGGATGCCAGGAACTCTTGAGTGCTTATCCCAGTGCTGACACTGACTTTGTGGCTTTGACCTTTGTGGCTTTGGGCCATAACATAATTAAAAAGTAGATTCTTTTAAATGGGCTAAACTACATTTTTAATAAAATGATTTGACTTGAAGTATGAAATGATTGTTTAAAACATTTATAGAGGTTCACCAAGTGAATCTTATCTCAATTTCACATTTGAATACCGAGGGCCAAATCCTAAGTGCAACTACCCCGATCTACACCAACTGAGGATCTGACTCACCATAGCATAGTCATGGAAGAAGGGATAATTCAAAGAAGGTACCTCAGACCTGAAAATTATTGAAATGCATGAAATCATTTCTCTCACCTCCTTCCCTTGCATTTAATTGCCTTAAAGTGGCTTTTCAAAGGTTTGCTTCTCCAGGGTGACCTGAGCTTTGCTGGCTCCTTCAGGGCAGAAGGAAGAAGAGATAAGATGATGGATGGAAAGAAGGGAGGAGAGGGGCAAAGAACAGTCTAGGGGAAAGATTATTTTTAAAGTTTGGTCAAATAAAAATTAGGACCCTTTTGAATTATGTAGCTATAATTCCATCTCATGGTCTCAATGAATAAACAAACTACTTGAGCTTTTCCCTTGTGGTTTATAAAATCACTCATTAAAACTCCTACATAGAACTACAGCCCCATCATGCACAGCTGTTTGCCACTACTTCTGTATATTTTCTCACACTTTAAAATTGTAGACATTCTAACTACAGTAACTATAGTAACTGTGCCTCATCATCAACATTCAATTCATCCCACATCCCATGAAATTCTGACTTTTTGAAATCTGTGCTTTTTTGGGATGTTTGTTCTACTTTGAGGATTATGTCAAATCTAATGATAATTAGGATCACTTAAGCTTCAAGGTTCATTAACATTTGCTTTAGCAAAACTGGCTGAATCCCAAGGATTGAATCCAGAATATTTTTTTTAATATGTGCCTTTATTCAGCAAACCATTTGAAGCAAAAGGATAGGGTTAGGTATTGTACCTTAGGTAAGGTTATACCCCACAACTCACTCAACCATTCTCTGTGAACGTGATTTAGATCAATCAACTTTAGGTCATTGTTTTTCTTCTCTCCAGTTCTTCACATTACCCTCTCTACATCTTTCCCATATGTGCTTGACCTTGTCCAGTCTCTGCAAGAAACTGTATTGCTTTACCAATTGCAATTAAATGAACTCCACAATTTTTATATAGTAGCTCAATTAAGGAACAACTAAAAAAGGGAATGTCAATCTACCAATGTTTGATGGGCATAGTCACGGGGAAAGCAGGGGGGTTTTCTGATTTGGCCCAAGGGGTTAGAAATAATGGGATTAATTGTTTTTTTCATGACCATTTATCAACACAATCTATTAGACTGGGCTTCAACAACACTGCATACAACGGAAGATGTCAGACCATTGCTTGGGACAGTGACAATATAGACTGGACCAACCACTGGAAGACGGGATAATCCTACACTGGTTGGAGAATGAATTAGTGTCACACGGGTAGGTCTTTTCCACCTCTAATCTTTATGATTCCTGGATTCAGCAGAACCCCCCACTTACTGAAGTTCCACAAATTCTCTGATGCAGTGCTGAGTAGGTCCACCATTCTATTGGGTCAAATGCTGTCTTGAAAGTTGTAGGCACTAGAAGTCCCTGAACACATGCGGTATCAGATACCCTGTTTTGGCAAAGCACATGTTTAACTTGAAGTGCTCTAATGGGCTGACTGTCCAGTGACACCCTTGGAACACAATCACGTGGATAAGTACTTTTGCTGAATCAGAGACAAAATGAGTTGCGTATCTAACCATAGGAAGCCTTAAAGCATGCAAGAACAGGACATGTCAACCTGTCTAACAAAGACAGATAAACAAACAGACACCAACATTCTGTGGAGACGAGACGCTATCAGCAAAGGTAACAAAAAAAGATCTGTAACTACCAAATCAGACTATGGGTACTGATTAGGAGACTGCTTAATACGAGTCTTGCTCAGTTTGGGTCACATTACAATTCAAATCATTGTTCAACCCCATTCTCATTTTATCTGATCCATTTCATCCATCCTCACTTCAAACTCCCTGGTGTAGTAGTGAGTAGGCAAATGTCATTTCTTTCTTCAGGCACAATATTCTATTCCCTAGATTGTCATACAAGTGACCATCTCCATTAAGTAAAATCCACATTCCTGGTTTATACTGTAATAAAGGTCTTGATTAAGCCTTGTGTATTACTCCAGTTACACTATATTTCTATTTGAGCACACAGATTTGCCCTGTTTGTTTTCTGTTGGTGTTCTTTTTGCACCGTTAATGAGAAAAAAAGGGGGAAGATGATAAACCCCCTAACATGGATATTTGTTTTATCTCTTATTCTCCACTCTTCAACTTGGTATTCTCCTAGTCTTTTCTTGTTCAACACTGATTGCTGCACTTAAAGGCAGAAGCAGACTTTCTGTTGACCTCTTTGTATCCCTCATGGTAGCTCCTTCAGCAAGAATGATTGCCCATAAAATGGAACCATCTCCCATTTTCACCTCTTGAGGGGGAGGCAGATTTGAAAAACAGAGGAGTTTTGCTCAGAAAACTGTGGTTACAGTCATTACAATATTTTTATTGGGATAAGAGATGTTTTTTCCACATAGCAGGCTGAGTTGGTATGAATGAACTGTCAGCACAGGAATGAAGCTGCCTTCAAGACAAAATGGAAACCAATGACCAGAGTATAAACTTTTACTGTCTTTTAGACCAAGAGGACTTCCCCTAACCCCCCACCTACTTGAGACCAGGAGCTGGAAGGCAGCTTACATGAATTCAGTAT
This sequence comes from Chelonoidis abingdonii, assembly GCF_003597395.2. NCBI lineage: Eukaryota > Metazoa > Chordata > Testudines > Testudinidae > Chelonoidis > Chelonoidis abingdonii. The sequence goes on from NC_133769.1 coordinate 344,547,874, forward strand.
GACTGGAGCTTGAAACAAAGTCTATAAGTGAACAGACAGTAAAAAGATTTCTGCTGCCCGGTATTGTGGGAGATTGGATCCCTGGACATTTAGATTGGACTGGCAGTATAGACATTTAGGTAAGTTTTCCATTTCCATGCTAATCTAAGGACCCTAGAATACTGTATTCCAGCTGCCTAATATATGCTAGCTTGAAAAGGCTGTCCTGTTACACTGCAAACATCTGTTCCTTGGATAGCTCCCAATAGGGTTAGGTATCCGACAGCAATTTGTGTTAATTTGGAATAGGTGAGAGACAGATGCTGAAGCCAGAGACCCAGTTTCTGGGTAGCAGGGCTCATCCTTGTAAAAAGCGGGCCCAGGTCCCAGAAATAAGAAAGGGATTCTCCCAGAGACACTGTGTAAAGGACAGAGGCATAGTATACCCAGTCGAACCGTGACCATTACAAATGCTCATAAAAACACAAACAGAAACAGATCTGTAAAGTACAGCTGGTTAGAAAAAGTAGGGTTCAAAAAAATGCAGAAATGTGGCATTGGTTTGGGGGAGGGAAGTGTTTGTTTGCCATTTTCAAAATTCCAGACAGGTCTGGTGTGCTGCAGTTCCCTCCTCATTCCTTGGGCGCTCTTTCTGCAACGTCTTGCACGCATGCTTAATTTAACACGCTGAAAACTCCCATTTGGAATTGTTCAAAAATTAAGTTTTCAGTTTGGTGGCTGAACCAGATGGTCTGAAATAATATTCAGTTAATTGGAACTGAAACAAATTTGTTTGTTTTCTTAACTAAATGAAAAACGGAGGGGGGAGGGGGAAACATTTCTGGTCTAACATTCTATTTGACCCAAAAGATTTTGTTGTTGTTTCACTGTGTTTATTTGGGAAGTGGAGATAACTTTTTTTTAAAAAAAAATAAACATATTAACTAAATTTCAAAAACATGTCATTTTGATACAAAAAGGCAAAATGTTTTGTTTAGAAAATGCCAAAGCAAATCATTTTGACTTTTTGAAAATGGCAAAGCAAATCATTTTTCCCTCGTTTTTTGTTGAGCTGAAACTATTTGCCATACATGATCCAAATCTGGAAATAGTTTTGGTCATCCTCTTTATCCACCTCTACTCCCACTGACAGAAATGAAACTGCTCACAGTGTGCAGTTAAACTTATGCTTCTGTCTGTCAGGCACAGATGTTCACACATCTATCCCTGTGAGGTATTCCACATCAGCTATCAAACAACAATCAGCTAGTAACAATTCTTTTATATTTACCAACCTGTGTCTCAATGTGCTCAGATACTATTATTTAAGGTTAGAAGATACACAAAAACCAAAGTAGGTCAATACATAAAATTGCATTTGATTAGAATGAATATCAATCACTTTAGACTCACATTTACTTCTGTCATTCATAGAACTGTATTCTCTCTTTTTATCATTACAGATTATTAACATATAAAACTGTATCATAAATCTGAGATTATAGAAAATTCTACATCTGCAGCAGAAATCAAAGAGGGCTACATTATTTCAAATTGTCTCCTCTCTTATTTTATTATAGTCCTTATCATAGTGGGCCAAGTATTTGCTCCTCCTTGCAGGTGGAAAGCTACAATGGTGGTTTGATTTTAAATTAGTGACACAGATGTGAAAGACTCCTATTGCCCATCCTTAATCTACTCCCTCAGCTACGATATTCTCTTGCTCACCACCTCCAGAAAAAAAGGAAGAATATAGTTATTATATACACTACCAGAGAACGGTTAATACAGGGGTCGGCAACCTGCAGCACGCGTGCCAATTTTGAGCGGCACACAGCTGCCTGCCGCAATCCTTGCCCTCAGCCCCCCTGACAACCGCTCTTCCCTGCGGGGGCAGGAGGCAGAAGCTTGGTTCTGTGGCAACCTAGCTTCCCTCTCCCCCACTTCTTCCCCCAGCATGGTGCTTTCCTGTCCTGCCCCCTCTTCTTCCCTGCACCAATCATCTGATGGCCCTAGCGAGGGGGAGGGGGGAAGAGCAACAGCATGCAGGCAGTTCCCTAGAGGAGACAGAGAGAGGTAGGGACGGAGCCTTGGGGAAAGTGGGGGGAACAGGGCATATCCCTTCCAGCACCCTGCCATGAGCTGCTCAGAGCAGGGGGCTGGGAGCATCCCTACAAGCAGAGCACCCCAGCCCTCTGCCCTGACCCCCACCACACAGTCAGCTTTCTGCCCTGCAGCCCCCATGCCTCCCAGCCCTCTGCCCTGAACCCCCGCCACACATCCAGCCCTCTGTCTTGAACCCCCCTACAGCTTTCTGCCCTGCAGCCCCCATACTCCCCAGCCCTCTGCCCTGAACCCTTCCCACCCGCCACACATCCAGTCCTCTGCCCTGAACCCCCCACACACATTCAGCTTTCTGCCCTGCAGCCCCTACATCCCCCAGCCCTCTGCCCTGAACCCCCCCATCCCAACACACACAGCCCTCTGCCCTGCACCTCCCACACCCTCCAGCCCTCTGCCCTGACCCTTGACCACCCACACACACCCAGCCCTCTGCCCTGATCCTTGACCCCCCCATACACACCCAGCCCTCTGCCCTGAACACCCCACACACACACATTCAGCCTTCTGCCCTGACCCTTGAACCCCCCATACACACCCAGCCCTCTGCCCTGAACACCCCACCCCCCACAAATCCAGCCCTCTGCCCTGAACCCCCCCACACACCCAGCCCTCTGCCCTGACCCTTGACTCCCCCACCTCAGCCTTCTGCCCTGACCCCTGAAACCTACCCCCCAGGTCTGGGGTCCCAGCCGCAGGCCCTGCTCAGTCGGTTGCCAGTCTAGGTGAACAGAACCCCAGGCTGGCAGGAAGCTGAGCAGGCTGGCAGCGTAAGATCAGCATTTTTATTTAATTTTAAATGATGCTTCTTAAACATTTTGAAAACTTTATTTACTTTACATACAATAGTTTAGTTATATAATATAGACTTACAGAAAGAGACCTTCTAAAAACGTTAAAACGTATCACCGGCATACGAAACCTTAAATTAGAGAGAATAAATGAAGACTTGGCACACTACTTCTCAAAGTTTGCCGACCCTTGGGTTAATAGATTAATGGAGTTTAAGGCCAGAAGAGACCATTAGATCCTCTAGTCTGACCTTTTGCATAAGGTAGGCCATAACATTTCATCCAGTTACTCTTGTGCTTGACTCAGTAACTTGCATTTTACTAGAGCCTATCTTCCAGCAAGGCATCCTGTCTTGATCTGAAGACTTAAAGAGATGGAGAATCCATCACTTCCCTTGCTACTTTGTGATGGCCAATCACACTCAATGGTAAAAAATAAATAAATAAATAAATGTGTGTCTTATTTCTATTTTGACTATGTCTGGCTTTAACTCCCTGAACGGTGATGCTGACCACTTCATTAATACACATTCGGTAATTCATCTATTCAGATTGTTTGGATGCAGTTGCTTCTCTTTGCTTCCCAGTTTATTACCTGACCTGATTATTGACTACATATTGTTTATGGTTCACATTTTAAAGTTTGTGGTTTGTTTTTCCCTTTCTGACTTAAGTTTGTGGGTAGGATTTTCAAAACTTTCTAGATTTAGGAGGACTTATGTGCCTAAATCAGCAAGGCACATTTGAAAATCCCATTTTATTTACTTATCATTGTTTTGGTGTGTTGTATTTCTTGCGTTTCCTTTATATTTCTGGTGGCTGAGAATAAAAAGACAGGAAGGGACATTGCCATTTCATGATCAAAAATATGTTTTCACTGCTTTAAGGATATCTGTTGCAAAATTTATCAAAATCTTTCCAAAGTAACCAGTGTATGTTACTATGTGTCCATTATAGTTATAGATTTGTGTCTGTCCAGTATTTTTGGTTCATCAAAATGTATTGGTTACATGTGTAATTTGTTATTCTGAAAAACAAATACATCATTCTTTAGAAAATGGATTGAGCCAAATTCATTGTACTGAAACCAATGGAGTTACATTAGGTATTAATGCTGTCTACCATGTTCCAGTTAAATAACTGAATGGCAGTTTTCTTTGTTCTTTTAGTAAAGAAATGAGTTGACCTGAAAAAATAATGAATATACTTGATGCAGAGTGCAATACTGTCAATCCCATATAAGTATTAATCCAAACAACACAATGCCAAAAGTTAGTGTGTGTTGGGGAAGAGAGTGAGATCAGGGAATTACCAAGAAAGATGGGAGCAGGGAGTGGGAAACATTCAAGAGAAGAAAAAATGAAGAAAGCTAGATCTGAAAATGATAAAATATCTGTGAGAACTAGTAGAATAGTAAGGTTCTGATTTATGAATACTAAGGTCCTGATTTATGATTTTTTTCATGAAAAGTGCTGAGTTTGATTCAGCATTCAAGAGTATTTGGTCATCTAATATTTATGTGTAAAACTGCTTGCAAATCATGAAAAATGCATGCACTTTAGCACTAATGAGTATTTTCTGGGGGGGAACATACTGGAATTATGATTCTGTTGTTTGCTATTTTCCTTTGTAGAATGTTTCCATAGTCCAGTCAGGGAGCAGACAATGTCCTGCGACTCCGGGAACACACACCATAAGAACAACGAACAGCTAATAATGAACAGGTCCCTCGTTCAGTCCACCCAACTTCAGACAAGATAGTGGACATCATAACTGCATGACTCAAAGTTGCCTCCTTGACTGATCTGGAGTTCAAGGAGAGCAAAAAGGGGCAAGCATCAGAGTGAAACCAACCACAGCGGTGAAATAACATTCTCCTGCAATTCAGTGCAGTGAATGCTGTGGAAATCCACACCCTCGCCCCTCCACTGCCACTGCTCCCTAGGTTCAGGGTGTGGAAGACATCCGCCTTCAAAGTTGTGTTTTTGATTTTCTTAACACGCAGTCAGTAGACTGGTTGTGACTCATCCTTTGCCACCTCCTAGGGAGCCTAAAGGCTGTAGACACATGGTTTCAGCATGTGGAAGGCAAACTTAGGAATGGGGAGTAGTGGCATGAGACCGGCTCGGAGCTGACTACAATGTGTTGTATTTCCATCCCCCTTTGTCCCAGAGTCATACCAGATAGATCTTGCTTGTCCTTGTTTTCAAAAGTGCTTTACTGAACAGGGTTGGACTTAAGCACATACTTAAGTGCTTTGCTGAACTTGGGCCTCACTTCCCATTTTGGTCTATTGTGTTTCCCTAATTTTCTCATGACTTTGCATGTTTGCTTTTCAAGTTTTTAGTTGTAACATATATATCAACTCGATGGTGTACAAGGCACACACATTGCAGCTCAGCTCCACAAATGTTTTGCATTAACCATTCCTAACATCTGTTCGTTTTTTGTAATGATCATAAAAACAACAGCATCAGACTTCTCTAGTCTGCCTAGTACTCCTAAGAGTAAATTCATACTGTGCCATACCAGTGCTAGGAGGAATGCTATCAGTTCACTTTTGCTAATTTTTGCTACAGAAAAGCTGCTGGATGAAATAAATTCACTCTGGATGAGCTGAAGAAGGTGCAGCTGCCTTTGGGACTAGTCTTGCAATAGATGTTAACCCTGTTTTTGAAAACGCCTTTCAGAGAAAAAAATTTTTTTCTACCATCTAGCCCAGTATCCTGTCTTCCAGCAATGGCCAATGCCAGGTGCCCCAGAGGGAATGAACAGAACAGGTAATCATCAAGTGATCCATCCCCTGTTGCCCATTCCCAGCTTCTGGTAAACATCAGCTCTACAAAACAAAGGAGCTGAAACATTCTTCCTATTGGCCTCAGTACAATACTGTTTAAGATAAATGTAAATACTACACAGAAAAAACTTTTCTTTCTTCCATTTTATCACTTCACTCCCTAATCATTCTAGATATAAGTGCTGTCAGACCATTATACAATATTTTCTTTACTGCCTTGTTGCTTCCAATATCTTTTGTTTATAGTCTAATTTACTGATCTCAAGGGAGAGACGAACATTTGTGCCAAGAATGCCTTTAATGGTTGCTGTAATTTTTTCCCGAACATATTTATATGTGGGGAATTTACTAGATCTTTTATGTAAGCACCAAAAATATTTTTTATAAGTAGGGATGCTGATGTATATGTATTAGCAATGGGCCTGGCTATGTGTTATTACAATTTACCATCAAATAGTTCCTGTAATTATGCTGGTGAAAAATATTTGTATTTTGTAATATTTTAAACCGTTGTGACCACAAAGGAAATAGTTATGCAAAGAAGCAATAGGATACATACATGATAGGAAAAGTGGAATACATTTTGTAGATTTTTTTTTTTAAATAGATGAGACTAGAATGGAGGAAATACAAAAAGTTGTCAAAGGGCCTGCTTTCTTGCTTTGTGTTTGTTACAGGGAACCTCTGTCGCTCCTGGTGAACCTCGCTGCCTGGCTAGTTCAGAGGGTCTCACAGTTACAAACACACACCCAACCATTTTTCTTCCACTAAGATGTGCATTTATTTCCCTCTTACATCACAATAATATGCAACATGGTCTTACAGCAAGGACAGGCTTCCCGACAGCCCTCACTCCAGTCCTCACCCCAGACTCACCCTCTGGGCTTCCTTCTGGGCTTCCACTCCAGTCCTCACCCCAGGCTCACCCTCTTGAGCTTTCTCATCAGCCCCCTTTCCTTCCTGTTTCCTCTGCTTATATTCTTCCCAATTACCTTGTTAACCCAGTGATTATCACCCAGGTGCTCCCAATCCCCCACCAGAAAGTGTTTAATCTCCCGCAGCTGGGCAGCGATCGGGGTGCTATTGAAAACACCCTGTCACAGTGTTTAAAAAAAATAGTCAAACCAGGAAGCCAGTTGTAAGAATCCATCAACAGAATGCGAGTATGTGCCTCACTTATTTGCAAAATGAGAGTAAATGTAGAGAGATTTTATTTGGCTCATATCACACCCTGGTATCCTTGATCCTGGTCCATTATTCTGTTTTGTAAACAGTTTCCTAAGGACTTACAAATGCTGCTTAAAATCAACACTATTTAGCACTTTGTGGGCCAGATCTTCAGCTGATGTAAATAAGCCTAACTGCACTGAAGTCAATTAAGTGATGTCAATTTACACCGGCTGACGATCAGTTCTTACATCTTGAAATTGCTGTACAAGTTTAAACAGATTAATCCTTACACCCAACCTTGTCAGCCAGGTAGTTATCTTCTTTTTGTAGGTGGAGAAACTAAAGCAGAGAAGTGAAGTGCTTTGTGTTGGTTACTTGCGGCCAATTTGCGAACGCCTTACTCCTACTGGTGAGTAGTTCCTCAACTGATGAGTCGTTCCTCACCTGCATAGGTCCACTGAATTCTATAGAACTAGCTGGGTGAGTACAGATGAGAGCCACAGAAGTATTAGGGCAACTAATTCCTGTTTTTAGGCACACTGTGATCCACAAAACTCCCACTTGGCTACTGTATTACCCTCTAGGCACCTGAAGCCACTTGGCGCTTACGTTTCTGCAGTAAAAGTTCCTTTGGCACCTAAATTTCTGCTTCAGAGCATGCATACTGCTGCCTCACTCTAGATGCCTTGCAACTAAGCCCCAGAGCAATTCACAAGCCAGGGGAAAGGTAGGTGTTCAGCTGCCTTAGTCACTAGACTATGAAATAGTCTGATATGGGTCTCCTTCAGTCTCTCCTATTGGAAGGTGTTCCACTTTAATTGAATAATCAGTATTAATTAACCATTTCAGTGATGCAACAGAGCCATAAACCTGGCTTATATGGCTGGTTAAGCCAGGTTTACAGCTGCTTTGCATCATTAGAGTTAGATTAGAGTTTGTAAAGAAAAGTTAGAATTACTCTAGCGTAGTGGTTAGAGCAGTCCCCTGAGAAGTGGCCAGTTGCTGTTCAAATCCCTTTTCCTTGTCAGGCAGAGGAATTGTGGGTCTGCCACATCCCAGGTGAGCACCAGAAGGAATTGTCTAAAGATTATAAGGGAGGTCATCCTCCCCCACCCCAGCTGTTTTGTGCGGAATTAGATGGGCTCTGATGAGGCCCGACATGTGTCTTACATTACACTATCTTCCCCTGGTTCATAGATCAAGAGCAGACACAGGTGTCTCTCTGCAGCTTAGATTTAGGCACTGAACTCTAAGAGAAGAGTGAGGTTTAGTGCAGATCCTTGTTGTCATCTCCCATTAGCTAGTTTAGGCAGCTCCCCACCTCATATGCTGGCTTTGTGGATCACATTCTAAGGGCCCCATCTCTCCCCATTCATTGTATATGGAGCCTAGATGCCTAACTGAGGATTTGGGTATCAGAGGGGTAGCCGTGTTAGTCTGGATCTGTAAAAGCAGCAAAGAATCCTGTGGCACTTTATAGACTAACAGATGTTTTGGAGCATGAGCTTTCGTGGGTGAATACCCATTTCGTCAGATGCATGTAGTGGAAATTTCCAGGGGCAGGTATATATATGCAAGCAAGCTAGAGATAACGAGGTAGTTCAATAAGGGAGGATGAGGCCCTGTTCTAGCAGTTGAGGTGTGAAAACCAAGGAGGAGAAACTGGTTTGTAGTTGGCAAGCCATTCACGTCTTTGTTTTAATCCTAAATTGATGGTGTTAAATTTGCAGATGAACTGAAACTCAGCAGTTTCTCTTTGAAGTCTGGTCCTGAAGTTTTTTTGCAGCAGGATGGCCACCTTAAGGGCTGCATATAGTGTGCCAGGAAATTGAAGTGTTCTCCTACAGATTTTTGTATTAATGCCATTCCTAATATCTGATTTGTTCCATTTATCTTTCTGTAGAGACTGTCCAGTTTGGCGAGTACATAGCAGAGGGGCATTGCTGCCAATATGATGGCGTATATTACATTGGTGGACGTGCAGGTGAATGAACCGGTGATGTTGTGACTGATCTGGTTAGGTCCTGTGATGGTGTTGCTGGTGTAGATATGTGGGCAGAGTTGGCATCGAGTTTTATTGCATGGATTGGTTCCTGAGCTAGAGTTACTATGGTGCGGTGTGCAGTTGCTGGTGAGAATATGTTTCAGGTTGGCAGGTTGTCTGTGGGCAAGAACTGAGGATTTGGGTATTGCAGTGTTGTTCCTGTGATTTTTCTAGGTACCTAAAAGTTTGAAATTGTGACCACAGAGTCTCAAAGCCTAAATCCCTTTTGTGGATCCAGGCCTAACTGTCTATCAGTGAGAATAAGGGGCTCACAACCTGGCTGTTGGTGAGTCAGCGAGAGATGAGCTTATAATTTTCAAGCTCCAGTTGCTTAGTCCTGTGCTCATTTCTTTAATGTGAGATTTTTCAAACACACCTAAATGATGTAGGAGGACACATTCCATTGAAAGTAAATGGCACCTGTGTTCCTAGATCCTTTAGGTGTTTTTGAAAATCCAGCCATTAGAGCACATTGCCTCCATAGATTTAGGGTTTGGCTAGACTGAAGTATTTACTACAAAGAAAAAAACAAACAAAACCACTCCTCTTTGATACTCTGGTCTTCAAGCTGCTTTCATTATCTAGTATGTATGACTGACAAATAGCAGTTCAACAGTCATTGGGGATTTCTACTCATTATTACTCTCCTTTTAGTCATGTCGTTATCCATAATGACTACAAAGTAGACAAGACCTTGATTTAATGTTTTATTCAAAGGATAAAACCTTCAGCAGGATTACAGTATGTTCCCTAATGCTGGAGATATATTAGTAGGTGCAGTGTACCTATTCTTCTGCAGGCTCAGATTTAGATTTACAGTAACGCTTTTGGCCTAGAGATGAAAAATCTCTCCATATAAAGTGAGTCACACCTTTCACAGTAATATTGGTGTTATTGACATCTTTGCTGTAGTCCTGATTATTAATTATTAGACTTGGAAGGATTAGATTTTTATTGGTAAATGTCAGCAAATGTTGATTTCACCATACAAACACAGACCAATGAAAAAATATTTGATGTCAAAATTTACATATAGACAAAGTAAGAGAAATGCTGCTGGAGAATTTATTAGTCAAAATAAGGTTTGTTACAAATGGACTAGTGAATCAATAGTGAAAACAGGTACAACTTGTTGATTTAGGGATATTTACTGTGTATATTTTGACATGTGATGTTGACAATTTGTGTTTTATGCTGCTTTAGCTTTTTGAATCTCTGTGCGTACTGTCATTGGATAATTATCTGATCCTCTATCATTTCCTGCAACCATGAAAATTTAAATTGATACAAATCTTTAAAAGTTTGTAACAAATCTTTAAAAATACTTAAACATGAACATCAATATTATCCATCAGAATTATAAAAAACAAATTGAATTCTGCCAAGCCTATTGATGATGTATGTTCGGTGCATATTTGCAGTCTGCACTTCATTTGTATTAGGAGGATGGCTTAAAAAATGCTCTCCCTTCTCTTTGTTGATATATTTATAATTGTATTTATTGTTTTTCCTGTTCACTTTTTTATCTTACTTATTTCATGATTTACTCAATCATTCTGTAACTATTTGTGAATATTTAAGATCTATGAGCTGATAGCAGATGTAGAATTAACTGATGTTAGGGCAAAATTGTAGATGGAATACTTGAAATGCCTTAGTTACATATGTACTCAGTATGAAGTTTCTCTTGTGCTCTTTGAGGTTAATGCCAGTTTTGCCCTTAGCTTCAACGGGAGTGAGATCAGGCCTGAATTATGGGAAATTTTGCTGGTGCTTCCAAGTGCTCGGCTATGGCTGATGGAGTGTTCTGAAGATTCCTGATGCTGCAGCAGGTTTTAGGGTTCTGTCTTGCAAAGTGCAAAGCACTCTGCCCTCAATCCAGTAACACACATATCTGCATACAGTGGGACAATGTACATGCTTAAAATTAAGCATATGCTTTTCTGGATTAGGGTTAGAGTGCTCAGTACCTTGAAGGATGGACCCTATTGACCCATCCTCCAGAAGAGCTACTGTAACACATGGAGACCTTAGACCAGTTTGTAAAATTGGGCCAAAGGAAAATAATTTAACATTGATTTTATTGTCCTGCAAAAACAAACAGTCAGAAAAGGGCTCCTAGCAACTATATAGCCAACAAATACAATGTCAATTCAGCCCATCTCAATTCCAGTTCAATGAGAGGAATGCAGTTTTAGAAAGCTGACATCACCTAAGTATCTGCTGGAGCCATAGCTATTTAAATGCATTTCTTTTGTTATGCTAGTGCATGACCAAAACCAGTTTCATTTGCCATGCCAGGTATACAGTGTGCCAGGCCTCTTCCTGACCATTTGCTATTGCTGCCCACACACACATTTGGGAAGACTTTTAAGCAGCCTGCAGTAAGTTTAGTTTATCTATGGTTGTTTCTATTAATCATTCATTATTAAGCTTTTCTTCCACTGGAGTGTTTTGCGTGATGAGTTTAGAGATGAACATGACTCATTCTCATACTATTTATTCTGTCAAACCTTTTCTGAATTTAAATAGCTTCATACTCCTCTCCTTGTGTGCAAACCAGTTTGACACCGCCTTGCTACATGGATCGTGATTGCTACATCATCTTCACCTTCAAAAGCACTGCTAAAGCTTCTATGATTAGTGAAAAACTTCAGCCCAGTAAATTTCCCGTGATTTACATGTCAGTTAAAAAATTACATTAAATTTAGAAATCTTAATTGACAGCAACAAGCCTGAAAAGCTAGGCACTTCCAATTCCAGCCTTTGCTCCTCCCTCTCTCCTGCTGTCCACCTCTCCTTAATGCCCCCAATTTACTGCCTGATTATTCTCAAATCTTCTTTCAAGACCAATTCCTTTTCCTGCTCATAACTCCTTTCTAATACAACAGTTCAACCTTGCTATCATAGCTTCCTGCTAATCTATTGCTTACATGTGCACACACACGGATAGTCTCAGTCTTTGCTCCTGAGAGGTGACCAATGCACCAGTTTTCAACTCTGCCTTTAAAATATTGAATCTGCCAGCCAGCTCTGGAGCTGGAATTTGTGGGTGCAGAGAGGGAACAAAAAACTTGCTTACTCCCCTAACATCCAAACTATATTTCAGTTGGGCACAGCACACTCCCAGTGCAAGATCTGCCCTTAAACATTATTTCTGTGATGTGGTCATTTTAATATCTTTCTTTGTGACCTCCTGCGTGGGGTGCCAAGCCAGTTTGCATGCGTATGTGTAGGCATTCCTGTCAAATCTGAGGGAAATGTTTGAAGTGAATCACAGTGTATGCTTAAAATTGTGGCAATAATTACCTCAATTAGCATACGATTTAAAATGGTGTGCTGTGCTAAAAAGTACACTAAGTGTCTAATAATTATTCTTAAAGGGAAAATGTTTATCATTTAGATAGTTAGCAAAGCTGAAGGAGTTTGCTCTAATTATTTTTAAACCAATTTACCTATCAGCAATAGTTCTTTCAAGTGTTAGTAATTATTCAGTTAAAGCTAGAGTCATGAGGAAATTAGCACTCTGTATCTGGGCCAAGATTTTAAAAAACGGGCACCTTCCATGTCTGACATCTAATATATACTGGGTTTTTTAAAGTGTTCAGAAGGCACTTAGATATGATGATGATGATGAGAGCAGCATAAGAACTTATATAAAATGGAATAGCTGAACCTCCAGCAGCTCTCAGTAAAGTCAATGGGACCTCCTGGTTTCTCAGTGCTTTAGAAAATCTAGCCACATTTGTAGATGCCCAAGTATGGATTTCAGAGTAAGCCTGACTTCATGCACCCATCATGCACCTTAGCCAAATTCAGGAATAAATTCTAACAAAGATTTTTTCATTACCAAATAATTTTTTTTAAAGTGATAACCTAAATGGTATATTAAGAATCTGATCCAGAGCCTATTGAAGTCCATGGCAATCTGTCTGTGAGCTTGCACAATAGCAAAGATATAGAACATAAAATATTTTGTAGGATTTATTTTAAAACTGTACTTTAAATCCTCATCATCAAGTAAAATGTATGAAAAGTAACATTACATGCATGTGATATTGTTAAAAAGATTGGGGATTACGTTTGCTTGCATCATTGTACTGTAATTCATGATCATTGCTGGCTCAGAAAAGCAACATGATACTCGATACTTTTTGTTTTAAAGCAAGGTCACAGAACAGTGAGAGATAAGGAAAACAGTGATAGATGTTGTCAAGAGGTGTTGTCAGAGGCTACTGGCGTGGTGCTCTGCTCCCTCCTTGTTGGTATCACTCGGCTGCGTGCGTGTGTTCCCTCTGTGTCCTGCCCCAGCTCTGCGCAGATAACTGATACAGCAGACCCGAAGAGAACCCCCAATGACCACAGAGTCTAGTAAGGTGCAAAGTCACGTCTGCTAGGTTTATTGCGATCTTGGATACAATGGCAGTTCCCTGTAGGTTTCTTAGCCTAATTCAGGGCATACTACGAATATGTACCCACGGTCAATGGACTCGGCTCAGTCAGTGGCGGGACTTTCCACTGCCCCCTAGGCCGGACAAAGACATCGCCCCAGGGATACATTCTTATACACAGGTACAAACAAGTTACACATCACTCCTGACGTATTGAGGTGCAACCCCTCTACGTAGCAAGGTACAACCCCTCTACGTAGCAAGGTGCTGCCTCTCACCTTGTACATGTTGGTTTGAACAAAACAACTCTATCCATCATATTACCCTTTTGGCCCTGTCATTGGGATGGGTCAGCCTGTTCCTTGTTATCTGTGTGGAATGTGCAAGTATGTGAATGTTCTGATCTCTAGTGTTCAGTACCTTTTAGGTACGTATCTTCTTGCAGCATCAGCCCTTTTCTTGCCAGCTTCTGTGAGCAGGGCCTGCCTCTGGCTCACAGCTTCACTTTGCTTTATGTTAGCAAAGTATTGACCATTACTCTAGTTCAGGCCTTAGGCCTCATATCAGGCCTCTGATACCAATGTTTATGTCTCAGGGCCTCCTCTTACTACAATAATATCTATGAATACTGCTGTTGAGAACATTGGTCCTGATAGATGCCAAAAGGAGGCTGCAGAGATGAGCTTGGTTTAGAATGGCAACTTTTGAGTTTGTTTTTGTTCCATTTTGGAACAAAAGCAAAATGTTTAAAAAATTTTAATTAAAACAGATTTTTGTCAAAACTCTCTAAGTGATGTGAGAGCACAGCCTGAACCTCATAAACATTCCTATCAAAAACTTCATCAAAATCAATGTTTCTGTGAAATGTTTCTGCTTCAAAGTCAAAGCATATTAAAAAACATTGTCAAATTTTCATATAAGCTCTGTGCAGAGCAATAGGGGAGATGAAAACAACTGTGCAATATTCTTGAATGATTTTTATAGTCACAGGCCCACCTTCATTCCCTGTTGTAACACAATTTTGAGATCCCATATGTGCCCCACCGTAGGAATATAATGGGACAAGTTACCTCCACGCCAAAGCTCATAACTGTTACTGATACTATGACCTGTGACTGCTTCCTGCAAAGATCTCAGTGCTCTTAACTTCCATTGGTTCAACACCTCTTCAGACACAGCCCTACCTCAGATGATATTTATGCTATGTAGTATATATTCTTATTTTATTGGTACTAATTAAATATGCTTGATCAGTTCATTAGACTGTCCTATATTATGTATTAAAAATAAAACCAAATAAACAGATCAAATTGGGCCAAATTGGGCCCTCAGTTATAACCGGCACAAACTGACTGAAGTCAGTGGAGTTGTATGGGGAGTAAGTGATGTTAAAATTTGACATTTCTCCATTTCATTATTTCTGATATGAATCCTGCTGAGGATGCGTGTTGCATTTTAATCCTGTAAAGGTGGAAGCAATGTTGAAAATGGGAAGAGAAAATGATGTGCTTCCCTAAAAATGATAGTGTTGCTTCTTCTGCAAATCGATGATAAAATCCAACTTTCTCTTTCATTGTAAAAGCTTCCTCCAACTTGTTTAAAAAAGAACAGTATGGGAAGTGTTCCCTTAGTGACATATCCAGGCACTGTCCCTGCAACAAGCACATGCATACACATATGCATATTAGTGTGGATTACAATCTGAAAAATAGTGGAATTCCAAAGCTTGAAAGCCTAATCCTATGGATCTTTATCAAATATGTTGTCATAATATGCCTGGTCTCACACTATTGAAGTCAGTGGCAGACTTTGCATTGGCTTCAGTAAGAATTTAAGGAGGTCCAATGTTACTAATGGAAAAAATGTCCACAGGATATCAAAACCATTTCCCTGCTATCTCCATTTAGCTTCCCCTCAGGAATGAGGCATTGGAAAACCAGTGGATCAAACCTCTAATGTACCTATCCCCAGAGCCACCTTGATGGGAGCAGGGAAAAATCCACTGGTTGTGCTGCA
Source organism: Chelonoidis abingdonii (assembly GCF_003597395.2). Taxonomy (NCBI): domain Eukaryota; kingdom Metazoa; phylum Chordata; order Testudines; family Testudinidae; genus Chelonoidis; species Chelonoidis abingdonii. Next base: position 344,563,183 of record NC_133769.1, read on the forward strand.
TGTCAGGATGAATGACACTATAAGACTCACCCTGGAGTGGATCAAGGCTGGGAAAGACACTCCAAGTGGAAGTTCACGTGATTTTCGGTGGAATGCTTCCAGTTTCTACAGAAGGAGAGCAAAGGTGTGACAAGATAAGGGATCAGTGCTATGAAGAACATTTTGAGATGATAGACCATTGGGAGGCATTTACAGAAAGAAGACTTATCTCAACTGATGGACTCCTCTTGAGTATCTAGGATATTAACCTTTCCAGTTCAATGCTAGCATCATGGATGAGAAAGACTTTAAACTATGAGAAGAGGAGAGAAGGTGGGGAGAGACTTGTGAAATCTCTGGTATAGTGAGGGATAAAGGAACACCAAAAGTTGAAATTATGGACAGCAAGGAGAAAGAAAGTGTACATACTGATTGGAATGGTATGAAAATAGGTGATACAGTATACCTAATCCAGCTAGAAAACTGGAAGGGAAACAACTGAGATGCTTACAAATGAATACAAAGAATCTAGACATTAAAATGGAGGAACTGTTGAAGGATGTCAATCCGGATATTACAGTGATTACAGAAACAAGGTGAAATAGCACTCATGACTGGGATGCAGGTATTGCAAGTACATATACAATGTAGCTGTTTAGGAGATACAGAAATAATATTAAAGAGTGTGGGGTGGAGAACATTACTGATGGAGTAAACTAAAGAAATTAGAAATCTTAGTATGAATAAAACATAAGGTGTTTGGGTCAATGTCTCTTTGGGGAAGGACTGTAAACAAGATTCTATTGGAAAAAGGATTTGAGGTCTGCTATAGATTTTCAGGGTCAGACTCAGATATGAACAGGGATTTCGTTAATATTATTAGAGAAAGAAATACTACCAGGAATTTTGTCATAATGGGAGACTTCAACTTTGCAGATATAGATTGGAGAACAAATTCCACTAATAATGGTAGGAGCCAGTTATTCCTGGACATGTTAGATGACAGTGTTCTACATCAATCACTGAACCAACAAGAGATGATGCAATTTTAGACTTGGTTTTGATAAGTAGACATTATGGAAGAGCTGGTTGTAGGAAGGAATCTTGGTTTGAGTGATAATGAGTTGATTCAATTTAAACTAAATGGCTAGATAATCAAAACCAATGATGGTTTATTTATTTCAAAAGGGCAGGATTTAGTAAATTAAGGGAATTAGTTAAAGAAGTCAATTGAACTGAAAAGCTCAATGATTTAAATATTGAAAAGGCATGTATTAGTATCCCAAAAAAGGGGAACACATTGAAGGAAAAGGCTCCAGACCCAGTTGGTTGAATAACCACCACAAAATGGTTATTAGGCATAAGAAGAGAGCCTAAATGGAATGGAAAAAGGGATAGATCAACAAAGAAAACTATATGCAGAAGCTTGAAAATGTATGAATAGAGTGAGAATTGCTAACAGTTAAGCACGTTTAGATCTTGCCAAGGAAATGAAAATAAATAAGAGGTTTTTTAGTTATATTCATAAAAAAAAGGAAGGATGAGGTTGGGCCATTATGCAGTGTGAATGGGAAAGAGATTAAAGATAATATATGTATGGCCCCAAAACTATGTGAATACTTTGCCTCATTTTTCAATAAGGATAATAATATAGAACAGTGATAATCAGACCTGAGTGGTTCGGGAGCCAACTATTATTTTATCAACTACAATTGGTTAATAACATAGCCAAAGCATTCGGATTGGTTAATAACTTAAATTGGTTAATAATTGTTTTAATATCATGCGGTGGAAAGAGCCTCAGGAGACACACTAAACAACCACTTGAGCCTTTCAAGCCTCAATCCGAGTATCACTGACAGAACATTGCCATGAAGGCAAGATGGCTGAGGAAAATGGGTGTATAAAAGTGGAAATTACCAGATCCGAAGTGGAAGAAAAACAGAGAGCTAGTTGGCAGTCATATCACAGAGACTAGATAATTTCCAGCCCAGAATACAAAAAGAATTGCACATGAGATTACTAGTCCAGTAGGAAGAATTTTTAATAAATCTATCTGTTTAGAGGTGGTACAGTAGGACTGGAGAATAGCTAATAGCTTATCTATATTTAAGAAAGTGAAAAAAGTGATCTGTGCTATTACAGACCTGTTAGTCTGACCTCAGTATTACACAAGGCTTTAGAATAAGTTTTGAAGAAAAGATTCATTAAATTAATGTAGGTAAATAGAAAAGGGGATGAAATGCAACATGGTTTTGCCAAATGTAGATCAGGCCAAACAAACTTGATATTATTCTCTGAGAACATAACTGACTTTTGAGATAAGGGAAAAACAGTAGAAATACTACACTCAGACTTCAGAAAAGCATTTGAGATGATGCCACATAGGACATTGTTAGTTAAATTAGAGGAACGGGGGATTAATACAAGAATTATAAGGTTGATAAAGAACTGGCTCAAAGGGAGAGGACAACAGGTTGTGCTGAAAGATGAACTATTGAATTGGAGGGAGGTTACTAGTGGAGTTCCTCAAGGATCAATCTCTGGATCGATCTCATTTAATATTTTTAATGACCTTGGCATAAAAAAATAGGAGTGTGCAAATAAAATTTGCTGATATCAAGCCGAGAGATATTGTCAGTACAAAGGAGGATTGGAACAATATTATAAAGGAAGAACTGCATGACCTTAAAGGCAGGAGTAACAGAAATTAGATGAAATTTAATAGTACAAAATGCAAGGTCAGGCACTTGGGAGGGTCTAATAATCAGAATTTCAGCTATAAACCATAGTCTCATCATTTGGACATAACTAAGGAGAAGAGACACCTAGGTTTGTGGGCTGATGACTGGATGACATGAACCAACAATGTGATGTGACCGTGAAAAGGCAAATGTGATCCTAGGATGCATTAGGTAAGGCATTTCCAGTAGAGATAAGGAAGTATTAATGCCATTGCACAGGGCACTGGTAAGATCTCATTTAAAATACTGTGTACAATTCTGGTCACCCATGTTCAAGAAAGATGAATTCAAACTGAAAGAGGTGCTAATTCAATATTTTGTTGTACTATCTAAAACTTTTTAAAGTAGCAAGGAAAAAGTTGGTGTTTTTTATTTTTTTTAATAAATATAAATATAAATGTATTAGTGTCATGGTTCAAAGTTTCCTGGGGTAGATTTAACAAACACTCAAGGTCAGCAAGAAATATCAGTCCAGTATTTTCCAAAAAGCTACACTCACCCAGATAAGTTGAGGTTTTTACACCAAAAAAAAATTTATATTCTGGCCCAGCAAGTCTTCTACTTGTCAGCTGAAAAGTAAAAAGAGAAGGCGGGGGGGGGGGGAAGAGAGAAAATAGCTAGGGGAAACTCCTTGGAAGGGGAAAATTCTGGGTGTCTCTTAAGTGTGTAGATTATGTGTGGGGGAGTGTACACACCCAATAATTCTGGCAAGTTTTGAAAGTAATATTTACTTTAATTGTTTCTCAGAAAGCTCCAGAAACTTCTATTGAGATGACTGGAAGTTTTAATAACATCTATAGTGTTTGTTTTAGAATAATATTCATTCTCTGTTAAAATATCAGAAAGTTTCAATAAACTGGCATATTTTGCCAACATAATGATATACAACTCTAAATGAGAGGTGGACTGCTTAGTCTTTTGGCATACTGTATAGTGAATAACACTAATATTATTTATTAACGATATTGTGATAGCATGTCCTGGTCATGATGTTAAACTGCATCCTCCACTGCCTACTGGTTACTACTTGGTTGAAGAAAGGCTAAGGGATCTCACCCTAACAGAAAAGGTACTCACGCAGAAGTGATAGGCAGTTAGCAGCTTTATCTAAGTTGCTCTCTGGCAGAAGCTACAACCTCTTTGTCACTGAACGTCCAGACTCGCTCTGGCCTTCGGATTCTGGCTCAGTGGTCTAATGGGAGAACCACAGGCCTATGGTAGCCTCTGTTCCTTCATAGCTTTGCCTACACATCTGCACTGAAGGTCTTAGCAAGATGGTCACAGGGATCTGAGAAAGGCATAAGGGCCCTGGAACGGCAACCAAGATTTCCCAGCAGCCGTGTTCAGGGATGACCTGCTTGCCTTGTGAGAGGATGGCCCTAGGAAAGGTGAGTCAAACAAGCCCTGCCTCATTGTTTACATCCTGGCTCAAGTGTTTTTATAAACAGAATTCCTTGTTGCAATATTCAGACTTTGACACATAGATATGACTTTGATCTGAATTCAGTTTTGAGGAAAACAGCTGTGTTAAGTAGCAAACTTTCATGTTTTAGAATTGATATTGCAGCTTTTTCAGAAACTTAGCTCTCAGACACAAGTTTCGTGTGGGAGAAGGACTACACCATGGCAAACCTGGAGGAGTAAAGAGAGTGTGGTGTAGGTTTTACAATCAAATGAAATTATGTCATCATGTGAAGCTCAGATTGCTGTGGCCACACATATCATGACACTCCCTCTTAGTCTACAGAAAGGATTCATCAACCTCGTCAGTATCTATGCTCCAGTGCTTCGGGTTAACGATAAGGAGAAGGATAGATTTTACCAACAGCTGGAAGAACTGATCAGTAGAATTCCATGGAAGGAACCCGTCCTAGTACTTGGAGATTTAATGCAAGAGTTGGGTCCAATGCTGAGATCTGGCATGGGATTCTGGGTAGGCATGGCATCAGAAGTATGAATGACAATGGTCAGAGAGATCTCAAGCTCTCTGCCATTCAAGGCTTGTCGATGACCAACATTTTCTTTGCTGGTAACATCAGAAGAAGAACACCTGAGGAGCAGGCACTGGCATCAGCTGGATTTGGTACTGACAAGATTTACATATTTGAAAGATATCTTACATACACGATCCTTCCAAAGCGCATACTGTGACATATACTATTCTCTTGTTTAATGCAATGTAAAATTTCAAGCTAGGAAGATCCACCATAATAAAACTGCTGTACAATGTCCTATTGACTTGTGCTAATTCAGTGACTCTGTCAAGAAATGGCTTTTAAATAAAGTATTAATGACAGCCAGAATGAATGAAACTGTTTCAGATGCATGAGAAGTCTTGAAGACGAGTGTGTGCTATGTGGCAATCAAGAGCTTTGGAAAGAGTACTAAGAAAAATGTTGACTAGTTTGTAGATCACTTAGAGATACTACTGCCATTCATTGAGAGGAAAAGATCTGCCTGATCACCTAAAAGGCTAGTTCTACTATTGATTTGCTCAACAGCTTAAAAGAGGCTTGTGAGGTTGTTCAAATAACACTAGGCATGATGGAGGCTTGTTTAACATTGCAAGGTTCAGAGCTAAGATGAAGTTAAAAAACATTATCACAAAGGACCCATTGTTTACAGATGATGCAGCCCTTCTGGCTCACAGTGTTGATGCCCTACAACATCTTTTTACCAAATTTTCTGATTCATGCAAAATCTCTGGGTTAGCAATAAGCTTGGAAAAAACTGTTATCATGCATCAAGGCTCTTCAGAACCAGTTCCAGAGATCGCCTTAGATGATATTAATTTGGATGTTGTTGACCACTTTTGCAACCTTGTCTTTATTGTTACCAGCAAGGTAGATCTTGAGGCTGAGTTCACTAGAAGAATTGACAAAGCAGCCAGGAATTTTGGATAAAACTAACTCGTAAATATGGATTTTCACTTTAGTTGACTTTTTGTCATTGTTCCATGCTCTATTTTGCAAAAGACCCGTCTTTTATATGGCTCAGAAACAAGGACGACTTACACCAAACATACCAAAAAACTAAGCAGCTTTCATATCAGATTCTTGCATAAAATTCTTTGAATAAGATGACAAGGCAGAGTGAGAGAGGTGGAAGTGTTAAATTGCGCTGGTATGTCATTCATGGGAACATTGATTAGTAAGAAAAGACTCAGGTGGCTTGGACATGTCAAGTGAATGACAGATTTCAGGATCCCAAAGAGTGTGCTGTACTCTGAAGCTTGCAAAGCGTCTAGAAATAGAGGCAGACTGCTGCACAGATGTTGGAACGCTTGCAAAGATGACTTAGTATCCTTTGGAATCTCTGTGGATGATAGGGAAAGGAGTGCAGAATGCCACTATGGTTGGTGGACTCAGCTTGTAAATGGAGTGAGGCATTGCAAGGTGGATTGGATCAAACTTTGTGATGACCACAGTCAGAGGAGGAAAGACTCTGCTGCTCTGATTCAGAGAATTGCTAATGCATGGGTGTGCCCTACCTGTGGATGGGACTGTCACTCACACATTGGACTCAGCAGCCATCAAATAACTCATTGGTGCATACACCATGCTCTGTGACCAGCAATGGTGCCATTGATTGATTGATTGATTGATTAGAAACCTAGCTATGGACCAGGACCAGGTGCTGTACGATTACAGAACAAAGAGGTGGAACCAGTCGCAAAAGATTTGAAAACTATGGTTATTTTATTGAAACTCTGACTATTGTGTTGTTCAGCAGTCCATTATTATAGCAGCATTGACCATTTGTGTGTGTGCGCATGCCAGTGCAATTGCCATTTATTGCTATGAGTTAGAGTGGGATGGGAAATGCTTTTCATATCTTAGCAGAGTTTTCAAGATTTTGAAATGTTTTCACATCCTGAATAGGGATGAAAATCTTTAAAAATATCGCAAACCAGTAAACAAAAAACAGATCAGGTAAATCAAAGCATCTTGTTTCAATAATGTGATAATGTTTCATTTTGATTTTAACCCTTTTGAAATATTTAAAACTTTTTAAACTATAAATTAATTTTAAAACTTTTTTTTTTCAAAATTGAGAGATTTGTCAAAGAGCCATCTTTTGTTTGCACAGTTTCGGTTTTGAGGAATCAGAAAATTCCTGACCAGCTGTACTAAACTTGAAAATCAATTTTTAAAAGTTTCTAAAATGTAACATAATGGAAAGTTATCATAGGTGTACCAGATTCTGTTTTACAGTCCAGAAAAAACATATGAAGTTGGCTTGTTTAATTTACAGATGCCCCCTCATGCCCCTGTTTTTCTTGTATCCCCCTAAAAGGTTTCAAGTTTAAGCAACCAAAATCTAGTCCAAGCCAGATGCTAGTTCAGATATAAATTGTCTGATGTGTGTTTACTGTGGTGTCTGATAGCTGTGTGAGCTGGCAGATACAGTAAGGATGAAATAATGCACAGTGGGCCATGAGGCTGTTGAGAGAGAACTACTTGATTTTGCCATGTATAGAGGCACAAAACTAAAGGTGATGGAAAGTCAGCACTATGATAATTGCTAACAGTTCAGTGAAGCTTTGGAAAGCTTAAAAGTATTATTTTGATTCCCACTTGGATGATCCAGTTAGTTTTAGGGTAAAACAAGAAATGTAGGGTCATGTAGTAGAGTTCAGCAACATGTTTAGAACAAACGCTGATGAAACAGAATCGCTATATCATGCAGTTATAGCCTATTCCAAAGTAAATCTACAGTATATCACTTCCTCGTGCAGTGATTTTGTTAAATAAACTTCCTTTATGTTGTAAAAGAGAGGGCATTTCAAAGGCTTTTTCAAGGTATTCAAAAACTTAAATGCTAAGTACAGTAAATCTTATTACTTAGAAATATGCTAACTTAAGTGCTTTTTCTTATGGTATAAAGGCATTTAAAGTCCACTGCAGCACTGCACCTGGGAATTATAGATAGTTTTAGATATGTTGCCAGTTTGAAATCTGATTTCAGTAAAGAGTTTATAGTAGGAATGGGCCAAAAGTTATCCAGAAGGAAAGCATCAACATTGATTACACCTCTGACAGCACAGTACTATATTATGTTCTTTTATCATTGGATCATGGATCTTGTCATGTACCTCTTTACTCAGGTACGTGTGCTGAAAATGCCTATGACAATAGATACCACATGTGAGAACTTTGTGAATTTAACATGCAAATAAAACCAGGTAAGTGGGTTTCCTTGACAATTTTTTGGCTTGTTAAGGCTGAATTGAATCTAAGCTTTGCAGGAGGAATAAATATTCAGGGTTGAAATTAATACCCATCAGAAGGAAAGTGGTAGGGGATTCATTCACCCTTAAAATCTAGAATTAATGATGTCTAGAAAGTTTTATATTGATAGTAAAAAAACCAATAGAGTTCTTAAACAAAGAGCAACCTCTGGATAAAGAAGCTATTGAATATGACAGCAATTAAATCAAGGTTATGAAATATTTAGACCCATTCCAAGACGATTGTGTTTCAATGAGCATTAGCTATTAAACCAGGTAATGGAAAAAACCAGAATGTTGTCAAGACCCAGTGTGGAATTAATGAATTTTGCATTTGCACAAGCAAGACATGGTTTTCTTTTGTCAGGGTGTTTGCTAAACCTGTCTGGTGAAATCCTGACCAAACCTATGCAGAGGTCTGAGGAAGAAAAGAACAAAACTGAGGAGCAAGCAGTAATTTTATTAGAGCTGGCTAAATAGTATTTACCAAATACAGAATTCAGTATATTTTGGTGTTGCAAAGCATTCACAAAACAGTCTAATTACTTGCAAGTTATCAGTTGCTTTTTATATGCTTTGCAAAATGTATTATCTGTAGGAAGCAATCGTTCTGTATTATCTTGAATATCTGCATTATACTGTGGAAAAAGGTAACATCTACCTTAACAGGCCACATTGGAACTGGTGATAAGGAGGAATCCACTCTAGAGGAAGCAAGGGACTTTGATGCTTTGTATGCGTGATGTTTCTACTATTGTTCCTGTAAAAATTGGTACCACGGACTAGATTCACAAAGGAATTTTTAGAAGCCTAGAAAAGCCTGAGGTAGGGCATGTTTACGCTTGTCTACACTGCACTGTGCCTCTGTAGCACTTCAACATAGGCACTATCCCTACTGATGGGAAGGGTCTCCAGTCAGCATAAGGAGTCTGCCTCCCCGCAGGTGGTAGATTTATGGAACAGTCAGTCCATCCATCAGCCTAGTGCTGTCTACCTTGGGGGGTTAGGTCGGCTTCATTATATGTTCAGCATTGTGAATTTTTCACCCCCCTGAGCAACCTAGCTTTTTAATGTAGCGTAGGCCTTAGTTGCCTTGGTTTCCTATCAGACAAATGGATAGAGGCACCTGAGAATGGGATTCACAAAGCCAGCATGCTAGGTGCCTCCCTGACAAAGGTAGCCAATGGAAGATGTCAAGGAAAGGGGTGTGTCCCAAGCCCCCTCCTGGGAAGAACAGCACCTAAGTCCAGGCTAAAGGAAGGCACCTATCTCCATTTGGAATTCTCACCAAAAAACTCTTTTGGAGATAGATGCCTATGACATGCTTTTTTGCAAGAATCCAGTGGGTGGGGGGATGGAGAGGTGGAGAGAAAGAAGATGTCCCTTGTAATATTTAGCCCCATCATTTGGGTACTCACCCAGGATGTAGAATACCCCCTGGTTCAAGTACCTCTCCACCTGAAGGGGAGCAGGGATTTGAACAGGGACCAAATGTCTCTCAGATTAATACCATAATCCTTCAGCTAAAAGTGATGAGGGAGATCGCCCTCCTTCTTCCCCTTCCCCTATTACCATTTTGTTTGAGCTCTCCCATAAGGGCCCAATCCAGTAAAGAGCTCATAACACGCCTACTGGATTGGACCCCGCAGGCGAGTTAGGCAGAGGAATGCCTATCTTCATAGATCAGACTGCGGCTTAAACAAATGGATGTCGAGAGTGGAAAAAACAGTGTACATTCTCAGAGGCAGAAACATAGGTGCCTAGGGAACTTCTACTACAAAAACATAGGTTCCAAGCAAATTTACACCCCTAGAGGGTTTAGTGGCAGCTGATCAATGTTTTATGAATACCTGTAGGGGCTGACTCTGGGATTTAGACTCCTAAAGTGACAGTTAGGCCCCTAAAGTCCCTTTGTGAATCTAGCCTCAAGTCACTTGTATGGGAGTGAGTATTGTTGGTGTGAAAGGGGCAATTTATGCATGAGACTAGGGTGTTGAGCACCAAGTGATTTTATCCCAAAATAATTAAAATTAATCTATCAACACAAATTTTAGGGTAGCCGAAGTATTGAAATTGTTCCTTGTGATATACATTCAAGGATGCTATGCCTCTGTTCATCACATAAAGATTCTCTCCAAGCCCTAAGGTATGCCATGACTTGGACAAACGTGAAAAACAGAAAGTCTTTAATGTTGAATAATTCATTCAACAAACAAGCAGGCAATAAAACAGTGTAAGAACTTGGCTACAACTTCTCCCTGATGCTCTCCACAAGGGAGACATGCGTCCAACAGAGATTATACTTTCTATGGACTTGTCTTCACTGCAAAATTACCTCAAGTTTTTAATTTGAGCATTACCCATAACCTGAGTCCTGTCCACGCCCAAAATCCTTTCACTCAAGTATGTTGATGTTTTTAATTCTAACTGGTTGGCTCATCAGGGGTATAAACTGAAACCCAAGTTAGCAGCTGACAAGTTTTGCTAACATGACCACTGCAATATGGACACAGACTAACTCCATTTGAGTGTCACTAATCTGCTCATGCCTTCCCACAATTCCTTCCATGTGTCCAGAAAAGACAGACAAGTTTCCCATAATTCATAGAGAAGTTCAGGTTACTGTAGTGCAAAGAACCATTGGATGTGGGCTTAGAAGTCTTGCTTCCACACAGATGTGAGTATAGTGCTAATGTGGACAGAAAAGTTCAAGTGTTATTTTACAGCATGGCTGCTCTTACTTCAGCTAGGCTAACCCAAAAGCAGTGATTCATGTGTAGATGTCTTGATATACTAGCTGTAAAGACATACCCTATAAGAAGCTTTCTATTAGGGACACTCTTCTTTAGAGCCCTGAAACTGGTGGGTAGGTACTCAGCATGGTTTAGACATGCCTTTGCTGCTGCTACCAGGAATACTGCAACTACATTGATATTTGTACTTGTACTAGTTCGATGAGAGCTAGCACGTATTGTTTATTTGGACCCAGCAGAGAAAGAGATCGAGGGTGCGGATAGAAACATAGTTGTCCTCTGTGGTAGATTTCATTGTTCTGGCTGCAAAACTGAAACTAACTCATAAAGCCTCACTTTCACTGGGTAGTGAGGCATGCTCAAACATTTAAAAGGACAGGACATACGTGTACAGAAGGTGGGGAATCATGCCCCTAGTTCATAGTGTAGATGTAGTCTTATTTGGATTATGAAATTCAATAACTGCAGGACAGAATTAATCTGAGCTCCTATGGAAGCCACTTGAAGAGTACCCACTTATAATTAGAGCTGGTCAAAAAACTTTCAATAGAAAAGTTTTTCATCTAAAAATGCAATTTTGTCAAAATCGCAATTACTTTTTTATTTTAATATGATCAATATTTACTTATATAATATAATTAATATTTTATTTTATATTGAAATGTTTCAACATTATCAAAACAAGACTTTTCAATAGTTCCAAACTGAAATTTTTCAGAATTTCTATTCCATGGAAAAATTCAAAATTTTAAAATTTTTCATTCAGATTTTTTTTAAAAATTCTGTTTTCTGACCAGGTCTATTTATGACTTTAGTTGTGTCTTGCAACTCACCAAGTCACCATGTTAATGGAAATTAAAAATCTTAAATTCCCATCAAATACCACACCTTTTTCTCTGTTTTACTTTAGTCAGTTTGTCTTTTTTCCAGGAACATGTTTTCCAGCTATTTGGTATTTAACAAAAGCTGTTATTAAACCTTAACTCACAATCACATTTTCTTACTTGATTTAAATTGATGTCAACAGGAAATACATGCAACCTTTGGCACTGCTTATACAAGCCTGTATCTTGTCAACAGAAGTTTGAAGTCAGGTGGCAGGACTAATGCAATAGCTGAAGGATTTTTGCTATTGTTTATTTTTGTTTCATTTCTCACTGTGCAGCAAGCTTCCTTTGTTTTGTTCCCTTTGTTGGCAGTGAGGGCTATTTGCTTTTTCCCTTCTCTTTCTCTCACTCTGCATCACTTTCAATGAGCTTTTCATCCACTTTCTATCTAGCAGAGGTAATTGACAATGAAGAATGCACCTCAGTGTAGCCTCCAGAGCTATAATCTCCCCACTCCTATCTATCTAGGTCTTTCTGTAGTCCCCATTTTGTCATAACACCCCTGCACAATGGGAAAGTGTCATCTCCATTTTACAGGAAAGGGACAGAGTCACAGAGAGAGAATGACTTCTGTAAGGTCACAGAGGAAGTCTGTAGCATAGCCAAGAACTGAACTCATATCTCTTGAACATCACTCCAGTGCCTCAGTCATAATACTATACTGCTACTGCTTCCCTCCTACTCTAGCTAAGTTTGGCTGGTAAATCTGTGTGGTCACACTCCATAAGCCAGGCTCCTGCCCTTTTTTCCAGTCCACACTCAAATCTGTGAACTAAGATGGAGGGACATTCTGCTCTATGCTCTACAATGTGCAGTCATCCTCTGCAAAGCTCCATGTATTCTGATTTCCTTTACTCTTATGCTGTGGAAGTGCAATAATTTTACTGTACCTGTGGCCTTTACTTGGCCCAGCGGATTCAATCTTGAAATGAGAAAACTGCACACTTACCAAAGCCAGGAAACATTAGCAGTTGCATCCTTGTAACTGTATCCATAAATTATTTTCATTGCAAATAAGCATTTGTTAGTTCCAAAATCAAATAGCTTTGCATTAATATCTGTTTCCACTCTGCACACAGGAATCAGGCATTATCATTTATTTTGATTAGTGAAGCCATGATGAGAAGCAGAAATATTTTTTATCTTAGTATATCTTCATTATTTCCTTTTGACAAAATAACCGCTACACATTATTTACTTATTAGTGCTGCAAATCAACATATGGTTGCTTTCTTATTTGGCTGCTAAGATTCTGCCCTCTACAGCTGGCTGAGAATTTTTTCATTGAAACCAGAACTTTTTTCAGACATGTATCAGTTTTGACAAAACTTTATGTGGGAAGATTTCTCAAACCCAAAGAGAGAGCGAGAATCTCAGCTTGGTGGACAGTGTGCTCACCTCCTGTGTCGGAGACCCAGGTTAAAGTCTTTTCTGTGCAAGAGTCTAACATGTCCCATGTGAGTGCATAAACCACTGGGCTCTTGGCTATTCTGGAATAGGACTCTGTATTTATTCATGAAAAATTTTGAAAGGTCCCAGTTTGATTTGATCTCCCTTGATACAAAACTGTCTCCCCTCTGACTGACAGGTGTGGTGCATCATGGATGTAACATGGCTATAGGTGGATCATGGGAGATGTAGTCTGGCCAAGAAGCCTGGTCCTTAGGGCAAAATGGGGGCATTAGGCATCTGAACTACAATTCTTATGAGACAGGGTGCCTTCATAGGAAGATGCATTTTAATGTTAAACTGACTTATTGGGAGGTCATGAGCAAGTGAACATGACTGTGACCGGTCTTCATTAAACATGATTAAACTGTTACCTTTTCTCCACTTGTTTTTTGTAGTCACTGGTTGTTTCTCATCATTGTAAGCTCTTTGGGGCAGAGACTTTCATTTTTTCTGTAGGTGCACGATGACTAACAGATTTGTGATGATGATGATAATAGATGAGAAAGGAAGAAAAACAGGAGTTAACTTTCAGGGACACTTAGGCACTTAACTTGTGGCCTACATATTTCAGGTGGGAAAGCCATTTTGCCTTCCACAATGCTCCTGAAAATGGTGATCTTCAACAGGGTGGGTAGGGAAATCACATTTTCTCTTCTCTTCTCTAGGGAGCGTGCAAGGCAGCCCAAATGAAGGGTTGTTTGGAAAGAGATTGCCAACACTGCTTCTGCTTTCTGAGAATGACTAGTGGTAATGGGCAATTAGGACCACATGGATTATCCTATCCACTCATTCTTCTGGTTCATAAGCAGACCAGACGTCCTCTCTAGCATATAATGCAGCTCAATTTAGGGTTACCATATTTCAGGTTCCCAAAAAGAGGACATTGCTGGAAGGTGGGGCAACTGTGGGGTGAGAAAGAGAAGCTGGAGGGGCAGTACAGCTGAGCATACTGGAGAGGGTACCTGCAGCAGGGTTACTACCTGGAGGTGGGGGGGCGCAGTGTTGCTCCCTATCATGGTGGCAGGGCAGCTGGCGCAAGTGACAGCTGTCACTCAGCATCTCCCTGAAGGACCCTCTCCCTAGGGCTGGGAGCAGGGGCCTAGGTGAGCAGGATCTGGCAGCTGTGGCTTGCAGGGAAATGGACCAAGCAGCTGCAGATGCAGGAGAGGTACCAATTGGGAAGCAGACCAGTCAGGGCTCTTTCTGAGCTGCAGTTTGTCTGCTCTGAAAAACCCCCAGACATTTTCTGTTGTTTGAAATCTTCCCTGACAGAGGAAGGAAGCTCAAAAAAGAGGCTCTTTTGGGGAAAACCCGGATGCATGGTAACCCTAGATCAACTGGGAAAGAGTCTATTAAGAAGTCTAAGTTCCAATTCCACAGTACTGTCTGATGTAAATATATTAAGCTTTAAACAATGTTCATAAGGAAAACAGACCCAGGGCCTTAGATTTTAAAGATCAGTTCTAGACTATGACAATAGTCAGTTCTATGTTAACATTTGGAGATCATAGCAATGTATGAATATTCATAATACCATTTTTGCTGCTACTCTGGGGAAATCTTTGTAGGCTCAAAATAGAGATTAAATTTATAGTGAGGAACACAGAAGAGATTAAATAGCTACGACAATTTGTTGAAGCAGTGAAAGAGGAAGCAAAATTATGAACCTATTTGGTGACAGATGCAAACAAGCTATAATTGGAAAAAAATCTCTGCACTGGAAGGAGCTAAAGAATTGAACCTAAAATCAACACCTAGGGCTGGCTGGGAAATGGAATTTCTGTCCTGTGAAGAATTTGAGGGGCGGGTAGAATTTTCTTCATCCAAATCAGGATGAAATGACTAAAATTTGAATTTCTTTTCAGAACAGAAAATCCTCAATATTGTTTGGAAACACAGAAATGTTCCCATAACTGAAATATTTGCATATTTCCAAAACAAAATATGATCCAAGGTTCCCCAGGCTTCCCACGAGGTGAGCAGCTCAGAGATCTGGCCAGCTTGGGACTCAGCTACCTGGTTGGCTTGACAGCCAAGGGAGCTGGGGACCTAGCCACATGGGGAGCCTGGGAGCTGGGCAGCCCAACCATGTGCCAGGTGGACAGCCTAGGGAACTGGCCTACGAATACTGCAATTCACCAGGTAAGCTGCAGGGAAAGCAGGGGATCTTGGAGGGCGAGGTGGGCTTGTTAGAAACCTTGTTGGCTGGTGAGCAGGTCAGATTGGCTGCCTGGTTTCTGTCAAAAGTTTCAACAGAATCACTGTATTCTTAGAGAATGTTTGTATTCCATCAAATCAGCATTTTGCAATAGAAAACTTCTGCTGGAAACATTTTTGACTAGCTCTATGATGTGCTTTAAAAAAAGGATCAAACACTGAATAGATGTTCCAAACAGCCATAAGGATCCAGAAGTTCCTATGAGTTGAAGTCTGGTGGAGATGATGATTGAATTAATATTGTAGAAGAGACTAAGTGGGCAAGATTGCAGTGAATCATCTGTTCAGCTCCGTGAAGCTGAATTAAGAAAAGGGTATTAAAAACCTGTCAGGCAATAACTCCTGTAGTACGTAATTATTTTGTAGGGATTCATTACAGAAAGGAAATGCTTATTACTCAAACAGGGCATTTTTCATTCTGATGGGCATGTACTATATTTAAATTTAGTTTAGAGACCATTTCTACAATATAGTGTCAGTCATTCAAAGCTCTAGGTAAAATGCATTGTTCCATACACAGAGTGGTAGCATTTCACATGCACTAGGAACTTAAAATGTTTAGAGGTTTGGTTTTGAAATCCTTATCCAAAGACACTTATCAGAGCTCTGTTCTGATAGTCTTGGAAAATTAGGCCTTTGTGAGATTTCCAGTAAAATTAACATGTTGTCCAAAACTTAGGCATTCAGATACTATGATGCTTTGATACTATGCTGGTGAGCACAGTCAAAATACTTAGAGAGATCAGATAGAAATAACATGGAAACAGCCTTTATTTTGGTGCACTTGTATCTTGCTTTACCCAAAGTGAAGGTGTGTGGAGGTGGATTGTACTGCGAGCAAATACCAACCTAACTGAACTTATAAGCCAAACCTTGAAAAAAAATCACACGTGGCAAAAATTCAGATTTTCATTCCTTTGACTCTGCAATCAAATCCTTTCAGTGGTCTGACACAGCCCAAGTGTATTAAAATTCACAGTATATTATAAGGCTAAGAAATAGGTCTGATGTTTGGAAAGGTGAAGTGAGACTCATTAGGGTGGGGGTTTTTGGAAGCACTCATTTCAATGGACATTAAACCACAAGTCGTGTGGGGTTCATATCTATACAAGCACCAAGTCATATAGTGATGCTCAAATGTTTATAAAACATAAACAACTCCAAATTAATAATGGATATGGATTTTTCAATGCCAAGAGGAGGAATCAGCTGCAAGTGTTCATTCAGCATTTGCTTCAAGGCAATGGACTCCTCGGAGGTAGGCGGTCCTACAGAAAAAGATAATCTTTTCAAACTCAGGATTAAATTATCAGGGGGTATAAGCCAGTGTTATTCCAATAGGGAAATACAACCTAGATGGAGCTACCATAAGGTGGGTGCATAACTATGCATCTTCAGGCACAACATTATGAAGAATTGGAGCAGGCTGCGCAGTGGGGACAGAAAGATGGTGAAGAAAATTGGCAACCTGTGACCTTCAGAAGAAGAAAGATGAGCATCCATGTACCAGCAATGCAGATACAGGTGAGCAACCATTTTCATATTCTCTCCATGGGTACTAATGCAGAGAGTGGACTAGATGATACATCTCAGGGAAGGGAGCAGAAGATGACTCCCCCGATTGGAAGGCATGAGATGTACTGTCCTAGGAATGGGGGTTCCACAACCACCTCTCCCAAGAGAAGAGGGTAGGTGGTGGTGGTGGTGGTGGTGGTTGGGGACTCCCTCCTTAGGGGGACTGAGTCATCTGTCTGCCATCCTGACCAGGAAAACCGAGAAATGTGCTGCTTGCCAGGAGCTAGGATTCACGATGTGACAGAGAGACTGCCAAGACTCATCAAGCTCTCAGATCACTACCCCTTCCTGCTCCTCCACATGGGCACCAATGATACTGCCAAGAATGACCTTGGTCAGATCACTGCAAACTACATGGCTCTGGGAAGAAGGATAAAGGAGTTTGAGGTGCAAGTGGTGTTCTTGTCCATCCTTCCTGTGGAAGAAAAAGGCCCAGGTAGTGACTGTCGAATCGTGGAAGTCAATGAATGGCTACGCGGGTGGTGTCAAACAGAAGGCTGTGGATTCTTTGACCATGGGTTGGTGTTCCAAGAAGGAGGAGTGCTAGGCAGAGATAGGCTCCACCTAATAAAGAGAGGGAATTGCATCTTCGCAAGCAGGCTGGCTAACCTAGTGAGGGGAGCTTTAAACTAGGTTCACTGGGGTAAGGAGACCAAAGCCCTGAGGTAAGTGGGGAATCAAGATACCGGGAGGAAGCATGAGCAGGAGAGCGCAAGAGGGGAGGACATCTGCCTCAGACTGAGAAAGCAGAATGATCAGTGAAATATCTTAAGTACCTATACAGAAATGCAAAAGCCTGGGAAACAAACAGGGCAAACTGGAAGTCCTGGCACAGTCAAGGAATTGTGATGTGATTGCAATAACAGAGACATGGTGGGATAACTCACATGACTGGAGCTCTGTCATGGATGGATATAAACTGTTCAGGAAGGACAAGCAGGGCAGAAAAGGTGGGGGAGTGGCATTATATGTAAGAGAGCAGTATGACAGCTCTGAGCTCTGGTATGAAACTGCAGAAAAACCTGAGAGTCTCTGGATTAAGTTTAGAAATGTGAGCAACCAAGGTGATGTTGTGGTGGGAGTCTACTGTAGATCACCAGACCAGGAGGATGAGGTGGACGAAGCTTTCTTCTGGCAACTAACACAAGTTACTAGATCACAGGCTCTGGTTCTCATGGGAGACTTCAATCACCTTGATATCTGCTGGAGAGAAATACAGTGGTGCACAGACAATCCAAGATGTTTTGGGGAATTGTAGGGGACAATTTCCTGGTGCAAGTGCCAGGGCTGTCCAAAGGATCCAGGGGGCCTGGGGCAAAGCAATTTCAGGGGCCCCTTCCATAAAAAAATTTGCAATACTATATTCTCATGGGGGCCCTGCGGCGCCCAGGGCAAATTGCCCCACTTGCTCCCCCTCACGGGCGGCCCTGGGAAAAATAAACCTTCCGCATCTCAGCACAAACCTAGTTTTGAGAAAACTTCTTTACAAGGCATCACTGGTTCTCAGCATCAGCTAGTGCTAAAAGGCACTAAAGCTCATTAAAAGGGTTGGACAAATATTTTCCATCAAAACTTTTTTTGGTTCGAAAACTAGGGGTTTATAAAAAGCAGAAAAAATCATGGACAATGTCTGCTCTCTCAAAATTTGTGTTTTTTTTTAATTTTAAGAGCTGAAATATATTAGTCTGCCAAATCATGAATATTTGGGTTTCAGAAAGTGTGTGCCAAATATTTACTGCGTTGCTGTGTTTGTTGTTTAAAGAAACAATAAAAATTTCTTGCTTAAAATTATCCCAAAACTTTTGAACCACCTCAGCTTGTGACCAAGCTCCTGAGCCCATCCAGTCAGAGATTTCTCCAGATTCTGATACTCTTCTGGCTTCCCTTGACTCATACTGGTCTCTATAACTTTTGAGTTCATTTAGTTAGAACATAAGAACCACGCCATACTGGGTCAAACCAAAGGTCCATCTACCCCCAGTAATTTTTTTTTTTCCTTGGGGTTTTTTTCATACCCGATAAAAAAAAAATGGGCCAATTGCCAAGTGTCTAGAGGATTGAACCTAAACACGGTAATGGGTCAAGTGATCTTTCTCCTGCTATCCATCTCCACCCTCTGACAGAGGCTAGGGACACCATTCCTTACCCATTCTGGCTATACCATTAATGGACACTTCCATGCATTTATCTGTTTCCTAGAGACTGGCTCCATGGGGCCTTTCACAACACTGGAGACTTGTTACTGAGTTTTGTCTTTATTAAAGCTTATGCTAACATACTCCCATGAACTAGCATTGAGCTTGTTGCCAGAATCTTGGATGAGCCTATGTTGTGAAAACAAAATAGCACATGCATGTGAATGGACACAGAGTGCTAAAATTTAAATTAACCCAGGGTTCTCCACACTGGGGGTCAGGATCCCTCAGGGTCACGAGTTATTACTGGGGATCGTGAGCTGTCAGCCTACACCTCAAACCCCACTTTACCTCCAGCATTTATAATAGTGCTAAATATAATTAAAAGTGTTTTCAATTATAAGGTGGGGGGGTTTTGATGTGAAAGGGGTCAAGTATGAAAGTTGAGAACCACTGAATTAACCCCTCTGGAGCCTCAGGGAATGTATGTAGGAGGTGGGGTCTCCCTTGGATTAGGCGTGGGAAGGATATTGCTACCTTCTCATGTGATCGTCCCCAGTGTTCTAATTTTAAATGAAGCTACCCTTTCCCCTGCATGAATCTCCCTATGGCACTGAAATTAAATGTAGACTATAATTTGGCATTTGCGAAGTGAAAGGGATGGTAGCCCTAATGGAAAAGCTAACAGCTTGGCTCTTCAGCAAGCCTCAAACTGCTGAATGAGCTTTAGGGTAGGGAAGGCTGTGCCTCCCAAACAGCCTGGCCCTGCCCCCTGTCTGACCCCACACACTTCCTGCCCCCCGACAGCCCCCCCTCAGAATCCCTGACCCATCCTGCTCCTTGTCCCCTCACCATCCCCCAGAGACGACACCACTACCACCACCACCACCCTGGGACCCCATCCCTGCTCCCTGTCCCCTGACTGCCTCAACTCCTACCTACCCCACCCCACCGAGAGCCTGACAGACCCCGAAACACCCACAGTCCAACCCCCCCATTCCCTGTCCTCTGACTGCCCCCCCAGCCTCTGCCCCCTCCCTGTGCCCTGACTGTCCTCGAGACTCCCTGCCCCTTAGCCAACTCCTCTGGCTCCCCCCTCACCCGGAGTCTCAGCGCGTCGCATCCAGGGCCATCCCTGAACAGCGGTGGAGCGCAGCTTCGGCGGGGCCTGAACTCCGACCTGCTCAGAGCTGCGTGGTAAGGGGGCGGGGCTGTGAGCTTCCTCCACTCAGCCCAGAGCTCACAGCCCCGCCCCTTTACCATACGGCTCTCAGTGGGGCAGAGCTCAGGCCCCGTCAGAGTCAGGCTGCAGCTGTTCAGGGACAGCCCTGGATGCGCTGAGGCTCTGGGAGACTAGGTCGGGTCGGGCTGGGGCAGGAGCCTCAGCCGTTCTTTTGGGGGCCCCTGCGGAGCCCGGGGCCTGGAGCAAATTGCCCCACTTGCCCCCACCTCTGGGTGGCCCTGGCAAGTGCTGGAGGAAACAACTGAGGCAGAGGTCTTCTTGACCTGCTGCCCACAAACAGGAAAGAATTAGTATGGGAAGCAAAAGTGGATGGGAATCTAAGAGGCAGTGACCATGAGATGCTCAAGTTCAGGATCCTGTCACAGGGAAGAAAGGAGAGCAGCAGAATATGGACTCTGGACTGCAGAAAAGCAGACTTTGACTAACTCAGGAAACTGATGGGCACAATCCCCTGGGAGAATAACATGTGGGGGAAAGGAGTTCAAGAGAGCTGGCTGTATTTTAAAGAATCCTTATTGAGGTTGCAGGAACAAACCATCCTGGTGGGTAGAAAGAACAGCAAGTATGACAGAGACCAGCTTGGCTTAACAGTGTAATCCTTGTTGATCTTAAACACAAAAAAGAAAAGTTACAAGAAGTGGAAGCTTGGACAAATGACCACAGAGGAGTATAAAAATATTGCTCAGGCATGCAGGAGTAAAATCAGGAAGGCCAAATCACACTTGGAGTTGCAGCTAGCAAGAGATGTTAAGAGTAACAAGAAGGGTTTCTTCAGATATGTTAGCAACGAGAAGAAAGTCAAGGAAAGTGTGGGCCCCTTTCTGAATGAGGGAGGCAACCTAGTGACAGTGGATGTGGAAAAAGATAATGTACTCAATGCTTTTTTTGCCTTCTGCCTTTACGGAACAAGGTAGCTCCCAGACTTGCCACACTGGGCAGCACAGTATGGGGGAACGGTGACCAAGCCCTCTGTGGAGAAAGAAGTGGAGTTCAGACTATTTAGAAAGCTTGGACAAGCACAAGTCCCTGGGCGCTGCATCCAGGAGCTAAAGGAGTTGTAGATGTGATTGGCAGAGCCATTGGCATTAATCTTTAAAACTCATGGGATTGGGGGAGGTCCCAGCATGACTGGGAAAAAGGTTAATGTACTCGTGTCTATCTAAAAAAGGAAGGAGGAGGATCTGGGAACTACAGGCCAGTCAGCCTCACCTCAGTCCCTGAAATCATTGAAGCAGGGTCCTCAAGGATCCATTTCTGAAGCACTTAGAGGAGAGAATGTGATCAGAAACAGTAGATGGGATTCAACCAAGGGGCAAGTCATGCCTGGCTACCCTAATTGCTTTCTATGAGGAGATAAATTGACTTTGGATGAGAGGAAAAGCATTGACGAGTTATTCCTTTACTTTTAGAAAGCTTTTGCATATGGTTCTCCCACAGGTGTTCTTGCCAGCAAGTTAAAAAAGTATGGCTAGATGAATGGACTATAAGGTGGATAGAAAGCTGGCTAGATTGTCAGGCTCAATGGAGTGATCAATGGCTCCATGTTCTAGCTGGCAGATCGTATCAAGCAGAGTTGCCCCAAAGTCAGTACTGGGGGTCAGTTTTGTTCAATTTATCTTCGTTAACGATCTAGAGGATGGATGTGATTTGCACCCTCAGCAAGTTTGCACGCATGAACACTAAAACTGGGGGAGTGGTAAGATCACGCTGGGGGTACATGTAGAATACCAAAAGATCGTGGCAAAATTAAAGAGTGGGCTAAAAGAAACCTGAGGTTTCACAAGGACAAGTGCAGAGTCCTTGCACTTAGGACGGAAGAATCCCATTTCACTGTTACAGACTAGGACCGGAATGGCCTAAGCAGCAGTTACTGCAGAGAAAGGAGCAGGGTTAAGTGGACAAGAAGCTGGATATGAGTCAACGTGTGCCCTTGTGCCTAGAAGGCTAACGGCATTTTGGGCCTGTATAATAGGGGCATTGCAGCAGATCGAGGATGTGACCATTCTCTTCTATTCCACATTGGTGAGTCTGTCTTGAGTACTGTGTCCAGTTTTGGGCCCCACACTACAAGAAGGATGTGGAAAAATTGGAAAGAGTCCAGCGGAGGGCAACAAAAATGATTAGGGGGCTGGAGCACAGGACTTATGAGGAGAGGCTCAGGGAACTGGGCTTCCTGTCAGGGTGGTTAAGCACTGGAATAAATTGCCCAGGGGGTTGAGGAATCTCCATTATTGGAGACATTTAAGAGCAAGTTAGACAAACATCTGAAAGGGATGGTTTAGATAACATTTAGCCCTGCCTTCAATGCAGGGGACTGGACTAGAAGATCTCTTGAGGTCCCTTCCAGTCCTATGATTCTATGATTCTCAGTCGATGATACTAAGATAGGAAGATTTACAGAAAACAAGGATCTGGCCATTGGCGTCCAAATGTATGCACCTAAATCCACATTTAGGCACCTATATAGAAGTGTCCAGTTTTCCAGAGTTGATAAGCACTCACAGCTCCTGCTGATGTTAATGGGATTGAATGAGATGTAAATCAGTGTATAAGTTTTGCCCTTTCATTTATACAAGTGGAGAGCAAGGTCAAACTGAATTAAATGGACCAGTGCAAACCCAGTTCATTTTGTGAGCATTTAACATCCTCTATGGTTTAGTTACCAACCTGCATCTCCAGTCACAGCTGTATAGTCACTTTATTGTTGCCTTGGCAGCTTTAAATTTCTCTCTCCTTGGTAACTTTTCTGTGCCACTTATACAGGGAAGGCTACTGGACCTGATCTGAAGCCCATTGAAGTTAATGGGAATATTGCATTTTTCCTCAGTGAGTTTAGGTTCAGGCTCAGGGAGCCTGGGTTTTGGCTTGGACCATGCCTCTAGTTTTCAATACCGTCTTTCAGAAATGTTGCAGATTCTGAGGGACCTGAATGCAGGAGCAGAGGGTTGGACTAGATGACCTCCTGAGGTCTCTAATCTTCTTTGATTCTAAGAGTCTATGTTTCTTATCCAAAACTTTACAAACGTGCCTCAGAAGTGGGAAACAGTGATGGAAAGACAGATTGGGTGCACTTTTGGAAAATCCAAAAATGCTGGATAATACAAATGCCGTTGTAGGAAACCTTGTTCTTTAGGGGCTTTTATCAGTAGAATGCTTTTCCTATGCTCCAAACACAACAAATAACACAGAAAAAATGATAGTCTACTCAATTATAATATCTAATTTCTTATTCCAAAATGTAACATTTTTGGAGATGTCAGATACAGGTATTATATTATTATTTCTCAATATAGCACTTACATTCACATTCTTTAACTAACAATCTGTTTGGACATTTTGATGTGAATAAAATCTACAAAAGGATGGTTTGAATTTATGTCACACATGGTCAAGTAGTTGTATTCATGGGTGCAAATAACCCCCAGCAACATCCTTTCACTTTGAGATAAAAAAGCCTTTGGGGAACTTAACAGGATATGAAAGGAAGAAGAAACAAATTGGGGTTGCAGAATGTATAGCAAAGAGTCAAGCAAATTCTATTTCTTCACCAGCTAGCCAAGGAGTGGGCACTGTAGAAAATGAAAAGGTTATGGTAACATGGCTGTAATGAATTAAGATGCTTCAAATGCCTTTAAAATAATTCACCATCATTAACACTACAGTTTTGTAATATCTGAAAACCTATTAAATATGACCTAAAAGAAAAGATCTCGTTCTAAGTCAGTGGACAGGTTTTTTTGTTCATGAGCTATAAGACAAATAGAGTAGATTTCTCATTTCCTCTCTAAAGTTAAAGTCGAGAGAGTGAACCCCAAGGAATATGAAGAAATTGAGACAGAAATCTTGGCCAAAATATTGTCAGGTTACAATTCAGGATAGCAGTCAGTGTAGAAATTGCCAGCATCACCTCTTGGTGAAATGTACTGCCACACTGTTTTTGCTAACTTGCTTTTTCCCAATGAGGTTTTGATGGAAAGTAGCTAATTGCTCTGCCACTTGTTTTAATTATTTGAGCTTAGAGTATTTGTCATGGTATGATTTTATAGATAGATTAGTTTATTTGAGCTGTATTTTGGGACATACTGAGAGCACTTAGCCCTTAAGTTATATGGACTGCTTATATTTTTCAAAGCATTGTGCAAATATTAAATTATTAAAGGATATATTTAAGAAGAGAGTCAGCATAGGCTAGCACAATAAACTTGGGGCTGGGAACTAAGAATCCTGAGTGCTGATCCTAGTTCTATTACACCAGGGGTGGCCTATCTGAGCGTGAGAAGGAGCCAGAATTTACCAGTGTACATTGCCAAAGAGCTACAGTAATACGTCAGTAGCCACCCTGTCCACTCCACGCTCCCAGCACCTCCCACCCATCAGCAGCCATGCCAATCAGCGTCTCCCTCTCCCTCCCTGCACCCCCCAATCAGCTGTTTTGTGGCATGCAGGAGGCTCTGGGGGTGAGGGGAGGAGTGAGGGCACAGCAGGCTTAGGGGAGGGGACGGGAAGGGGTGGAGTATGGGCAGGGCCTGTGGCAGAGCCAGGGGTGGAGCAGTGATCACCCCACAGCACATTGGAAAGTTAGCACCAGATTCGGTGCCTATTCAAGGAGCCGCATATTAAGTTCTAAAGAGCCGCATGTGGCTCTGGAGTCACAGGTTGACCACCCCTGTACTACACACTCACTGTGTGATTTTCTGTAAATCACTCAGTCTCACTGTGCCTCAGATTCCCCATTTGAAAATATAGAGATAATAATACTTCCTGCAGCAAATTACATCCTGATTTGTAGTTCATTTGAATGGATGTTTCATATGCAAAGAAGAAATCTGAACCCAGGTCTTTTACCTCCTTGGGGAGCACCTAACTGCTGGGGTGTGGGGTATTCTCTATGGGGAGGGGAAAGGGAAAGGAGGTCTCAAACTCTCATGTTGAAGCTGTTCCACTTTGTACTAAGTGCTTAAATATTGATTGGAGTAGATACTTAAGCTCAAGTCTCCCACATCCCAGGTGAATGCCTCAAATACCGGGCTACAGAGTCAATCTCTGTCTTGAGTAATGAATATTTAAGTAGTTTACACAAAAGAGAACAGTTTGAACAGGAAGGTGATGAGAGACCTACCCCACAATGTCCCATAGCCCAGTGGTTAGCACAGTCAGCTGGGAGATAGGAATCCTAAGTTTGGTTCCTGCTCCTCTCAAGCAGAGTTGGGAGTTGAAATTGGTCATATGAGACCTATGTGAGTGCGCTAACCACTGGGTTATTGAGGAAAAGGGGATAGTGACACTACCACCTGGTCCTTGATATCTCTTAAAAAAATGTCCAACTCCAAGACATGCTTCATGGCTGTAAATCCCAAGTGGAAGGAGGAGCCTCCTTTGGCCTTGAGTTGGACACCTAGCTCCCTTTAAGGTTGAGTCATAAGCTATGCCACTTTCAGGAATTCACTACTGGCTAGCTTAGGTGGCTCCCTGCTCAGTGTGCTGGCTTCTGTGAACCACTTTTATTAGCATCTAACTCTCCCCATGCATTGTATAGTGGGCACCTAACTCGGGGCAGTGAAAGATTTGTACTATTAAACGTGAAATAGGAAGACCTGTAGAGATGTTAAAGATATTTTCTTTTAAGGTAACTTTTATAGGTGTATAATATATCTTTGAAAGTGCAATGCAACTGTTTCAAGTCCCAGTGAGATAGAAGGTAATTATTTACAGCTGCATAGTCATGCATGAGGACTCCGTATAGCACAGCATAAATTAAAATGGCATATGGGTAATATGGCAAACCAGGTGAAACAAGGTTAAATGTAATGCATAAAACCTTCTTGAATCTATGAAATTCACTATGTCTAAGTTTTAAAAATGATTAGGCAGCAGGGTGCCTAGAAGTGAGGTTCTGCAACACTTCATCTAAGTCCCCCAGGTAAATGTCACCCTTATTTTGGTGTGACTTACTTTATTTTAAATGACTCACCCAGCACTATGCAGGACACCTGTGGCAGAGCTGGGATTGAACCCAGATGTTCTAAATCCCAGCCTAATGCCTTAACTGCAAGATTATCCATCTTCTTAGCCATGAAAATGAGCAATAAAGGTAGTTTTAAAGAGAGAGAGTCAGAATTCTGTGGGAAATTCCATAAACGTTTTGCATGGAAAGTGTTCTGATCCTACGGAGATGACCGCATTATAAAATCCTAGTATAGACAGGTAGAGAGAGCAAGAGTTCTCTGCAGATTTTCCCTGTTTGTCTGCCTTTGAAATTTTTCATCAGATGTTAATCACCATACCACTGAGTGCCTTAAAAAGAGAATGTGAAACATTGGTGGGCTGGAGTAGAGAGCAAAAATGTAATGCTTTCTGATGGAAGCTTGGACATAGTGTATTTCAGAGATTCAAAAAGGTTTTATGCATTGCATTTAAGCTTGTTTCACATGATTGGCCATATTACCTGGATGACATTTTAATGTATGCTGTGCTGTGTGGAGTCCTCATGCATTTATATGCAGCTGTAAATAATTGCCTTCTAGCTTCACTGGGACTTGAAACCATTCCATTATATTTTCAAGGATATATTACGCACCTATAAAAATTTACCTTAAAGAAAATATCTTTAGTGTCTCTACTACTCATCCTATGTCATGTTTAATCATACATTATATTATGAGTTCTGAACATACTGTGACTAGTGCAGGCAGATCTGCTTTCCTATTTGAACAGGTATACGGTCATTTCTCTTAGCCAGCAAATGCCAAGTTCATCTAAAGGTTGAACTCTCATGCCCAGCCCACATAAACAACTACAGCTGCAGGCCACGTTCTATTACTCCTGATTGTTCTTCTAAATCTTCCTGAGACACTGTGTAGCAATAGTAGCAGCCAGGCAGAGTACATAAAAGTAGCACAAATAAGAGACACTCAGATGCTCAAAAATATTTATGTTCCTAACGTTCATTGAAATCGGTGGAAATTAGGAGCCCAAATTTCTTTGAGGATCTGGGCCAAAGTGACCAAGCAATTTATCCTTGGATTTCTAGTGAAATATGGCTGCCGATTAAGATATATTTTGATTAGCGGAATGTGGTAGTTACTAAATGAAATTATTTGGCTCACTTGTTAATAAATTGAGCACCTAAGATATGTGTGTATATATATGGTCAAAATTTTCAAGTGACTAGTGATTTTTCAGAGGCCTGAAGTGCCCAATTTGACATTTTAAAGCAGCAAAATGTTCAGGAAATACTCAGTACCCATCCTGTAAATTCAGCCTCCTTCAAGCGTACCTCAACCTGGCCAACCAAAATTGAGGCTTGTTAATAAAAGAAACATTTGGACATGGAGGTCATGTGAGATGTATATGTAAACCCCAAACTGTCGTCTAATACTAAAATAAGCTTAAATAATTAGAAAAAACAAAACAAAAAAAACCCCCTCTACTGACTTGATACTATTTTCTGTTAAGTACTTGTTCTTGTTAAGCGTTCATACAGGCCTGGTCTACACTACACTGTTAAACCGATTTTAACAGCGTTAAATCGATTTAACGCTGGACCCGTCCACACTACACTGCTCTTTATATCGATTTAAAGGGCTCTTAAAATCGATTTCTGTACTCCTACAAAACGAGAGGAATAATGCTAAAATCGATATTACTATATCGGAATAGTGTTAGTGTGGACGGAAATCGACATTATTGGCCTCATTATTTTACAGTAGCTACCCACAGTGCACTGCTCCAGAAATCGATGCTAGCCTCGGACCATGGACGCACACCACCGAATTAATGTGCCTAGTGTGGACGCGTACAATCGACTTTATAATATCTGTTTTATAAAATCGGTTTAAGCTAATTCGAATTTATCCTGTAGTGTAGACGTAGCCACAGTATACTACAGTGGTCTTAGTTACAAAGGGTACCTTTATTCTGACTATAGTGATATTTCCAATTATGGCCTCAATCACGCTAAGCACTTAAGTGTGTTGTTATTTTAAGCACGTCCGTAGTCCCATTGATTTAAATGGGACAACTCATGTGCCTGAAATTAAACATGCGATAAATGTTTGGCAGGATTTGGGGCCCAGAAGTATAGAGGAAACTTGCTCAGGCCATAAGAACTTGTTTACAGGCTAAAAAGAAAAAGTAAGTAAAAACCTATTTAATGTCAATCACTGTAATTGTCATACAAGGAAAGTACAATGACTCCAAATTCATATAGCAAACACACAGAATACATACAGACTAAGGCCATGAAAACCTGGGAAAAAATAGCTATCTACATTTATAAAAAAGAAAGAAAATAGTATTTTAAGTGGGGTTTGTGCTAAAGTTGTCTAAGGCACTTAAAAAGTGGCACTGAGTATATTGTTCCTTGATGCAGATATTGGAGCAAACACTACCTCCAGTTCCACCCAATGAAATCAAAGAGAGCAGATGATGTATGTATGGATGTAATTCAAAGCAGACTTTGGCCTGCTTTTCTGCAGGAGGTACAAAGCTAAAAGCTATATACTGTGATGTGGAGAGACTCCCTTGAGTAGAGCACAGCCCATTATTAATTTAAAAAGCAAATAGAACAAGGTCTACTACAATCAGTCTTGGGCACCTTTGAGACAGTTTGCATTTGAAACAGTTTCCCATAGAATTTAACTTATCTGCTTGCTTTCTTCTGGTTATGCTGTTTTTCCATCTAGGTCCTGGCCCAAAGCAATGGGACTCTTCAGATTTACTTCAATGGGATTCAGCTCAGGCCCCTAAACTAAGAAAACCACTGTTCTTCCATTTGTGGAAATGAGGGCTCCTTTACAGATGGCCGCAGTGATCAGTGTGTCTCACATCTTCTTAGTTTTGTATGTGTGAAGCACTACATCATGGGTACATAAGAGCGGCCATCCTGGGTCAGACCAAAGGTCCATCTAGCCCAGTATCCTGTTTTCCAACAGTGGCCAATGCCAGGTGCTTCAGAGGGAATGAACAGAATCGGTAATCAACAAGTGATCCATCCCCTATTGTCATTCCCAGCTTCTGGCAAACAGATGCTAGGGATACCATCCCAGCCCATCCTGGCTAATAGCCATTGATGGACCTGCCCTCCATGAATTTATCCAGTTCTTTTTTGAACCCTGTTATAGTCTTGGCCTTAGCAACTTCCTCTGGCAAGGAATTCCACAGGTTGACTGTGTGTTGTGGATAGCAGTAGTCATTGTTACAGGGGGTTTCTTAGCAATAGTATCAATCTGCTTCCATATCAATATTTATGTATATTTCCAGTGGTACATATCTTGAAGTTAAACCATTTAAAAACCTTATTAAAATACTATTTTACAATCTCAGGTTTTTGAACCAATCTTTCCCCCTACAAGAAGCTTGACTGGTAAGTGCCCAAATCTCCATTGACACGAATTGCCCTCTTGAGCTTATTAAGCGTTTAAAAAGGAGGAGCTCTGATGACACAGTCTCCAAGTGCTTCTGGAACAAAATATTTCCCTTTGACTCCATGCTTCCTCTAAAAAAAAGATCCAGACCAGCTCAAAGTGGAGTTTTCCTTTAAATTGCTTCCCCTTCACTGGTTCTGCAGTTTAGGTAATGGAACGCATAGGCAATCAATAAAAGGCTGCCTTGCCTGTCAGCATGAGCTGTCACATCTGCTTCATGAGCTTGTCAGGCAGCACACGTGTTTGGGAGGCCAAGGGGATGAACCAAAGCTCCAGTTCTGTTTAATGTACTGTACTAATCGGTATGTCACTCTCTTAATTACAGGCGGTCTGGGGCCAGTTTGAGTGGTGCGTGTGTGCGTAGAAAGCATTGTTTCTGGAGCACTCTTGCCAGCCCACCTAACTGTGCACATCGGGGCAGCGGGAAGGGGAAGGATTGATCAGAGTGCACCCTTTGCTCCTTTTCAGGTCAAAAATCAATTGAAACTAGAGGTGAACTCCTGGCCCATTGAAGTCATTGAGACTTTTGTCATTGATTTTAATGGAGCCAGAGTGGCACCCCAGAGATTTTGCCCTCCTGACCATTGTGTTCAGTCACCTCCTGCTGTGTCTGTGCATTCAGCTCCTAAACTGGGTCCTGAATAAAGACCACCTTCAGCTACAAGGACAAGGGAGGTGTGGGGGAGGGGAAAGCCATCTCATTCTACAACTGTGACTATGTGGCTCAGATTGCAGGGGAGAACACATTGTACTGCGTAGTCATTGCCTTTCTTTATTGATACCAATTGTATTATATCTGCAAGCACTCAGGCTTCACTGGCTCAGGGAATGAGAGCTCTAAGCACCTCTCCTGCTCAACAAAACTCCGTGCTGATACTGCTAAGTCACCAGCCTGGCATGATCATTTTACAGAATGGGAAATATATCTGTGCTAACAAAGGTCAAGAGACTAGATGTATTTTCAAAAATTCTCAAATCCCAATACTCAATAAATAATCTTCTTTGAAAGCAACACGATTCTGCAGCCTTCTTGAACAGATGCTGACACTTGTGCTGAATTATACCACCAAGGTTTGAGCCACTCGCTGTTTCCTGCACTGGAACAGATCCTACAAAATTCATTTCACTTCATACTATAATTCAGAAGGAGATTGTACTTCCAGGGTTTGAAAACTGGGTGTTTTTTTTTTTACAGGAGGTTGGTTATTGAGACACTTGAAATGTATTCCTAATTATTTATTTTATCTTATAATGCTTAATTTGTATTTCTGCATGGCGATATGGGTTGTAGTTACATCAACCATTTATTTAATTAATAGCTTTGTTTCTTTATCTTCTTTCTCTTTAAGTTGCTGCCAAGTATGTCTGAGATGTCAGGTTTTTCTGACTAAAGGGTAAATAAAAGACTTGTAAGGAGACCAGAAACCTTAAAACTTTAATGTTGATATTTATATAAACTTATAAAGACCAGCAGGCTATGCATTTATCATCGTGATGTGCTAATCATAATACTTTGCATCTTCCACCATCTCTACCATAGTTCATTTACATGTAAAACTTTCTATCAAGTTGTGCTACACAGGAATCTGTTTCACACAATTGTGGATGGTTCTTAAATGACACTATATTTTCTTTTCGTTGCTTCACATACATTATGTTGCAACAAATTTGAACCACCTGGAACCTTCACAGTTGTCACTATGCATTAGACTATAGCACCTAACAATTTGAGTGTTTCAGCTAGGCAGGACCGGCGCTAGGGTTTCTTGCGCCCTAGGCATACGGCCATTTCATCGCCCCCCGCGCTGATCCTGTGGCTCCGGTGGAGCTGCCGCAGTCATTCCTGTGGAAGGTCTGTTGGTCCGCGGCTCCAGTGGAGCTGCCACAGTCATGCCTGCAGGCGGTCCACCGGAGCCGCACGAGCAGCCGACTGTCCGCAGGCATGACTGCAGCAGCTCCAACGGAGCCGCGGACCAATGGACCCTCCGCAGGCATGCCTGCGGCAGGTCAACCAGAGCCGTCTGCTGCCCCCCCCGGAAAAATGCTGCCCCCCGAATAATCCTGGCGCCCTAGGCGATTGCCTAGGCTGCCTAAACGGTAGCGCCAGCCCTGCAGCTAGGATAGAATTCAGTTACTTCTTCTCCAAAACCACAGAATATTAACTCATGAGATTAAAGGGGAGGAGATCTAGGTTGCATATTAGGAAACACTATTTCACTAGAAGGGTGGTGAAGCACTGGAATGGGTAACCGAGGGCGGTGGTGGAATCTCCATCCTTAGAGTTTTTTAAGGCCCATCTTGACAAAGTCCTGGCTGAGATGATTTAGTTGGGGATTGGTCCTGCTTTGAGCAGGGGTTGGACTAGATGACCTCCTGAGGTTTCTTCCAACCCTAATCTTCTATGATTCTAAAGGATAGTCTCCACTTGCTACTGGCAGTGTAAGATCCAGGACATACAGCTGGACTGTTCTGATTAGGGTACTACCCAGGTCAAGCTACAATATGCTAGTATTTGCCTGCTTGACAAATCCTGACATCCAGTTCTTCATGATCAAGTGTGTAGTGTACTTAACTTATTTAATTTAAGGGAAAATACAAACACAGAGAAAATAACCAGTTCATTACAGTGTAATAATATGAACACAGGCCAGATCTTCAGCTGGCATCAATCACCACAGCTCCACTGATTTCAGTGAAGCTCTGCCAATTGACACTAGCTGAGGATCTTGCTTTAACCTATGTAGGGTGACAAGTTCACATCTTGATGCCTGCACATAACTCTAGACCTCTGAGAATAGTAAGAAAATGTTTTTTCCAAATATTTCAGTGGTAAGATTTTCAAAGTAGCTAAGTAACTGCAACTCCTTTTGATCTCAGTAGAAGATGGAGTTATTCAGCACTTCTGAAAATCTGGCAACCTCTATTTTAGGATATAAGAACATAGGAACGGCCATAATGGGTCAGACCAATGGTTCAGCTATCCAGTATCCTGTCTTCTGACAGTGGCTAATGCTACATACTTAAAAGGGAATCTACAGGGCAATCATCAAGTGATCCATCTCCTGTTGTCCAGTCTAAGCATCTAGCTTTCAGTTGCTTAAATATAGATTTAGTATCCTAACATTAGTCACCCACCTTTGAAAAAGTTGGCCTATTATAATAACTCTTTAACTGCATATATCTGAATATAGCACTAGTCTAGCAAGTCACTGGGTTTATCCTTTGATAGCATCTAAATGTTTCGTTAAAGGACTGGTCTATGCGCAAAGGTGAACTGGTTTATGTAAAGTTGTGATTTAAATCTGATTCAGTTATACTAGTGTAACTTTTTGTGTGGACACTCTAAAATTAATTTAACCTAGCTTATACTTGCTTAGTTTGTACCATCGCTAGTTTTAATCTGATATAGCAGTATCCATATAGAGGATTTCCATCAATTTAACTAAATCAGTTTTATTACACTGATTTAAGTTAAACCAGGACAACATTTGTGTGAAGACAAGCGCAAAAATTTTTGATATGGTGGCAATCATTTTCAGAACCAACAAGTGATTTTGGGGTGCCTTTCCTTTTGGGTACCCAATCTGAGACACCATGAAGGAAACCCTTTTTCAAAATAAGTAGTGAGTACAGCTGGTCAAAAAATGCTAGTTGTTTTCACGGGAATTTTTCTTTCTTTCTTTTTTTTTTTCAAAATTTCCTGTAAATAACTATAAGTTTAACAAGAACAATCTGCAATTTTGTTTGGTTTCCCAAAACAATTTTGGTAAATATTTTCAGTTTCCAGCTAAATTTTTTGCCAGCATTGAATATTTTTAATGAAAATGAATGTTTTTAAAGAAAAGATTCAGTTTCCCATTTTTGGGTTTTTTTTTGAAAAACAATACATTGTGCAGTACATTAAAAAAATTAAAAGTTCCCATGAAAAAAATGTGCATTTTTGACTATCCTTATTCACTACTTTCTGAAAATCAATTCCCTTTTTAGTATATAAAGTTGGGTATGTAAAATGTGAAGCATACAAAATCAGCAGCTGCTTTTAACAACTTTAAATACCACCCCATCAAGAAAACGTGGAACACTTTTAATTGAAAAAAATGTTTTGGTGAATAAAATTAGACCACATCTAGTTTTGAGCATTCAGCCCCTGAAAGGGTGATTTCATTTGGACATGCAAAATTTCTAGTTGCTTCTGAAAATCTTGGCTGACCTCTTATTTGTTATGTCATCTTTGGATATACAGTATCTCCATAATGGATTTTTGTAACCTTAAATATACTATACTCAGACTGATGGAAGAGGAGTCATTTGCATCAATTTTTGCATATCAGCCTAGTCCTTTCTTCTTTTTTTGGATTTTCCGGTTCAGCCCCAAACTGAAAAATGTCTTACTCATTCAGCTGTTCATGCTGTATCATATGGAGGAACTTAATAGATGACACCGAGAACAGAACCCACAGGAAAGTTTTGCATAGTATTGGAAACCAAGAAGCAGAAGGCGGCTCCAATCTGGTGAGACTAAAAAAAAGATGGATTCTCCACATTCTTGCATGTTTAAAATGTTGAACTAATATTGGAAGATGACATAATTTTTTCCCCAAAAGATGTAAAGAAGGGAATAGTCTAGTCCAACAATTCTGAGTTCTCAGGAGTACAGTGAATACCGAAGCATGTCAAATCTCTAATTTTCTAAGAGTTCCTTCTCACACAACTGCAAAAAAGAGCAGCTTTTTAATGCTAATAAATCTAGAGAGCCCATGAAATAAAGTATGTCAATAGGCATCCAATGATTCCCAAGATATCATGTGGAAACACAGCAAGACATACACAGACTGTGGAAAAGCTTTAGAATTACTCAGTAATGTGGCAACAGCTACACAAATTGTATCTATCTGAGAAAAGGACTCTGACTTATTTAATGGCCCCCTTCGCAACATAGCTCTCCGTTATGGGTAAATCCTTTAACATCCCTAGCTACTGCAAGCACCATTGCAGCCTCTGAGATGACCAATATCCATAACTCTTCCTTGTGCCAATACCATGTATTTCTCTTTTGGCCAGGAAGTGCATAGGTGGTCCTAGCTGCACAGGATTAATGCTGAAGATCCCCAATTTTAGTTCATCTTTTGCCATACCCTTTTTCCTGCTGTGCTATCTTGCAAAAAAAAAAAAAAAAGGAAATGATGATCCATCCTTATTTCTCTCTCCATTTCTAATTAATTGCAATTCTAAGACTCCCAAAAATTAGGCAATTGGCACAAGGCATGTTCAGCTAGGTAAATAGGGATTGGCACACATGCAATAGCATGAGTGCCAGGTGTTTGAATAGTGGGCTCTGTCCAATACTCACGTAAATCAGCATGTGGATTACCACTGAATTTAATGGCCTTTGGCTCAAGCCCATAGTATTAGCCTTATTTTCTGTCTAACTTTGCCAGAGGTTTGCTATGTCTAAGGTAATCACCTAGATGTTTCCTACAGAGACAGCTCATAAGAGAGAGAGACTACCATTTGCTAATCAATGTATTAATCTTCTCTACTTGCCTGGTCTGCCCATTCCTTTGAGTTATAAATTAAAAGGCACAGATGCAGAATTTGGGAAATCTTCCAAGTTCTGGGTTTTTTTCTAAGTGAAACATTAAACAATGACTGCAATATGCAAAGTTCTCCTCTCACTATCAGTTCCACCAGCAGTGCTGACTGTGCTCTATGTAGCAGATGAACTGTGAATAAATCAAATGGAGGCTTTTGAATCAAAGTTCTTTCTAGGCGCCTCTAGTAAGAGTACTTTGCATTGTGGAAACAGCCTTTCACAGAAGCAAACCGAGTTTGCCCGAATCTGAGTCTGACTCACGCAATGAGGTAATAAGGAAGGTCTTTAGCTATCCTTACACTCAGTTTTACAAAGAAATTTCAGAACTGATGTTTTTGCCTCCACAGCTGGTGACCATTGTGTCAGTATGTCTGTTACTGTGTCAGTAGTCTCCTCTTTCGCACATTGCCTGAGGCACAGTTGTCACACTAAAGTTCCCAATTTTGCCTTGGATAACTAATGTTACTTCAGTGCTTGTAGTATTCCCAATACCAAGTATAGGGATGCCTAGGGAATTCTACATATAGGACTGGATTTAAAGTCCATTTAAGTCAATGGGACTCTTAGTTCTAAGATTCTTCATCATTTCAGGCAACTGAAAAAAAAAACACCCAATTTCTAGATGCCAGTAATTTGTTGCTCTTTGATTTCATGGGAATTGTTTGGTTTATGAGGAAATGGGGAGGCAGCTTACTTTACAGCCTACACAAATTTTCCTAAGGACGTGTTTCCAGTTATCCTACATATTCATTGTGAGGATGCAAACAAATCACTCTCACAGAAGTAAATGGTTTGCATGTAGAACAACTACATAGCTGAATATAAGGTATCTGAATTCAATGTAAAAAAACTATGGGCTTTAAGCATATCTTATTTTTTGTTATTTTAAATGTCCAGAGTTGTGCGAAATTGTGGAGAGTTAGAGAACAGGGGCTGCTAACAGGGAATTCTGCAAGGGAGTTTGGAAGGGGAGTGGGAAGGGGGCAAGGGCCCCTTGCTGTTTTTAAAGCTATAAACTAAACTACATTGAAAACTTCTTAATTTAAAAAAAACCCTTTCATTTACTAGGAGACCATGCAGGCAGAAGCCCAGCATCAGAGCAGGGGCTATCCAGTTTATTGTGCTGAGTGCAGCAGGTATGATTATCTGCCCTGTAGGCTGGTGGCATATGTGTGCATTTGGTGCAAGGAGCTCCTGGCCCTCAGAGACCACGTACGGGCTTTGGAGGCCAGGGTGGCAGAATTGGACGAGCTAAGAGAGGCAGAGAGGTATGTTGATGAGGCTTTCTGGGACACTGTAGAATTGTCCCACCTCCGGTCAGACAGCCCCTGCACTGTTGAGGAGGATGAAAGGCCTAGGGAAGCAGAACAGTCAACGGGAGCAGAGGGAAACCTTCCCATAGTTGGGACCCTCCTTCCAGATAGTGTTAGGGTATCTTCTTGCACTGAGGTTACCTCTCAGGGGGAGGGAACTCCAGACATTAGGAAAAGGCAGGTGTTAGTAATGGGAGATTCGATCATTAGAAACATAGATAGCTGGGTTTGTGATGACCGGGAGAACCGTATGGTGACTTGTCTCCCTCATGTGAAAGTTTTGTATCTCTCGAGGTATCTGGATAGACTTATGTGTAGTGCTGGGGAGGAACTGGTGGTCGTGGTACATGTAGGTACCAATGACATAGGGAAGGGCAGGAGATGGGTCCTGAAGGCCAAATTTAGGCCAAGTTCCTGAGCTAAATGGACCTTTGGTCTGACCCAATGTGGCCGGTCTTATGTTTCTTAAGATACCCTCACTGTGTTTTTATGACAGTCCTGCAACAGTTCTAATAAAGTGAAGTCTGACACGTATGAGAACTAGCCTGTAAACACACAGTATTCCCACCACATTCTCTCAACACATCACACACCTTAGTGAAGTGTCCAGAATTATCTTCTTCTTAGGCTTTGCTTTTGTGACTACAACAAAACATTACCCTCAGACCAAGCTTAGCTTTTCCTAGGGATTCTCCCTGTCAGAAAGGAAATACTTACCAATTAGATGAAGAACCCATGATTGAAACAATTTTTAATGAGAAGTTCAAAATTATTATTGTAACAGGTTATTTTATTGGATTTCTATATACACTGCTACCCCGATATAACATGACCCGATGTAACACGAGTTCACATACAAGGCGATAAAGCTCTGACACACTGCTCTGAGCAGCATGTTAAGGGTGCCAGGCCAGGCTGGGGCCGAGGGATTTGATAAGGGGCAGAGGGTCTCGGGGATGGTCAGGGGCTCTCCCCCCAGGATCTGGGAGGCAGGAGCTGTGGGAGGGCACTTTTTGGGGGCCCCGCAGTCCCAGAGTGGCCTGGAGGATTAGCGGGGAGCCGGGAGCAGCCCGCTCCGCTTCCCCCGCCCTGGGCCCAGCTGTATCGCTCGGGGGAGGGGGCTTGGGGGAAGGGATCCTGCCGCACTCACCAGCAGCGGTGGAAGCAGAGCAGGGACTGCGGGCAGTGCTAGGCGATGAGCGAGTGGAACCCTGGGCTCCGCTTCCTAGTAGCGTACCAGAGGGATGTGTCGGTTTGCCTGTCGAGCTGCTTAAAGTAAGAGCTGCCTGGACGGTGCCCTCACGCCCCTCCCACCCTGGACCCACTGCCCCAGCCCGAGCCTGCACCCCACCCAAACTCCCTCTCTGAGCCGCCCCTTCACCCCTCCTGCACCCAATCCTCCCGATCTGCCCCGACCTCCTCCTGCACCAACTCCTTCCCAGAGCCCATGCCCCTCCTGACCAACTCTCAGGTCCACCCTACAGGCCTGTCTGCACCCAACCCCCGCCTGCGCTGGTGAATGTTAAGTGAGGGTGGGGGAGAGCGAGCGATGGGAGAGGGGTGAGTTGAGAGGAAGTCTTGAACAGGGTGGACAGGCGGCAGTGGTTCAGGGAACGGTCAGGGCAGGTGTTGGGTTTTGTGCGAATTAGACATTGCAACCCTAGGCACTGGTCGTACCCACTATGATAGTTGCAGAACACCGTGGGGTGTAATGAGCAGATACTACAGTTTCCCTGGGTATTGGTAGCTGACTATTGACAGTGATGCCAGAGGCAAGCTGAACCACCCTTTCCAGGAGGACCACTCCCTTGAGCCCGCAGTGTGCTTAGTCCTATTTCGCCAAAGTCAGTTACGGAACCATTGTTAGTGGATACATTACTTGTTTTTTCCCTTCACAAGGGCACTGTGTCGACAGCGAGTCTAAACTACAGGACTGTGGTAAGAATCCCCCCTAAAGCTTACATTGTTCTGGCTCAGCAGTTATTACTGATGCTCTGTGTTAGTTCACTTGTTGCTCTCGGAATTGTTTACAAAGCCCAAAGAATTTATGCGCGCTATGGTTGATTGGGAGGATGTCTGGCCATAAGGTAGCTGTTTTTCCACAAGTTATATGGTGTGAAAGAGTGGATTGTGGCTTGCTTACATGTACCTCTTTGTCAATCAACCCAAATACCAGTCTGGCCTTTTGACAGTGGCATATGCCCTTATTTGCATGCAACACCTCTTTTAGCGTCTAGACAGATCATCAAGTGTGTAACTGGGAGTTTCTTGTAATCCATGAGGCGTCGGTTCATCAAAAGTATTTCAATGGAGTTCCAGCTAATCGCGCCCCCCCACCCATATTACCTATTTTAAAAATCTCTAAACTTTTAAAAAATAGTTCGACTGTCTGGAAAATAGGTATCTATTCCCCACTACACAGAATCTTTCTATTCACTCTCATGATCCAAACTACATACCACCGCCCTCCCTCAGCTTATTTTGCTCCCAAAGTTTGCAAAAATTATATGTAAGGTCAAAGACAAGGGAGTAGGATGATTTTAGAAATAGATCCCTTGAAGAGGATGGGTTTTATAAGTCTTACACCTGCATAAGGCATACACAGTGGCTCGGTGGACATGCCACGGGTTCTGTCTCAAATTGTTGGGAACAAGTGCGGAAAATGAAACCCAGTCAAACAGATATATGTAAATAAGGAAATGTTATGTAGCTCAACTAAATTGGAGACTGTTTATTACTTGTATCTATCGGGCATACTCTGGACCAGGGCACGCTACTTAGCTATCTTTTCTTATCTAATTTTCAGTCTTACATTCATTCTGCTTTTTAATGATGCATGTAACAAGACAATAATAATATACTGATGGCATACTGCTTCTACGTTGTTACAATGGCTAGAAGGTCTTGTGCTTAGACATTGGGGAAGCTCAACTCGATTTGGTAAAGGGGACGTCACACTTTGCATATATTTGATTCTTTGGGATGGTCTAATCCGGTGTGGTAGTTGGTGGTCAGCTGACTGTTGTCTTGGAACTTTCAGAAGCTTGACAAGGTCCATCATCAAGAATCTTAAGGAATAAAAGCTTGAGTAACAAGGAAGGTCCTATCATGGTCAGTATGGTTTAAATAGGAAAGAATAAGAAGTAGACTAAATGGCAGTTTTCACTTCAGAATAATCAACAGATCTCCAAGGATCTCTATTGGGACTTGAGGCTGTTCCATATTGCGCTAGAATCAGAAAGAGGGTGAACAGAAGCTCCAGATGTGGCTAACCCAGTGCCTGATAGAGGAAGAATATCACTTCCATGATCGGCTGGTAATGCTCCTACTAATACAGGCCATATGCCATAGACTTTTTGGCACAGGGCCATTGTTGCCTTCAGTATCCATTTTCTCAGGTATCCCTAGATCTTTTGCAGAATGCTGACTTAGCAGTTCACTCCCCAGCCTGTATGGTCATGGGTTCTCGCGTTCCTAAGTGCAGGACTCTGTACTTGTCCTTTGTGACCTCATCAGATTTCTTTTGCCATCCTCAATTTGTCTAGGTCACTGCTGGCCTATTGCTACCCTCCAGCATATCTGTCTTCCACCCTATCTTAGTGTCATCTGCCAACTTGCTGAGGGTGCAATTTCATCCATCATTTCAGATCATTAATTAAGATATTGAACAAAATTGCCCAGGCCGACCTTGTTTGCACTTCACTGTACCAGGCTGCCACTACAACAACTGAGCATAATCACTACCGGTTGAGCCTGACGGATTAGCCAGTTTCTATACCTTATAGTTCCCTTCATCATCCATACTTTTTAACTTGCTGGCAAGATGCTTGGGTTACTGTATCGAAAGCTTACTAAGTCTAGATATATCATGTTCCCACCTTCCCCATATCCCAGAGCGTTATTCGCATCATAGAGGCAATCAGGTGTAGCTGATTTACTTTGGGTGATCCATGTGACTGTTTTGCTCCCTTCTTCTCCTCCAAGTTGCTTCCAAACTGGTTTCCTGAGGACCTGCTCCTGATTTTTCCAGGGACTGAGTGAGGCTGACCAGTCTTAGTTTACCAGTTTCTCTTTCTTCTCTTTTTATTGGACACTATATTTGCCTTTTTCCAATTCATCTGAGACCCCTGATGCCGATTTTCAGGATAAAGCAATCACATCAGCAATGCTCAGCATTTTTTAATACATTTTGATTCTGGACAATGGACTTGTTATGCCGCTTTTCTAAATTAGTTTTTCGTTCCTTTCCACACTGAGATGGTTTCCCTCCTCCCCTACTGGTTGCCAGGACCGCGTCTGGGACCTGACCTTGTCTTGTTGAAGACCGAGGCAAAAAAAGCATTTGAGTACTTCATGCTTTTTCCACATCCTCTGTTCAGTAGGAGGTTTGCCTCCTCTTCTGTAAGAGCCACACTTTCTGCCTTTTTTGTTTAACCCTGCTAGAAACCTTCTTGTTACCTTACATCCTCTTGCTATCTGAACTCAGTTGTGTTTGTTTTTCTGATTACAGGCCTGCATGCTCGAGCAATATTTTATTCTCCTCCTTTTATCTGCCACGTTGTTAAGGGCTGGTTTTATAAGGCCAGTTGATAAATTGAACTCATGTCCATGAAGGTAACAGAAGGAATAGGTTTAATCTGCAGCAAGGAGAATTTAGGCTACATTTAGGAAAACTTTCCTAACTAAGGGTCGTTAAGCTTCCAAGGGAGTTGTTGGATCTCATCCCTGAGGTTTTTAAGAATAGTTGGACAAACACTTGTTCAGGATAGTTTAGTTTTACTTGGTTCCCACAGAGGGCCTGGATTGATGACCTTCTTGAGTCTTTCCGTAATAAATTTTCCATGATTCTAAGTAGTCTGGAAATTGGGTCCTAAGCATCTCAATTGAGTACCCACAATTAGTGAATATTGTCGCCTAGTTCTCCCATCTGTACATGGGTTGTACCCTCTTCTGCTCAAGGATTTTGTGAAGTAAATTAATAATGTTGTTGAAACTTGAATTCCTCTAGTGGTTCTTTTATGCACTAGAGAAGTGCATAAGGAATTAATACTTCTGTCTTTATAGTAGGTTTGGATTACGGTGCTGTAAATAAGGCCTACTGCCAACTTGGTAGTAGAGAGAATAAATAGCTGCTCTTTGTATTCCCCACCCTTTTTTTTAATCCTGTGCACTGTGAGGACGGATTCTATGAATAAAAGAGAATGTTAATTATAACTGTATAATAATGAACATGCACATGGGAGGCTGGCATTATGTTGCTAGGCTCCTTGATTCTGGCATTTCCTATTTCTGAGTATTGATTTTGTACTTAATTTTTTTATTGTAATTCTTTTTTTGTGTATGTCTA
Organism: Chelonoidis abingdonii; assembly: GCF_003597395.2. Classification (NCBI taxonomy): domain Eukaryota; kingdom Metazoa; phylum Chordata; order Testudines; family Testudinidae; genus Chelonoidis; species Chelonoidis abingdonii. Next base: position 344,605,076 of record NC_133769.1, read on the forward strand.
TACATTCCACATATTTAATTTCAATGTATAGATGGTTTCATATGTTACGCAGCTTAAAACACAGTGCGCTCTTTGCTCTGGGTGAGCAGGACAGGGCAAAAAACAGTATGTTTGTAGATTGGAAACATTTTATTATTAATTATTTATTTATTTATTATTTATTACCTCAATTACATATTGGAAAAACTTGAGAGGTGAAGGGCTCTCGGAAAGTAGGAAAACTTAGCTAAATCACCCTCTAATGTGCTCTGGTCCTTTCTTTTTCACTCTCTCCTTCTCTCCATGGCCTTTCCATTGAGCAGCAGCTGCCACCTGTGTTATGCACTGGCAATTTTCAATAGCAGTAGTCCATTGATATCTGTCCTTTCTTGAAACAGTAAAGCCATTCGAAACCATTGCAACGTTCTAGCCATTTAACAACTTCAGGTGTTAGCTGTAATTACTTGCATCAGTAGGGATTAAACTCATGCCTTATAATGGAGCATTATGAAAAGTTTCTAGTCTTTCATGTCTGTATTGTGTGGTTGGTGTTGTTTGTTTTTTGACGTCCAGGCTAAGTTCCCTCTCGGCACTTTGAGTGTCAGAGGTGGGCGCAAGGATCTAAAATTAATTTGCCACTTTAAGGCTTATATAAACTCTCAGGTTACAGCTTCTCTCTGACTTGGATGGCTAGATGCTGCCCACCCAGTGCAAAAACAACCTGGGCTCAGAAGCTCACTGAGAATTCTTGTCTGTGGGTCCCTCAAGCCCCTCCTCTCCCTTCCCTCCCTGGAGAGCTGAGGAAGAACAAGAAAATCAGCTGTTGCCACAACGTAATTAACTGTGCACACTTCTTAGGCACAAAATCCAATCCTGTTTCTAAAAAGGTAAATTTCATTTAAAAGAAGAACATATTCCGGAAAACTCAGTGCCTATTTACTAGATTTAAGGGAAAAAAAACATACAGGATTAAGCACTAAATAGCTTTCTTGAGGTCCTGCTTAAAGGTAAGAACTCAATAATAGGGAGATTCCAATTATTCCCTATATGTGGGGACATTACTTCAGTAACGAAATGCGAGATAAAATTTCTCGATAAATTCATAACTGCTTCATGGACAGTGTATTGGAACCCACAGATTGAGAGGCAAATTATTAGATTTATCTGGTGGAGCGCAGGAGCTGGTCCAAGAGGTAACTATAACAGGACCGCTTGGAAATAGTGACCATAATATAATAACATTTAACATCCCTGTGGTGAGAAGAACATCTCAACAGCCCAACACTGTGGCATTTAATTTCAAAAAGGGGAACTATGCAAAAATGAGGGTTTTAGTTAAACAGAAGTTAAAAGGTACAGTGACTAAAGTGAAATCCCTGCAAGCTGCATGGGCGCTTTTTAAAGACACCATAATAGAGGCCCAACTTCAATGTATACCCCAAATTAAGAAACACAGTAAAAGAACTGAAAAAGAGCTACTGTAGCTTAACAACCATGTAAAAGAAGCAGTGAGAGATAAAAAGACTTCCTTTAAAAAGTGGAAGTCAAAACCTAGTGAGGTAAATAGAAAGAAGCATAAACACTGCCAAATTAAGTGTAAAAATATAATAAGAAAACCCAAAGAGGACTTTGAAGTACGGCTAGCCAAAAACTCCAAAGGTAATAACAAAATGTTTTTTAAGTACATCAGAAGCAGGAAGCCTGCTAAACAACCAGTGAGGCCCCTCAATGATTGAGATACAAAAGGAGCACTTAAAGACGATAAAGCCATTGCGGAGAAACTAAATGGATTCTTTGCTTCAGTCTTCACAGCTGAGGATGTCAGGCAGATTCCCAAACCTGAGCTGTCACAGATTGAAGTGTCACTAGAGGAGGTTTTAGAATTAATTGATAAACTTAACATTAACAAATCATCAGGACCAGATGGCATTCACCCAAGAGTTCTGAAAGAACTCAAATGTGAAGTTGCAGAACTATTAACTAGGGTTTGTAACCTGTCCTTTAAATTGGCCTCTTTACCCAACGACTTGAAGATAGCTAATGTAATGCCAATATTTAAAAAGGGCTCTAGAGGTGATCCCAGCAATTACAGACTGGTAAGTCTAAAGTTAGTACCAGGCAAAGTAGTTGAAACAATAGTAAAGAATAAAATTGTCAGACATATATATTGTTGGGCAAAAGTCAATATGGTTTCTGTAAAGGGAAACCGTGTCTTTACTAATCTATTAGAATTCTTTGAAGGGGTCAATAAACAGGTGAACAAGGGGGATCCAGTCACCATAGTGTAGTTAGATTTCCAGAAAGCCTTTGACAAGATCCCTCACCAAAGGGTCTTATGTAAATTAAGTTGTCATGGGATAAGAGGGAAGGTCCTTTCGTGGATTGAGAACTAGTTAAACTAGGGAACAAAGGGTAGGAATTAATGGTAAATTCTCAGAATGGAGAGGGGTAACTAGTGGTGTTCCCCAAGGGTCAGTCCTACGACCAATCCTATTCAACTTATTCATAAATGATCTGGAGAAAGGGGTAAAAAGTGAGGTGTCAAAGTTT